>NC_139585.1:22535948-22850948 GCF_946808225.1 Silurus aristotelis
CGGTAATTTCGCACGCATACAACAACTAGGTCTCGTACTATTTGAAATAGAAGAAGATAAATTGTTGATTACTTGCTTTTTAACAGCTACTAAAATTAAATGAATGCTAGATGATATTAGAGATGCACTGACATTTTCACAGATCCTCACTGGTACCAGTAGTTTATTGGCTAGTAGTTTAGTAGCTTTACAAGGTGGGGTCCAGGGAACCACAAGTTCCTGGCTTGTTTCACCTTGTTATTGGGAAAAATTCACATAGCTTTATTTGACTGCTTACTTGAACTAAACAATCTCATGGCAGGACTGAGGTGCAGCCATATTCTAATAATTTAGAATTCAGAATGATTTACTACCACATGGTAAAAGTTTTAAAGGTCAGCACTTGTAGTAGTGTAGAATTTCAAAAAATGTACGTTTCTAATATGACAGTTTAGAATTTATAACACTTTACCGTAGATAAAACTGTTGTTATATTGTAATAGTTTAAAACCTATAACAACTGTTACATTGTAGTAGTACAGGATTTCCAAATTGTGTACTGTTACATTCCATTGTAGTAGTTTAAATTTTAGAACTTTTCACTCTTACATTGTAGAAATTCATAATTTCAAATTGTGTATTGCTACATAGTATATTCAAGAATTCAAAACTCTGTAATAGTTCAAAACGTTACTTTGCACTGTAATAGTTCAAAACGTTAAACTTGTTGCATTGCAATAGCGTTGAATTTAAAACAATTATTGTTACACTACGATAGTTTAGAATTTAGAACCCTTTCATTTAAAACTATGTGCTGTTGCATAGGTAAGAATTTAAAAACGTTTGCCTTGACACTTAATTGAACTCTGCACTCTCTTCCTGTATTCTCAAACTATATTCATTTTAGCTTTGATTTTTTTTATTAATCTTCATTTGGATATTTATTCAAACCGGAGGTAAGAGAATATAGGCCAATTATTCTGCTATTTTAGCACACATTTCAAAAACAGGGGTTTTCACTGCCGAATTCATCATAATTCACTTCAACCTATAACATTTGTTATGTTCTTCATGTACCACTTTCAGATGAGCCAAAAGTGCTGAACATTCTAAACCAAATGAAATGGACTAGAAACCTCCTTAGTCACAGTCAGACCAGGCCTGGGCTTTGATGTCTCATGGTTTTGGATTGATTCTGTGCAGTTGATGCTCCAGCCCCACCCACACACTACACCATCTGAGCTTGCACTCTGAAGTGACTCGGCAGGTTCACATAATACACCAGCTCGTCCAGAGAGAGCAACATGAAAGCACCAGGCTTCACTCAAATGCACAGGCAAAAATAAATGATGAAGCCCACACAAACACACACACACACACACACACACACACACACACACACACACACACACACACACACACACACACACACACACACACCAATAACCTGAACAAGATCAGATAAAAAAAAACAGCACTAGATCATTATAATTAAAATGTTATAAAAGGTCATGATTTTTTTTTATCATCACTGTAATTATGTGACTTTACAGAGTAATGAACAAGTGTTATGAAAGTGTTTATGAAACATAAAAACGTAAAGAAAAAAACATGTATTGAATAAACTATAATACAATTATAATATCTTATTCACTATATGGACAAAAGTTTGCAGACACCTGACCATAAGATTGATATGAGCATTTTGAACATATCATTCCACATTTAGTTCCCATTTGCTGTTATAATAACCTCCACTCTTCTGGGAAGATGTTTCACTAGATCATAAAGTGTGCTTGTGGACATTTGGATGCATTCAGCTACAAGGGTATTAGTAAAGTCAGATACTGTTGTAGAGTGAGTAAGCCTGGGGTAAAGTCAGTGTTCCATTTTTTCCCAAAGGTGTTCATGGACTATGCATTATTTGGGTCTTCTAGTTCAAGTTAAAAGACAATTCAATTCTACATATAAAGAAGCGAATATCATTAAAACAAATTAACAATAACTTTTTGATTTATTTATTTAATTCAATTTATTTGGAGTTTCTCCGAAACCGGGTCATGGAAGTTGCTACCAGGTCACAAGAACATTCAGGGGACACAGTATTATTGAAATAATGTATAAATACTTCTACTCTTAATTGATAATGTTTTTATTTAAATAAATTTATAAATAAAACATTTTCATTGATAATATTTATTCATTAAAATAAAAATCAATTCGACTGGTACAATAACTAATAATTGAGTTTTCTTTTTAATAGGTCATGTTACTTTATTACATTATCAATGTGAATAAATTTTATTACTTCAGTTCTGTGATCTCATAAGAAAATTTGTTGATTCGAAGAATGTGGTTGTTTATTCAATACATTTACAAATAAAAGTGAACATGGACCATGCCACTAATAATAACATTAACCTTCAGTACTGTTTACGAATGTAAAACCATGCTTGAAAAAAAGTATTTACATAATCGAGGACTTTTAAATGCAAACAGCTTCAAGACTTCATTTTAAGTGTCTATATTCTCTTTAAATTGAGTTTAATTTGACATGCTGAAGCCAGCTGGAAACTAAAGTTACCCCCTGATTGATCTGAATGGGCAATTTGAAAGAGCTTTGAGTTTTGTGTTTGCAAAATTTGATAAAAAACTGAGTAGTCCTATATACTATTCGAATAAAATTTTGTGGACACCTGACCACAAGTTTCGTATTAGTTTTTTTTTTTGGTTTTTTTCTATTTTTCATTTAACCCCCTTTTGCTGTTATAATAACCTTCACTCTTCTGGGAAGTTGTTCCACTAGATTGTGGAGTACTAATAGCTCTATAGCAGGCCACTCAAGATCTTTCACTCGGAACTATGTATGCATATCTTCATGGAGCTCAATTTGTGCCCAGGGGCTTTGCTAGAACATGTTCTCCACTCCACTCCAGGGTCTCCACTTTTCCCAGTGAAGGGAAAATATAATGCTCTTACGTCTAACATTCACTTCTTTCTGGATAAACATTTGAAGGAAAGAAATGTTTATGCTGATCAGGGAGAAGTAGCTGTGAGTCGGTTGGCCCTGCTGCTGCCCCCTGTGTAAGTGTGACGGAGATATACTGGGCATCTCCAGCAGGCATTGTACCAGCCCTGAGCACTGGGAATCAGACAGCAGGACCCCGAGCACCTACATATGGGCTCCTGAGAACCGGAGACGGCACCTTGCCAACATCTGTCTCTTCCAAAATGGGGCACATCTCTCTCAGGTTTCACTCGATTCTGACAGAGTGTGACGTGCGAGGCAGGGTGTGCGCACACACATGCACCCTCAATGCTTCATCACAGAATACACACAGAACTGCAGATAGGCTTTTCTCAGGTATCTATATAAGATATATAAGAAAAAAAATCACTTCTACAAGATATTTGTGTCGTATTAATATGCTCAGAGTAGTACAACATGACTGTATGTATTTAACTAGTGAATCTTTCAATCAATTCATATTAAAAAAAATTCCCCAGCATTTTAAGATTTGAGTCTGCATTAACATATATAATCCATTTTTACACAGCATGCTCAAATATAAAACCCTGTAAGGATGTTGTCAGCTATCAGCACGCTAAAAACTACTTCAAGGTGGTACTGCGAATGATCAGAAAACAAATAAAAAAAAAGTTTGATTGATGTGAATGTGGTAAAAACAATTATGAGAAGTCTCAGCCTGAAACACCTTTCACTTTCATTTCTTCTTACTTCCTCCATTTGTCTTTAGTATCCTGGGAGCCTGATTGTGATGTACAGTATGATTATACTATGGAATTAACAGCATTTAATCACAAAGCACCATGAATGTAACGAGTTTACGCTCTCGTTCAAATCTAGGGGTAGTTTAGACTCATTACCAGCAATTCCAGATGAACAGAATGACATTTATGATTCCCTAGATCATGCAGTGATATGATACAACAAATTTGCAAGAATACACTGTATGGACAAAAGAAGTGGGAAGTTTTCCAGCCATATTTGATACTTCCTAACTGTTACCACAAAGACGGAGGAACACATTTACGATATTTGGCAGATGCCCTTATCCAGAGTGACTTATATTTGTTATACAGCTGAACAATTGAGGCTTAAGGGTCTTGCTCAAGGGCCCTGCAGCGGTAGCTTGGTGGTGCTGGGATTTGAACCCATGACGTTCCGAAACAAAGTCATCCTACCCACTGATCTACCCCTCCCCCCTAGGCACCCTAGGTACCCCTAGGCACAATTGTATAGAGTGTCTTTGATTGCAGTAACATTAAATTTTCCCTTCGCTTGTTCTGATATAATGTATATAAGGTCTGACCTCAACCCTACTGAACACCATTGGGAATAGTGATTGCACCCCAGGCCTCCTTAGCATACCTTAATCCCTGACTTTACTAACACCCTTGTGGCTGAATGTGCACAAATCCCCACAATCACACTCCAAATCACACATCTAGTAGAAGATCTCCCCAAAAGCAGGTTATTGTGACAGAAAAAAAGGGAACTGAATGTGGAATGGGATGTTAAGAAAACACATACCAATCATATGGTCTTGGTCTCCACAAACTTTGTACATATAGTGTATTGCCTGCATTGATAGTTTTCAGGCACCGGTCCACATACAACATTTCATAGTCCTTTGTCCACTCACACTTTGAAAAAACAGTCATTTAAAAGGCAGGGTCTTTTTCTGTGGTTTTGTGCCCTGAGTGCACTCAGGGCTAATGCTTAGTCACTTACCATTAGGTTGATTTGAAAGCAAAGACAGCACCCAGTTCAGACTCACCATAACAATGCCTGCAGATATACACACTTGCATGAAGACTTGCACTGCTAGTAGCCAATAAGATATAACTTGTGTATGTGTGTCCCTGGACAATTCTGACATCCCAAAACACCTCTTCATTCTTAATAACCTCAACGCTGGTTCACCGAACAAGCAATTTGCTTTTGCCTCAATAATTACACTATACACAGACGAGCTGGAAAACATGGGATATTTCATCACAACATGCATCATTTTATTATTCCACTGATAAATCATATAATAAGCAACTGACTGGCCATCTGGAAGTTTATTTTTATGTAACTTGTTTCTGTTTCTGACTTTCTCATGTTAAATTGTAGAAATTATACATTTCTGTACTAAAATAAAAATAAAAATTATATATACATACATACATACATACATATAAATAAATAAATAAATATATATATATATATATATATATATATATATATATATATATATATATAGAGAGAGAGAGAGAGAGAGAGAGAGAGAGAGAGAGAGAGAGAGAGAGAGAGAGAGAGATAGATAGATAGATAGATAGATAGATAGATAGATAGATAGATAGATAGATAGATAGATAGATAGATAGATAGATTTCTTCTCTTCTTTCAGCTGCTCCCATTAGAGGTTGACATAGAGGATCACTGTCTCCATACCAACTACCTGCACATTTTCGCTCACCACATCCATAAACCTCCTCCTTGATCTTCCTCTTTTCCTCCTTCCTGGCAGCTGCATCCTCAGCATTCTCCTACCAATAAACCCCATGTCCCTACTCTGCACTTGACCAAACCATCTCCATTGGGCCTCCCTCACCTTGTCTCCAAAACGTCCTACATGCGCTGTCCCTCTAATAAACTCGTTTCTAATCCTGTCCATCGTCATCACTCCCAACGAAAATCTCAACATCTTCAGCTCTGCTACCCCCAGATCCACCTCCTGTCTTTTACTCAATGCCACTGTCTCTAATCCATACAACATCTCAGGTCTCACCACAGTCCCATAAACTTTCCCTCTTACTCTCACAAATACTCTTCTATCACAAATCACTCCTGCTATCACTCTTCTCCACCCACTCCACCCTGCCTGCACTCTTTTGTTCACTTCTCTAACACACTCCCCATTACTTTGCACTGTTGACCCCACGTACCTGAACTCCTCCACCTTCTCCACCTCTTCTCCTTGCAACCGCACCACTCCACTACCCTCCCTCTCATTCACACACATGTACTCTGTCTTACTCCTGACTTTCATTCCCCTTCTCTCCAGCATGTACCTCCACCTCTCCAGGCTCTTCTCAACCTGCTCCCTACTCTCACGACATATATATAATAATTTCCCATCATTCTGCTCCAGCATTTTGGTGGCACTTCGCTAACGAATTAAAATGTGATTATGCATTGTGAGAGTGCCTTTGAGTGCATCTTAACTAGCTTTCTAGTTCGGCACTCAGTGCATTGTTTAGAAAGTCTGTCATTTTAAGTGCTGAAGTGCTAAATTTGGAACTTACGCTCCCTAAAAAAATTCCTTAGTCCTTTACAGGATATGACAACACAGGATATAAAACAGCTGTTATTATTGATGCAGCACTCAAATGATTATATACATTTAAATTATATGCCTCCAACCTTGAGGTAACAAATTGATGAAAAAAATGGTTGGAAAAGTCAAATGTCCCAATCCAATAAAATAAAAGTATATACATTTGATTTGAACAGGCTCTATACAGCTACATTATCAAATAGTCTTGGTTTTAAACCTGTAGTATTGATTTTCAATGAAATCCAATGAAAATACTCCCTGCTCAACCTCTGTGATGGCAGTGAATTAATTATCTGTGAGTTTACATGGGAAATACATGGGGAGAAAAAGTGTTGACACACACAATATATTGTAGCAGCGCCAGTCCTGATGAAGTCAGCACTTCATCCTTATTGCTCCACCAGAGTATATTTTAGACAAGAATTAAACTGTAAGCATTTACTTTACCACGTTATTTAACCATAGAAATATACTACAGCATAAAGGACTTCATTACCCTTTGCACAAAAGTGCAATTTTTCATGTATTATGCCCCTGGAAGTTTGCTTGGGGGAATTAACTCATTATCAGTGTCTACTTGAAGCACAAGGGCATGAGATAGAGTTGTTTTTCACAACTCCTGCTGGATAAATCAATGGTGTGAGGTGTAGTGCAGTCCGTAGAGATCCACCATAGGCTGCTGAGTGTGAAGTTTTTTTTTTTCTTACCCCAGCTCTCTCATTATCGGCTTAGAGAAGGGATAACAGCACTCTTCGGATGGTCCAGGGAGTAGATTTTTACCTCATACAGACACAAAAGCATTCAAGCATGATGGTCCCAACAAAACCGAAGCCCACGCAGGGGATTTTCAATGGGAGGACTTTAGCGATGTGTTGGGTCATTCTGAAATGAAGTGTTGGAAATCAATTGCATCGATGTGCTCTTCTAAACAATTGTTACAAAATGGATGAATTGACAAACACTTCACTCCTGTTAATCACTGTAATAACGGCAAATCTGTGCTGATATGTATGAATAATGTATGAAACATACAAACATTTATTACCCTGTCATTTTGCAGCAGACAGAAAATTTAAAGCAATATCATATGTTGCTAGGGGTAAACGTATTCAAACATTTTACAAATTTTTCGATACAGGGCTTTCGGTTCGGTGCCCATGTGTAATGAATGCAATCCTTTTTCCATGCGGAACATAGTAACAATCTGAGTTCCCTCAGGGATGTATTAAGTGGCGGACCGCAAGTTTGTTTGGTTTCTGCTTCGCACTTTGAGCGAATTTTTTATTATGAAACTTATGAAAATATACACAACACTGCCATAGGTATAAAAAATAAAATAAAATTAGCGCAGTGTCACTGTGGCTACTCACTCTGTGTGGCTAGCAACTAACAATAGCACTATGGATTCTTTAGGGTTTTAGGTCCAGCTTCAAGGATTTTTCTTCAAAAAGAAGAAAGTCCTGACAAAAGTAAATAAATAAAGAATGGAGGGAAAAAAGATATTAGTTAAAGTATGCTGAAATAAGTTAATTCGTTTTTATATCTAATATATCTATTAAATATTACATTTGAAAAACACACACACATCTATATTGCCCAAATGGGGTTTATTTAAAATAACATTGTTTTATTTAATAATTAAAGTTTTTAATTAACCAATTTAGTTGATTACTCAATGTAATCTAATAAAAAGTGTATTGCATTAAATTGATTTATTCTATTTTATTTTTTAGAAAATATTAGAAAATATTATTTTATATATTATTTAAACCAAGCAGGCATTTTTTATTAAAAATGTTTTTAAAAATGTAAACGGTTCAAACGTTGATTTTCACAGATGCTAATAGTAATACACTGCGTTAATAAAAAAACACAAGCAATTTTATGTTTTGTAATTCTTCCCTTTAACGGTAACCGAAATTTAACCGAAGCGTGACTTAAAATCCGAGGTACGTACCGAACCGTGAATTTTGTATGAATTAATAAACATGAATGATTTGTAAATCTTAGCAAAATAGTAGTCACTATTAGTATGAACAAGCAAAATTCCCACTATGTTCATTTCAACTAAAAGTACTGTTATCAAGTTGAATTTGAAAGTAAAATGTAGGACTAGCTAGCTAGCAGTTCAGACCAGACAAACAGGTGAGAAAAGATTTTTGCAAACGTTGGATTTTGTCGGTCTGTTATTAGTTATTATTAGCAACTGTTACTAAATTTGCATTGCTAGTAGACTCCATAAGATGTAGCCTGATGCTATGGTAGCTTTAGTATTTGTTTTGTAAGCCTCCGATATGTCACATAGTTGTTGCTTGGGTGTGTGCCTTGTGAAAGGCATTGTCCATATCAATTATCTACTGTCTGGTTAAATCCTTTTTCTCTTCTCAACATCAGATTTACTGAATATTAGCAAATAATTACACAATTCCATACATTTTACAGCTTTATACATGTGCAAATATAAATCAGAGTACTGTAAAGGGTTAATTAAACTGTTAATACTAAATGTAAATTGTATGTTTTATCTTTTCATTTATTTTTTTTTTTTTTTTAGTTTATTCCTTTCTGCTACTTGTTATTAAAATACTTTGTATTAGAAGAACGCTGGCTTTGGCAAATGACGCAAAAAGGTTTGGAGAGGAGGGCTTGTTCTGAGTTCAGTCTGTGCAGAGCATAGCTTTGCAGGGTTCAGGATATAGCCTTGAACGTTAGAAAAAGGACCACCCTGAGGGATTGTTTGTGCTAAGGGATCTTTTGTCTCATCCACTACTGAGGTGAAGAAGGAAAAGAAGAGACATAGGGAGAAGAAAAGCGCTCTTGACATTTACTGCTAAATATGGCAGGATATGCCAACTCGCTTTTATTCAAGATGGTTCACAATTCTTTTTTGACAAAGGTCGTTTTTAAAAAAATATATATAAATGTATAAACGTTTATGGGACACATTATTACCCTAATGTGCCTCGTCTCAGTAACGCTAGAGAAATGACTACCCAGTATAAGTACAGAATGCTATGAGCTCACTGTTTAGTTAATGGACTTTAAGACTTTAAGAACAATAAGTGTCTGGCCCTTGTAAGTTCAAATCAGTGTCACATTTTGTCCACAATCAAAGCAGCACCATAAAAAAGCTTAAGAACTGCTGCTCAAGCATCAGTGTAGCTTGGAATTTGGACCTACTGTTTTACATTAACCAGGCCAGAGATATACTGCGGCCACGTACTGCTCTCGTGAACTGCCGCCAGATTCTGCATTATGCGCAGCTTTCGCCTCAGCAGAACCCAATGTGTTGGGACAAAATGTGCAGGTTGGCAGTGAGCAGTGCAATAAGTATAGAAGCAGACACTTCCTCAATGCCTACTTTAATTAGCCATCTTGCGGAAATCTAACAAAAGAAATCACTTCATTCCTCTTGCAGGGATTATTAAAATTCAGCAAAAAAAAAAAAAAAAAAAAAGCTATAGCGATGGCAAAAATGAATTGATTCTTTAAATTAACTGCAGTTCAGTTTCTTTTTCCATATTGATCCACAGACATCATGAGACTTTTACCTACACTTCTGCGTAAGGATACATTTTTTTTTTCTAGATTTTCTACGTATTTTGTCTATTTTATTAAACTGCAAGTTAATGTACATTGTACACTACAGTGCACAATGTTCAGCAGTGCAATGCACAAATTCACACAAATACATAACAGTCTCTAGAGTCAGATTCTTGTTTTTGGCTGCCAGGAACGGATCCTAATGTGGTTTTCTGCTGTTGTAGTCCATCCAGTGTTCAATGATTTGTGTATGTTGAGATGCTTTTCTGCTTACCGTGGTTGTAAAAAGTGTTTATTTGCATTACAATAGACTTCCTGTCAGCTCAGACCAGTCTGGTCATTCCGCTATTTACCAAAAAGGTCAAGGTCAACAAATCAGTAAGTCACTGTAATATGTTTATTGTATGTTCATATCATTTATCATTAAGTAAAATTAAATGGTGTATATTTTTCTAAAAAATATTGTGTCAGAAATGGGATTATTTTTTCTTTTCTACACAAAATGTGATTGGAAAGGTTATTTTTCTGAATTCGGGATTAGTGCACTTTTGCAACACTTCATGTCTGGGAGATTTCTTTAATACAATTACTTTTGGTTTAATTACTTAATTACCGCTTAATTCCCAAAATAATGGTCTGCTCCAAGGTGGCTTCAGGCGAAAAATATTTGAGGTAATACTGAAACGTTCACATATTTGCGAAAGCCTAATCTTTTATTAAAATGTGAAAATGAATGATTTCAGCAACCAAGCATTTTATGTTTCTGAATCAAAATAAACATTTGTGTTTTCATTTTATAAAGTAATATGCTGATCTTTTTTATTTAAAATATAAGAATTAAAAACTGAGCTACATCAGGATGCTTAAAGTGATTAATTAATAGAAAGAACATTACATATACTAATCACACATTCCAGTGCTCATGTTAGTTCTCACTCTCCAGTGTTCTGTATTGTTGAAAGATTTATGATCCAACTCTTGATGTCACCCAAATGAGGATGGGTTCCCCTTTTGAGTCTGGTTCCCCTCGAAGTTTCTTCCTCATTACATCTAAGGGAGTTTTTCCTTGCCACAGTTGCCATGGATGCTCATCAGGGATAAATGCACACCATTCACCTTAAATGTTGATTTCTGTAAAGCTGCTTTGAGACAATGTCTGTTGTGAAAAGCGCTACAGAAATAAACTTGACTTGACTTAATACGTAATTGTATCTTAGTAAACTGCATTGAAATTGAATATCACTGTGTGGAAAATTCTCCTTGTGTCTGTGTGTTCCAAGTTTTGTCCCACCCCCTGAAAACATACACTCACATTGACTGTCTAAAAAGGTTCTATAGTGTTAACTGGATAGGCTCTGGATCCATCATGGCCCTGACCAGGATAACGTGCTTTATGAGAATGAGATGTGTGAATAAACACAGTTTGGAATGCAGAACTACACAAATGGGGTGAACCTCCATGTTAGGGAGGAAAGCGTCTTGCTTTAGAAGATGATAAATAGGCCATGCTTGGTGAGCTGAACATCTTTTTTTCTACCAGGTGGTCTCCATCTGAACTCTTATTACTACCTCTGCTGTCAGAGAGGGCAACAAGAAAGCCTGGGAACCTTGCTGCCAGTTTAAACATGAGTGTTTCTCCAGACCAAATGTACTATCATGTTCCACGGACACCAGAGAACCTGGGAAAGGCAAGATGAAGCGGGAAAATCAGGTCAGTTCCTGTTTGCCTGCTGCTGGACATTCCAGTTAGGATTATAAATCTGGTTCAAATCTGGAAAAGTGCGGTCTGTCAGAGCTTAAAGATGTCTGACACATTTAAACACTCTAAGAAATGATTGGCCAAAAAATGGAAGAAATTATGTAGTTAGAATTGTATGATTTTCAATAAACCAATGACCTGCAAATTATATTCATGCTGCACATTATTAAGCCATCATTGAATTAACCGGAGTGCTGAAAAGTTATATATTTGGTATTAATGTTTTTCTATTGTACTAATGCAGCATGAAATCAAAATTGATCACTTACCTAGTAAAAATTAAAAGAATTACAAAACACTGAGTGCATCGATCCAGGACACTGCCAATACAGAACAAAATGAAAAATCTATAGCATCCAGGATTTCCAAAACTCATATTACTGGGCTGAAATAAAGGTTGCAATTCTGTCCTGCAAAGTGTATGCAGAAATAGCAGGATAATGACATTATCCTGCTTTCAGAAAACTTCCAGAAAAGCCCATTACACTCCCAGTGTCCAATCCTTATTGAAGTCCTCTCATGGTTAGGCCAATGGACTCTAGAGATAATTTTGCCATTAGACTCTAATCAGTATCGATGTCTTGTTTTTGTGTGTCAATGATATATGGTGCCCAAAGGAGACCTGAATTTGACCTAAAACATAACTGTCATAAAGGATCATGTTTTTCATTGAGATTAATCATACTGACTACAAGATGTGCCAAATATGGGCTCATTGTGCATCTCCCTCCAGTCATTAATTACTTCCTGTCCCTAAATAACTTCTTCTTCTTTCGGCTTCTCCCATTAGGGGTCGCCACAGCGGATTATCCGTCCCCA
The DNA here is from genome assembly GCF_946808225.1 of Silurus aristotelis. Lineage (NCBI taxonomy): Eukaryota > Metazoa > Chordata > Actinopteri > Siluriformes > Siluridae > Silurus > Silurus aristotelis. The sequence goes on from NC_139585.1 coordinate 22,548,399, forward strand.
TACCCCCCTGTCCTCTACATCTGCCTCTTTCAACCCAACCACCTGCATGTCTTCCTTCACCACATCCATAAACCTCCTCCTTGGTCTTCCTCTTTTCCTCCTTCCTGCTGGCTCCATCCTCAGCATTCTCCTACCGATATACCCCATGTCCCTCCGCTGCACATGTCCAAACCATCTCAATCTCACCTCTCTCAGCTTGTTTCCAAAACATCCTACATGTGCTGTCCCTCTAATAAACTCGTTTCTAATCCTGTCCATCCTCGTCACTCCCAACGAAAACTTCAACATCTTCAGCTCTGCTACCTCCAGCTCTGCCTCCTGTCTTTTAGTTAAAAGACTGTCCATAAATAACTTCAAAAAAACATTTTAAGGATCCTCAGCAACTGAGGAGACACTTGTTTCCTGTGGCTTTAACATTTCGCTTCAACCTGGCTCTCTAGTTCGCTGCACTAAGCCCACTGAATTAAATATCTCATTTCAAAAGAAGAATGCTCTCAAATGAGGCAGTGAAGCATGATCAGGCTTCCAGCACGAGAAATGATGCAGCTTCATCAGGGCATGAAGATACACAGATCTGGTATGGCTGAAAACAATGTAGGATCCCCAAAAAAAAAAGTTTCATTCCAGAAAATGATTCATGATCATTAAGATAAAAAAGAGCATTTAAAGTTATGAGAACTGAAGCCAGCATAGACATGCAATCTGTCTTTGCTGGAAACATGCTGGTTCACAGTTCCAGTACTCTGCCTAAGGCATGAGTCTTCAAGCACGAAATTCTTGCGAAGCAGTAAAGCAAAGCGCCTAGCAGCCCTGTGTTTCGCCTTTATGAATGACCTGAAATTCCAAACTCTGTGTTTAACTTTTACACAACTGCACACCTTTTTTTAAAGAACGTCTTGTTGCGTTTTTTATGTTAATGCATGTGTGAAGTGATTTAAAAAGTTTTCTGGCATGGGACTCTCTAAGATACACAGGAAGAAGAATATCTAAAAACGCAATATGCTTGGCATGCATCTCAGCATAGTTCCAACACCAGCTCCGGCTTGCTGTGAGCTGCCAAAGCTCACTTCCTGTGTAGCTCTCCAATTAGAACGAGTCAGTCCGGATTGCCTTTCAGTTACATTAGAAATGCCACGCAGGGTCCAGGGTCAGGTTAAGGTTCCCAGGATGTTAGGATCATTTGAACCTCTGTGAAAAGTAAGGGCATATAGTTGTTTGCATGCACACTAGTAATCTTTTAACAATCCAACCTATGGCTTAGTTTACATTAACTGAGAGTATAAAATGACAGAAATGACAAAATTTTCGCAAAAAAAAAAAAAAAAAAAACCTAAACTTTCAGTCAGGTGTTGGATGGGAATTGACCTCATTAAATAATAAATTTACTGTAGTATTCAGCAGAAAGTCAGTCATGATATTTGTGTTGCATGAGCAACATTTGTTTTACCAATGGATCAGAACGCTTGCTCCTGAATGTTTAGCAAATATGAATTCCTATGTGATTTTTAAATAAATGATATAAATGCAATGTCATTTCACTTCTGAAGTTTGGTCTGGATAAGAGAATCTGCCTTTAAATGTAACAAAAAAAAAAAAAAACAACACAAACGGCACCATTAAAAAGCTAAACGTGCGGGCCAGACTCTCTCGCTTCTTGTTGTTATGGTAACACAGACACGAAACCTCTTACCACGCAGGCGCATACTTTAGATCCGATTACATGTGCATTTAAATTACGAATGTTCTGCTCTGAATACTGATAAACTATTGATTAGGAAGCTGTAGTCCAAATTCATTTCTACATGCGACCACAGTGGGTTAAGGACAGTACAGATGTGGACCACAAACCTGGTTCACGTCCAAATCGAAATGAAAAGGACAATGTCGGAACGCAAAGAAATATGGAAGCCTCTCAGTTCTACAACAGGAAGGGGTTTGAAATATTAAAAGGCCAGATGGTTATCCATCGCTCCAATCAGCAGCTGGTTGTATTTTGTAGAACGGGTCAGTGTGAGCGAGAGACACGACTGAGCAATATGTGGGCCCCATTATCAGACCCCACACTACTTTTCAAATAAACACAAACTACTGGTCTTTTCTTCCAGTGTAAATATTTGCAAATTGTTTCTCTTTGAAGCCATCGTCTGATATTATCTAGTCACGCTTCATGGTCTGTCTAAAAAATTCTGACCAATAAGAAATAAATGGAGGTAAATGCTTCGTACTAAAATAAAATAAAAATAGAACCCTCTTGTCAACAAGGCTTCCCAGGAACACTCGCAGTCTCTCTTTTCCGCCAGCTCTCCTTTTTCGTTCTCGCTCTCTCTTCCTTTCTCCCCGGGAGGCCCCTGGTCGTCATGGTTACAGCCATTACACACCTGCTAGTGATTCAGGTTCCTGTTCTCTGACAGAAGATGTGCGCTCGTTCAGCATCTCTAAACCAGTCAAAGGCTGGACGGTGAGCTGCGCAGGACTCTTTTGGACTCTCTGGCACTTTTTGTATCGCGCTGACCTGAGCTCAGTTTGCTTTGTTTCACTCAAAGTGTGCACACATTTGCCTGTGAGAAACCCTCCAAGATCGCGGAGCACTAGTCATTCGTACCCGATACACTGTCATTTTGCCACAGGGTGTTAAGGCAGCCTGTGAATATCATGCCAATTCTTCACATCTCTCACTCTGTTCTCCAGCCTTCTGCCTTTCTCTCGCTTTTTCTCTCTCTCGCTCACGCTCTCTAAAATGATGGCTTGGATCATCATCACGCAGCCATTTTCTTCTATCAACATGTGGGAGGGGTTGCCAGCCATGTTGACTGTCTGCAATCAAAATCAGTCCTTCAAATGTAAATGGCATGAGATTTTCTTTTTTTAATGTCACATAGAAATAAAAATGGGAAAAAAACACACTGCTAATCTCACTCTAACAGCTGGCATTGTGGCTGCACAAAAGACTTGAAACTGTTTTAGAAGTCTTTTGTTCTTCTAAATCGGTGCCATTACTGAAAGCAGTGCTTCAAGACAATGACAGGACAGGACAGGACAGGACAGGTCAGGGAGTGAGCTGTAAAAATCAGGATTTGCAGTACCATTCGCATAGCCATTGTGCTTTAACAATACGCACATTAGGAGACAAAGGAGACGTCAAAAGAGTGGGTGTCATGTCATTTCTTAGCCCTTAATGGGTCTTAATTGATGTTGCTTCGTCTGAATACGTCATTTGTGGTTTCGTGTCTGTGTTGGCTCTGCCGATAACTAAAAGCTTTCTGGAAGCAACGTCACATCCCGTCCACATCTAAATGTATAAATGTAACAATGTCACTTGTTTCAATAAGGCTGTTTAAACTAAAGGTGGGGGAAAAAAACGAGCACATCACATAATCTGCCTTTTTAATCTGAATATGTATGAAGAAGCGATCCAGATTTTCAGAGTGTTTCGCAACAGGTTGGAGTTTCACTGAGCAACTGAGTGAGGTTGCACAGAGCGCGAAGTGGAGACCAAAGCCCACAAACACGCACACCTTCACAAATGCATTCAAACCTCTCGGATGTCATATATAAACAGAATATCGGACCAGACATTATGGACATCGTTTACTATAATCCTTTGACACACGTAAAAAGCAAACAGATGGAAAAATGGTGCTTGTTACACACAAAGGGAATTCCGTGGCGTGTTCTGAAACGAGCAGCTCCGAGTACCAGGCAGTGCTGACTCCCAGAGCTGAGTCACATGAAGCTGTATTGCTAATACTCCTGAATGGCTGCAATTAAGCGGATTATACTGCCTGGGCACAAGAAAAGCAAGCAAAAGAGAGAGAGAGAGAGAGAGAGAGAGAGAGAGAGAGAGAGAGAGAGAGAGAGAGAGAGAGAGAGAGAAGGAAAGAGAGAGAGAGAGAGAGAGAGAGAGAGAGAGAGAGAGAGAGAGAGAGAGAGAGAGAAGGAAAGGGAGAGGGAGAGGGAGAGGGAGTGGGAGGCAGGCTCCACAGTGGATATATTTACAAAGAAAAAGAAAGCTTGGCATAAGCAAAAAAAAAAAAAAAAAAAAAAAAAGGTCCTATTATCTAATTCTTCTCTTTCCTTCGTGTCACTATTCCATGATGTGAGGTGAAGCTCGAGCTGTCGTTTTTATAATGTGTTAAAAACATTAAGTAGGGCAGGTGCAGAATAAATTAGACAGAAGATGAAAACTCCCAGACCTGAGGGGGCTTAGAAACAGGCTTTATTCATCTAAGCAATGAAAGCTGACCTCATATAAAACTGAGGGATGTGCGTCCCTTGTTTGCCGATTTAAGACCTTGGTTGTACCCTGCTGAACGAGGGCAGCCTCCTCAAAACAAAACCATGTCAAGAAAGAACACACCCCTTACTCGTTTTCCAGAACAAAAGAGAAGCATCTTTGACTTCTCGAGCGCTGGGTTTTCAAAAGATACAAACTTGGGAGCAAAAACAAGCATAAATGACAAACCGACGCAAGGAATCAACGATTTTGTTAGTTTTTATAAGCAATTTCACAAGCAAGTAAGTAAACAATATTTAGCAGGTGTTACCTTTTTGCCTTTCTTCTTCCGGTGAGCTGACTTGCTGTTGCCCTTTTCCTTGGCTTCCTCACTCATCTTGGGCAGGATATTTTCTCAACCACTTAGTCCCACATGTAATCAAACCCAGATGTCCATTAAAGGAACAACTACCCTGCTCTGGTTTTCAGATGCGCTCCTCTCCACATGCGCCCGCTCTCCAGCAGCACTTTAACTGCTTGTCTCTAGGTTCTACACCCTCCACAGGTAAGGAGAATCACTAAGACTAAGAAGGAAATAGAGTAATAGGAAGTGGAAGAGTGGGAATGGATAAATCCACAGTGGCTTTCTAGTGGCTGCCCACCACTTTCTGAACAGAAACCACTAGCTCTAAGGCTTCACTGGTTGCTCCACTCAGTGTAAATGGTGCTGATGGAGACACGCTCTCTCCCTAGCAGCCAAAGAGAGGGAGGGAGGGAGGAGGGAGGAGGGAGGGAAGGCAAGCGAGAGCAAGGGAGGGAGGGAGGGAGGGAGGGAGAAGGAGATAGCAAGAAATGAGAAAAAATACCCTTAGACAAATAGTGGGGTGAACACAGAGGGAGAAATTGGTGGTTAATTAATGGTTAATTAGAGCTCATTGCCAGGGATCCATTGTTCGCCGACTCCAGTTGGAAAGCCATTAGCAAGATGCATCAGGTCCTTTTAGAGCGGGAACAAGCTCTTCTCAATTCCAGCTGGGATCGCATTACCGAAGATGTTGTTCTTGCTCCAAAATGGCCACGCCTAAATTCTCAACCATTTCAAATATGGATAACTGAAGCTAAGCATATCTGTAAGTGTATCTGCGTAATGTCGTCTTCACCATAAACAGTAAAACAGAGATTTGTTTTACAGATCCTGTGTCGATGTGTTGAGCTGTGTTGAGAAACTGCTGAACATTTCTAGTTGAGGTCCATGTAGGGACAAGTTAGGGACAAATATGCAAGCTTTTTCAAAGTGGTCCTGTTTGTCGAAAAAAGGAAAGAAATGAGCTCAACTGTCACCAGTTCTTTTCAATATCTTAAAGTAGAGCAACTCACAGCTGTCAAGCTCTCGTAATTAAAATTTCATTTGATTACTGACCTCAAAATCAGGGTTGTGGAGAAAACATTAAGTAAAAGCTGAACTCACAATTTCATAATGCTACCCTGTACATACACTGGACAGATAATCATTATTGTTTTCCAGTAATTGCTTTAATAACAAAGCAGTCATTTCTTGACATAAATAAGTTGTTTTCTGTGAATCATGGCTCATTTTACGTAAACTCTCGTCCAAAAGAGTCCATTCCCAACTGTCTCCCCTTCACTTTATGAATGATTGGTATAAACTGAACTAAACCATCTAGTGACAACCTTCCAGAACCTTCATTTGTCCACCCAAAGAATTCTGCTGCATCTTTCAGCTTTCTTCTCAAAGATGTATAATTGTTTTATTAAAAATGTAAAAAAGTTTCCCCCTTAATGAATAGCCAAATGTAATACTGTGGCTGTACCAATTTGTTTTTTAAAAAGTTTCTTAAAGGTTTCTTGCAAGTAAACTAGCCAGCAAAACTCTTGATAGGCAAAGCATATGTGTATATAATGTGACGCTTACTTATTCAACTTGTTCAAACTGTGCTGTGAGGAAGTCAGGGTCAAAAAATAGGCAAAAGGAGTCAAAACAGTAGTCAAAACAAGTGCTCGTGGTCTCCATGTATAAATAGAGAACCTGTGCTATTTACCCATATTAAACTTCACCCTAAAATAGGTTTACACCGTTAATGTCGTCCTGTCACTATGCCTTCCAAGAGAATACAGTCTGCTAGTTTAATTAGCAACAAGCTCAATGACATATAGACACAAAATCTAATATAAATTCAATGAAAGTCAAAATGTCTGGTTGCTTATAATACAAAAAAGGATAAAGGAGAAGGGGGGAGGGGTGAAACGAGAAAAAGAAAGAGGGAGAGGGAGAATATGACAGAGAGACCAAATCCAGAGAGAGATAGCAAAAAAAGCTCAGCCAAACACCAGGTGAGAGGTAGTCAGGATATAAATAGCTGGACTACAAAGTGGAGTTTTGTTTGTCTGATACAGTAAGTACCAGCAGCTTATTGTTTTTAATCAGTCAATGTCCATGAATAGCATTTAAACCCTAGTAGATCTTTTCTTTAAATATTGCATATAAAGACACAGTGCTGACTTTATTAGAAACCACCGCTGTATTTTTAATTACATTTTAATCACACCCCTCACTCTGGAAAACCACCATACCAGATTATAATGCACATTCTCTGAGATCTGCTCCCCATCATACGCCCTTTCTGAGGGCTAGACAGTCCTAAGTGTTAAACTCTACCATTCGCTTACTGAATACGTATCCAATGTAGGAATTAATCTGATTAGAAAGGATTGGATGAAAAACGAGAGAGAGAGAAAAAAAAAAAAAAAAAAACAGGCTACCCTAAGGCAGATATTTGGATTTATTGGCATTCGAAATGACAAAGAGGATGGGTTTCCAAGATAGATCACGGTACACTCTATTCTGCCCTCTGTTGGGCATTAAATGTAATCGCATAAACAAGCATGTTCTTCACATGCCCCTAGCTAACATATCTATCTCCTATATGACAAGATCAAACATACATCATATATATTTTTTTATATCCCGTATAATAGACTAGCCTAAAGGCTGTGCATTCTTCTGAAGATTGCTGAAATGCCTAAATATTACATAATATTATTGCTGCCGACTAAAAGCTTCTTATTGGAAAAAAAAAAAAAATATATATATATATATATATATATATGTGTATAAATTATTTAGAAATTGGCTTCACAATTATAGTAGCACATGCTTATTTATTTTAAAAAAAATGTAAACAATACTCGTTTTTTTTCTTTCTTTTTTGACACATATTGAGCTTACAAGCTTGGAACAACCATTATATTAAATTCAGACATGCACAGGTATTTTTATTCATTTTTGTGACCAACATATTTGCGTTAGATCTTGCTCAAGTGCAAGATATATAAAAAAAAATCACAAACAAAATATCATAGATATATTTAATTGCAATGTAATTTTATACATGTCTATGAAGTTACATAGAACTGTATCAATCTTAAAATCTCTTTAGGAGTCGTTATGCTTCTGACACCCCAACGTTATGCCGTTCTGCTTCTGACACCCCATTGCCGCTGTGATCTTGTTGGCCTCGATTAGTTCTGGCAGTACAAGCTCCAGCTTTTTCACACACAGCTGAAGGTGAAAAAAGTCTGGCCTGTACCTGTCTTTTCTGACTCAATGGCATGCAGTAGGTGATTGGAAGCATGATTTTCTAGCATATAAGTGTTGACTGACAGACTTCCATGATAAAAAGAACAATCTGACCGGTCTGGATATTGTTTTGGCATTCAAAAGCTTGTGGTTTGAGATCATAATCATTTTTTTTTTATTCAACCACACATCAATAGCGTGTTCTATAATGACTGAGCACATGAGAAAATTCCAGAAAGACTACTTCCATCTGAAAAGCAATTTAAGAAATTTCATTCTTAAAACTCATTCACCATAAGCTGCTGAATAATTTTCTATAACAGAGACTCTGCTGATAATTCTGTCTGCAAGGCAAAGCACATATTTATATTACATGTGCTGTAGTTTCTATAGTAACTGTTAATTCACATGGACTCAGATATATATTCTACGAGCACCGTGTACCACTTGTACTTGTTTTTCCAACATAGTAAAGTCTTCAGCACAGAAATCTTTGTCCTTCTGCTACTTCTCTCAGTACCGTGACATGCTGGATTTCTTTGTGTTTTGCAAGTTGTTTTATAGCCATTTGCTTGGCTTATATTGCTACTGAGTGAATTCTTACAGGTTACTCAGCAAAGGTTTCATTTCATTCTTTATAAGAAATTAAAAAGTGTAAGCTGATTTGTTCATAGCAAAATAGACTATTAAGTACACAGGGGATAAAAACTGGTTTATATATTCCTTTTCTGCTTTCAGGATTCAAAATCTTCATAAACATTCAATTTATCAAAGATGTGAAAAATGCATTGAGTCCTACTAAGCTTGTGTAAACAGTTAACACACTTGGGGAAGTATGATTCATTTCACACGCTCTCGTCAAAGACTGTACCTGTTGGCAATTCTTGATCTAGTGTAGGGGGGAAACTGTTATAAAACTGAACTTCCCGACTTCTTTAATATACCAAAATACTGGTATATTATATAAAATACCAAACTGGAATGAATTCGACCTCCCATACATGTGCATACTTCAATTATAGTCTGTTATTTGTATGACAGTGAAATTAATACAAACCACGACTTTTGTCAGTTAATAATTTACAGAGATAAGAACTGATAGGTGATATATTACATGAGAAATTAACAGTCTTCAGAAGGTGCTGGATCACCATAAGTCATCAGAACAACTTTAATGCACCTTGGTATTTATTTCATAAGTCTCTGGAACTCCAATGAAGGGATGAACATCAATCTTCCAGATATTCCCTCAGCGACCAAAATCTTTCACAGGTGTTTCACTGGGTTCAGATCTGGTGACTGTGATGTCCATAGCCATTTTTTTTATTCAACAAACCATTCAATTGAGTCCTTAACCGACAAAAAACCCCACTCCAACCAGATAAAAACAAAAAAAAGATCATTAGAATAAGTTTGAAGTGACTCTCCCTTTTAAGTACCAACACATGGCAGCAAAATGCCTTTGCCTTGTCCTTCAATTTGTTGCCTGTCTGCATAGTAATGAAAATATGATCGGCACTAATTATTGTAATCATACTGTAAATAACTTTTAATTCTACTGCTCATGCTAGCTAGTATTACAGGATGACAGAGCAGGCCTCCCCACCCATACCACTGTCTAATTAGTTCATCGGAAATCATTAGCGGCAGAATGAAAGCTCAAAATGAATATGCACTTTTCACGGCCCTGTGCCTCAGCAAGCACAACATTCTTTGCAAAGAGAGGTCAAGCATGATAACTCCGCCAAGTTTAAACTGATAGTATGATTAGCGTCTCCATCTACTTTACTTTACTTCGTGTCCATACATGTTTATTTTAGCAGGAGCTTTTGCTCTTCTTGGCCTACGCCCCTGTTGGTTCAACTGTTGCTCAGTGTTCTTTTGGTTTCTTCCTTTCTTTTATTGTCTTTCTGACTGGCTATTCAGGTTTTTTTTTCTGTATTTCATAACATTCTTTTATAAATTTATATACCGTATTTTCCGGACTATAAGCCACTACTTTTTTCCCACGCTTTGAACCCCGCGGCTTAAACAATGAAGCGGCTAATTTATGGATTTTTCCTTGGTTTTTCCGGTTTCACAAACTTCAAGCCAAAAAACTGAGCCCCATAACATTAGACCAATGAAATTGCCGAACGGGTTCAGGTGAACCAATGAAACTCTTTATATTAAATCAGATGCGCTCCCACTGAATCGGGCCGCACCACATCATAAACATGGATGATGTTCCTCTGACGTTTGACCTGCCGCTCCCTCGGACTGTCTACAGAAAATGTGAATCATTCGTCACGCTGAAAACAACCGGGCATGAAAAAACGCAGTTCACCTGTGTTCTGAGCTGCACGGCATCGGGAGAAAAGCTTCACCGATGGTGATTTTTAAACGCAAGACGATGCCAAAAGAAAAACGTGTAACAGACACTGTCTTTCGTTGAAGCCTGTGTAAAGTTTATTAGTTTCAATGTAGACACCTTTTTAGAATTCAGTGTGTGCAGCTTATATTTGGGTGCGTTTAATAGTCCGGAAATTACGGTAAATGTTACAGGCTTTTAAATCCTGTTAAAAGTGGTATTTGTATAATTACTTAATAATTAATTGGTGAGGTTTTATATATATATATATATATATATATATATATATATATATATATATATATATATATATATATATATATATATATATATATATATATATATATACAGTGGGTACGGAAAGTATTCAGACCCCCTTAAATTTTTCACTCTTTTTTATTTTGCAGCCATTTGCTAAAATCATTTAAGTTCATTTCTTTTCCTCATTAATGTACACATAGCACCCCATACTGACAGAAAAACACAGAATTGTTGACACTGTTGCAGATTTATTAAAAAAGAAAAACTAAAATATCACATGGTCCTAAGTATTCAGACCCTTTGCTCAGTATTTAGTAGAAGCCCCCTTTTGATCTAATACAGCCAGGAGTCTTTTTGGGAAGGCTGCAACAAGTTTTTCACACCTGGATTCAGGGATCCTCTGCCATTCCTCCTTGCAGATCCTCTCCAGTTCTGTCAAGTTGGACGGTAAACATTGGTGGACAGCTATTTTTAGGTCTCTCCAGAGATGCTCAATTGGGTTTAAGTCATTGCTCTGGCTGGGCCATTCAAGAACAGTCACGGAGTTGTTGTGAAGCCACTCCATCGTTATTTTAGCTGTGTGCTTAGGGTCATTGTCTTGTTGGAAGGTAAACCTTCAGCCCAGTCTGAGGTCCAAAGCACTCTGTAGAAGGTTTTTGTCCAGGATATCCCTGTGCTTGGCCGCATTCATCTTTCCCTTGATTGCAACCAGTCGTCCTGTCCCTGCAGCTGAAAAACACCCCCACAGCATGATGCTGCCACCACCATGCTTCATTGTTGAGACTGTACTGGACAGGTGATGAGCAGTGCCTGGTTTTCTCCACACATACCGCTTAGAATTAAGGCCAAAAAGTTCTATCTTGGTCTCATCAGACCAGAGAATCTTATTTCTCACGATCTTGGAGAACTCCATGCGGGTTTTCATGTGTCCTGCACTGAGGAGAGGCTTCCGTCAAGCCACTCTGCTATAAAGCCCCACTGGTGAAGGGCTGCAGTGATGGTTGACTTTCTACAACTTTCTCCCATCTCCCGACTGCATCTCTGGAGCTCAGCCACAGTGATCTTTGGGTTCTTCTTTACCTCTCTCACCAAGGCTCTTCTCCCCCGATAGCTCAGTTTGGCCGGTCGGCCAGCTCTAGGAATGGTTCTGGTCGTCCCAAACGTCTTCCATTTGAGGATTATGGAGGCCACTGTGCTCTTAGGAACCTTAAGTGCAGCAAAAATCTTTTTGTAAACTTGGCCAGATCTGTGCCTTGCCACAATTCTGTCTCTGAGCTCTTCAGGCAGTTCCTTTGACCTTAATGATTCTCATTTGCTCTGACATGCATTGTGATCTGTAAGGTCTTATATAAACAGGTGTGTGGCTTTCCTAATCAAGTCCAATCAGTATAATAAAAAATTTCTGGACTCAAATGAAGGTGTAGAACCATCTCAAGGATGATCAGAAGAAATGGAGAGCACCTGAGTTAAATATATGAGTGTCACAGCAAAGGGTCTGAATACTTAGGACCATGTGATATTTCAGTTTTTCTTTTTTAATAAATCTGCAAAAAGGTCAACAATTCTGTGTTTTTCTGTCAGTATGGGGTGCTATGTGTACATTCATGAGGAAAAGAAATGAACTTAAATGATTTTAGCAAATGGCTGCAATATAACAAAAAGTGAAAAATTTAACGGGGTCTGAATACTTTCCGTACCCACTGTATATATATATATATATATATATATATATATATATATATATATATATATATATATATATATATATATATATATACACACATACATAAATATATATTTTTTATAAAAAACCTTTTTTCTATGAAGGACCGAACATGTGACTTGACTGCGGGCGATGACGCGGAAAAAAATAAATTATAGCAAACATTATATCAAAATAAACTTTGCCATAATTCAGCTTATTTATGATTGAATCATTAAAAAAATTTATACATAAATAGAAAATATTACTACATAATTTGCTTAACTAATGCAGTTTTATTTTCAAAGTTGTAGTTCAGTGACAATTATAGCACAATGAATAACAATCCAATTGATTGTACAATTGAGTTCAATGCCTAATACAGGAATACAGTGGCCTTTAATAAAAGATAAGAAGCTGTTTCTTATTTCTTATATAAAGTTTTTCTAAATTGATTTTTTTTACTTTTTCATATATTATTGTATTTGTCGGGCCTGGTCAAAGGTCACCACGGGTCAACTTCAGCCCAAAGGACATCGTTTGGGCATCTTTGTGCTAAAGAATCGTCACATTTTGTCAATAATCGTAGCCAAGACCTACTTGTAATGGATGAGCTAATGCGATTGACACGGTAGACCAGGTGTAGACCTTTTTCCAAAAGAATGCACAACATTATCTTTGCTGCTTTATTTTACCACTAACTTCTACAAACCAAACTTTAAAAACATGAAATAGTTTTTTCTGCATTTTGAAGCTTATTGCCAGAAAAGTGAACAAAATCTATCTGATGCTTTGTGGTCTAGTCTGAGACTAGTAGACCTTCAACATTCCCAGACCAATATCAGGCCATTGAAATAGAAACATACTAAATAACGTGTTTGCAGAAATCTGTATGTATGTCAATTTAGCAGCAGTTGTATTATTGTATTAAAAGGATAAAATTTAAATCTGATAGAGGGAATCATCAAAATCTTTTAGAAATTAGAAAAGATAATCCTCTACTCGAGGCTTGTCAGTGCAACTCTTCTGCAAATCCATTATTCATAGTTTTTAGCTGTACTTGTGATAAAGTATTAGTACAGCATTCAGGTCAAGCTGTAGGGAACATTCTGCACTCTTTGCACAGGAAAAGTGGCCTGATTTATTTTTCATGGCATGGTACAATTTGAACGTTTATCGTAAAAAAAACACTCCACATCAAATAAATAGAACTGGGAAATTACCACACAATCTCTCAGCACCTTAGACAGTGAGCTTAGTCATCACAAAAGCATAACCAGAGGACATTTGGTTGGCTCCCATGTGTGGATCCTGTAGGACTTGCTTGATCTAGTATTTATAATTGCAATTTGAAAGACAGTTTCCCGTTCATTAAAAATATGGGTGCGAGCAAGCCACAGAACCCATACTATTCTATAAAGTGTTTTGACTCATAATCAATATCTACTCGTTACTATGCCAGCATAAAAAGTCATAAACAAATAAAACATTTTATAATCCTTCTGGAAAGTTGATTACCTAGCAACCACATGAAAAGCAATGAAAAATAATAATTAAATAAACATGAGGCTCAATATAATCTAAGGAAGTTACAATGAAAATTGCTAATAGTTTAGATTTCTCATAACTGTGTGTAAATGAAGGTAATGAATCAAACTGAAACTAAATTCAAACAAAACCTGCTTCAACAAGTCACTTGAAAAATCCCCTTAAACTCCAAACTGGGTATTCCCTCAGTAATGTTGCATCATATTAAGAAAAAGTAAGTGAAGTATGATCAGATGCGTCTTGTATATCATTCACAACCTAGTATTAAACCTGGAAAATAATGTGTACAACCATTTTACATATTAATCCAAAAAAATAAAAAAAATAAATAAAAGTTAAAAAACACAACTTGGCCTGTCAAAGTCAATAATCCAAAACAATAAGCAAGCAAGAATACCATAGTCTGTGATAATGAACGATTTTTTATTCCAGACACAATATACGGCTCCCTGCTTTACATGAGTTTTTATTAGCTTCATTTTATTCGTATATAGTGGTCCCCCCCTGGAACCAAAGGCTTAGACTCGAGAAGGTTTCCTGACGATTTCCGTGTCAAATTGGACTTGGATTTGTGTTGGTCTTGGACATTGGTCTTGATCACAGTAATGTGTTTTAATGATCTTTACTTTCTTACATCCAAAATGTTGGACAATAATTAATTAATTTTCCTAATAATTGTAGCAACGGACAAATTAACCCAACCAATTTTGAGGATTTTCATCTTGATTCAGTCTCACTTTCATTTAAAACTGAGTTTGACTCAAACGTTCAATTAAGACTCCACGTGGACATGATCTTGCACTTGACAATGGTAGTCTTGACAGTAGCCCCAGTATGCAGTAAACTGTATTCCCAATTAAATGCTTAAAGTGCTTGGATTCCCAGTGAGAACCGACCACCTCTATTGTTCTTAATGGAGCATTAAATTCACAGTATTGTGGGTTTTCTGCCATGCACAAGATTTGTAGAGAAAAAGGCTTTACATGCGTTTGGCACCAGGTATTCTTTTGCTACATTTACTCTTGTGTGTGCAATAGGAATGGTTTTAATAAGGACAAAAACTACTCTGACTTTTATTATAAATTAGCACAGTATAAGAGTTTAAGACTAATATCAGCTGTCTCTGTTGTGACAAGAGCATAATATCTACTAAATATCTAATATGCTAAAAGGATATGTTTACGTCGACTCTCAGTTCTCATTCTCACATTCTGTGACGAACGCATTGGCCATGCCTGTACACGCTGGCCGAATTCCAAACGCCCCCCCAATCGGGTTACACCAGTACCATTAGCTTTGCCTGATCATGCCTACAGAATCAAGTCCTGCTATTAGAAACCGACCAACTGGGAAATTATTCTTATAATTGGCTCAAGCCAAGGACAACAATGTCACATTCCATGAATAGCTTCCACATTAAATCTTAAAGAATGTTAGTATCATTCATTTCCTAGTGTATGTCTTTAGTATGAAGGTATGAATGTATCTGAATGTAACATGTTGACCGCATTCCAAGATGTGGTATCACTGAATCAGTGACCTTTGGGCATCTCAAATGGAATGTAAATTAACAGGATGCTCTAGGTAACATGTTTACTGAATAACTGTGGCTTCCGGTAAATGCACGCATCTGATTTAAAACACTGATGCTTGCCTACAAGGCCAAAAATGGACCAGCACCCTCTTACCTCTGAGACCTTATTACTCCTCGCACTGCACCATGCTGCCTGAGATCCTCCAGCACTGCTGAACTGGTACCACCTTCTCTCAGGGTAAAAGGTAACTATACCTCAAGGCTCTTCTCTGTTCTGGAACCGAGGTGGTAACAGGTGATGGGTGAAGACCCACCTCTTTCGGAAACACTTTAACTAACACTAATCAGTAATCTAGCGTACCAGCATAGGTTTATTGATTGATAGAGACGCTAAGCACTTTTGTACTGGACAAGGGCGTATGCTAAATGCCATAAATGTAAATGTAAATGGACTGAATATTTGTGTGAACATCCTGTGGGTTTACCATTTGCCGCTTGCAGCACCAAGAGCTACATGAGATAAAAGGATGGGTCGGGTACTGAAAGGTGATTCTGTGAGTTAAATGCCATGAGTATCTATGCATCTATCTGCGCCACCTGCCCACTGTTAGCTAGGAATGTGGCCACAGTAAAGCTCAGCCAGCAGGGATCAAACATTTTGACTGATAGCAATGGTAACATCATGATTTATGATTTTACATAGACCAGAATATGATGGTCAGATTTACAAACTTTGTCAATTTTGTATACCTCTTTACCAATGAGTTTTGTCCACAAAAACACACAAAATGAATTTTAAACATAAATATGAACACGCCATGGTAATAGTCATAAATTTGTGGTTATATGTCATAGATTTTTATGTCAACCATCTAAAAAATAACAGCGAAAGCATTTTTGCTTTGGCCAAATGCAATAACCACCAGACAAACATAAACAATAAATAGCCAATATAAATATCCATCATATGTAAGAAAGAATAAAAACGTTTCACTTTGATGCAAAGCGTTTATACAAGCTTTATATAGTTTTGGGCTTGAAGAGCAGTACCAAAAAAGCTGACTGCAATTACAATATATTCCAGGTCTTCTTAAGAGGGTCTAACACTGAAACTGAAATGTATTCACAAACGAATTATCCAATTACAAATCACAACAAACTAACAATCTGGTCTGCAGCCATGATGAACAGAGTCCTAAGATTTACATAATGCATGCAAAACTACAATGGGCATGCACAGGCTGGGACTCACGGTTTTTCAAACCCTGCTGTTTTTTTTGTCCAAAAATGTAATGCAAAAAAATGTAATGCAGATTTTATGTGAACCACCAGAACACCATATACAGTAAGTGTGGATGTGACTCTGACCTATTTGTATTAGCATGAGGAAATCGTTTTGATGGAAACTCCAAAGCTGTGTTGTAAGTTGCTCTGGATAAGGTCATCTGCCAAATTCTGTAAAATGTGACTAATACAGAGATTGCCACAATTTGCCAAGCTACAGTGAAAGTATTTCTGTAACATCCCAAAGGACACTACAATATTAGAATCTGTTTATTTGAGGGGTTCGTGTAAATAAAGTGCTTGAGCTGTTGATAAAATGGTGCGTCGCACTTATATCTGAACTGAAGCTCGTTGGATCTGAACTCCCTGATGGCACAGTATGAGTACCCACAGCCTACAGGCAATTCATACACGCCGATGACATGATTCTCCTCCCCATCTCCATGGATACAGCCATTCAGCGGCACGCACGCTTAGAAGGAGAATGATAAATTGCTGGCAATTTGTGGCTCTGTGCAATACGGAGACATAAAAGAGGATTCTGCAAATGTGGCATATGTGGTATATGCGGGTCACCATCAAGGGGCAGTTATGACAGGCCACAGAAACTAAACATGAAGACTTAATCCTTTCTAAATAACACTACAAAATAAGTAAAGGCTATTTTAATATTCACTCACTACATTTTGTCACTCTGATTATTAATCCTGACCAATGGCAGACATGCTAATGTATAATTTGCTCTTATTTCTAAAAAATAGTTACGTTTTTATCTCCTTTATGTTGCATTGTGCTAAGTGAAAACATTCTAAAAAATACTACCTTGTCCATCAACTTAACATTTTGGTCATGAGGGCTTTTGTGGCTAAATGTGTATACCCTCCTCTGATTCTGTGATATCTCACCTCCTCTAACAGTCTTAGGGGGAAATGTTGGCACTACAAAACACACCACTTAACCTCTCAAAAACTGCAGTCCAATTAAAAAAATCACCTCAGAAGAGGTATCCGCTGCCATCTCGCCTCTTATCACATCTCTCCTCAGGCAGTGGGGGGGTGAAATCAGTCCCACTGACAGGAATGATGATCACCATTAATGAGGTCATTGAGAATCCATGGCTCAAAGCTGGACATAGTGAAGGAGGAAGTACAGTATGAGCTTGGGGTTGTGGTGAAAAATCATTTCAGTGGAGAGTTTCAAAAAAAGCAATTATACAATTGAATTGTTAGTCTACCAACAAATAACAGCTTTGTTTTGACTGCTAAAAAACTTAATGTTCACACATATGGCAGGTTAATGTTGATAGTTGAGCACACTGATACAGTCTATGGGAAGTAAATGCAGTTATAATCATTACCTTCTCATGAAGTTTAAGGTCAGCCGGCAGTGAGGTTCATTTACTATTGTTACAGAATTGGGGTGTGTCGCACCAACATAAAATGTGCTAAGCTTAAAATACTGTACCTACATGCTGCTAATGTTTGTTCACTGGTGAGTCTAAAGTCAATAGCAATTCTATTTTATTACTGGTTCTTAAACCTACTGGGCAGCTAGGAATAAGATAACACAGCCAGAAGTCTTTGGGGATTTTACTCCTTTTTCCCACTCAATTTCATCTTGGCAACTCCCAGCCACTTGCTAAGCCTCCTCTATTACATAACAGCTACTAACCATTGAGGCAAACACATGCTTCCTCCAGGAAACAGCCTCTGTATCTTTCTGAAATGTTCTCACAGGACAGCATAACACAATTACAGAAAAGCACAATCTACCCTCTTCCGCCTAGACGAAACTCACATGGTCCGTAATTGGCTTGTGCCAATTCACTAGGTCACTGACAAAAAATACAGTCTAAAAGAAATTGCTGTTGAGGGGATACTATAGTAAAAAAAAGCACAAAAAACCCCCATTCAATTTATTGAAATAAATATGCTAATTTATTTTCTCCAGTGAAGGTGAGACAGAGTAGGTCTTTTACTCCTTCTACTTAAAAGCCGGTCTGATTCCCAGCCACAATAGCATTGCATCACCGGGTTTCAAAATAACAATTTTCCAACAATGGAGCATTTCTAGAGAACCAAACCAAAAAACTCCTAGTGCCAGGAATACCAGGTGCTACTGATTTGTCTACTCCTGGCTGACCAAATTGGAAGATAATTCCAGAATGCATCATGTAGGTGTGCAATGTTTGACAGAGACTAAAGACTATAATAATAATGCCAAAAGTATTCGGTCACCTGGTCATAGCTACGGTATATGGTTTTTAAACATTGCATTCCACATTTAGTCCCAATTTGCGCTTATGATTCCCTCCACTCTTCTGGGAAGATGTTCCACTAGATTTTGAAGTGTGCTTATAAATATTTGTGTTCATCAGCCACAAGGGAATTACGAAAGGCAGTTAATGATGTAGGTGAGGAGGCCTGGCGTGCAGTCAGCGTTCCAATTCATCCCAAAGGTGTTCAGTAGGGATGAGATCAGAGCTATATAGCAGGCCACTCAAGATCTTCCTCTCCAAAGCATGAAAACCAGATCTTCATTGAGCTCACTTTGTGCACAGGGGCATTGCCATGTGGAACAGATTTGGGTTTCCAAGTTTAAGTGAATGCAACATTTTATTATAGTGATTCTAAAGACGTCCTGCACAATTGTGCCTTCAGTTTTGTGGTAACAGTTTGGAAAAGAACCACATACAGTATAGCAGGAAAGGTCAGGTGACCCAATACTTTTAGCAATATAGTGTATATGCATAAAAATACATATGTATATAATATGAGACAGGCTCATTTAGGAGTCTGATAATTTTTTATTATTATAGTACAAAGCGTTGTTGACGTTCCAGTCAGCAACCGAGTAGTGACACCTCTCTCTCTCTCTCTCTCTCTCTCTCTCTCTCTCTCTTTTTTTTTTTTTACTTTTCGGTACAGGTCCCAACAGGCTGAGATCGGAAGATAAGCTGAATTCTCAAGAGAAAGTATTTTAAAATCCAAAGAAAACATGCAACAGGTGTGTTGATCAAAATTGTGTGCGGACGCTTTAATCTAAATGCCAAATGTAAAGTCAGAATGCCAACTAAAAAGCAGTGGCAAAAAAAGATATACTTGTTTTGGACTTTGAGACACAGATTTGTTTATTGGAGTTCTTGTAATTAACCAAGTATGTGAACATATCTGGGAAATCAGCCAAGAAAATGACAACATTTACTGCAATCCCACGGTCTTTAAAAAAAGGTCTCAGGTACTAAACAACTTACCAGAATATCAATAATGAAAGCCGTCAGTGTTTGTATGTGTTTTTTAAGCTTGTTCTGGAATATACCTGTATGATAAATTGTGTTCTGAATGATATGTTAGAACTGAATCTGAAACAAACACATCATGCAACTGATATCTTGGTCTGGGAGAACAACAAGGGTCTTATCTAAGAACTGTCTTTCACATAGTGTGTGAGTGTGTGTTGGGTCATCATGACCAGGGGTAATCCTAACAGGGGTTTAAAGATGCATAAAAAAACAACACACACACACACACACACACACACACACACACACACACACACACACACACACACACACACACACAAAGAAAAGCAGGTTTACTTTATTACTGTACATAAGTCCAGTCA
Source organism: Silurus aristotelis (assembly GCF_946808225.1). NCBI lineage: Eukaryota > Metazoa > Chordata > Actinopteri > Siluriformes > Siluridae > Silurus > Silurus aristotelis. The sequence continues at coordinate 22,568,513 of NC_139585.1, forward strand.
AGTATGTGAACTTGCTCGCATTTTTTAACTTTATTTGCTACATTTCCAAACACTACATTAATAAATTCATCCTTAATCATATACACGTGTGTAGGGCTGCAACCAACAATTATTTTGATGCTCGATTAATCGGTCAATTTCTTCTTCTTCGATTAATCAGATTTTTTTAGAACCTGATTCAGGGTATTTATGTATAAATGTTTAATTAAAAAAATGCAAAAGCCAGATATTAAGAAATTTTAAAGCTTATAATGTTCCTTGTTGAGGAGTGCATAGTGGATTTCTCCTTTGAACAAATTCACTCATGCTGGGTTGTTTCTGTAAAAAAAAATACAATTAATAACATTTTCTATAATAATTAAATGATGTATGCATAAATAAAATATAGCAACATTAAAAACAAGCATTTGAACGTAGTAAAGCCGCAGTAAATCACGTTTTAAAACAGGTAAGTTAACTGTTATCTTACCGTAACGCTAACCCGGAACTTGAGCAGCACAACTAATCAACGAATTTCATTATCGAATATTATTGATTTTATCGATTAGTTGTTGCAGCCCTACATGTGTGTAAAGTCATAATGTGACATCTTAGCATTAGATAGGTCCAAAAAAGCTAAACTAAACGTAATAAATATTAAAATATCAAGAATAAGCGCTTAAGCCTATTTCTGTATTGTGCTTTGAAATATTTTTAAGTATAATAAGCTAGACTATACATCATGCTCATCAGGGTATTCATTAACCAATCAACTATTTTAAAAGATATAGGCGGGTGGTAAATCAGAAAACTGATTAGATGGAAGTCTGTTTGCACATCGGTGTATACATGAAACACAAACCAATAAGGAGACATAACGTTGCCTGAGGACGCCTCTATGTCTAGAAAACATTATGTCTAGAAAATGTCTACATTCCATGCGTTCTACATACACCTCATTTTAATACAATTGTTGACCTTTATCCTAAAGGCTTAGAGAACTTCGACTCACACAAGCTGTAATGATTGTTTGTCTGTTGGCTTTACTTAGCTCAATCCTGACTTCTTTACATGTTGCTTTTTAGACTGTCACTTTAACCAACATCTATATAAGTTTGTTCCACTCATCTAGCACTCGAGCAAGAATGCTTCCAGGAGCTCCTTTGCAATAAAGATAAAGTCCAAATCCTCTTTACATTGGACTCTCACACATACCCTTACACCGTGGCTAACCATTAAACCATAACAAACATTCTATTGCAATTATATACACCAAACCTCAATATGGAAACCTGACTTTTCCAGCCATAGATGGTTCTTCCCCAAACTTTTACCACAAGTTTGAAGAAAGACGGGATCACTTTGGATGCGGTAACATTACATTTTCCATTCACTTGGACACCAAGGCCCAAACCTGTTCCAGCATGGCCACACCCCTGTATACAAAGCAAGCTCCATTAAGTGTACATGGTCTGGAGTAGAAGACCTAGAGTGGCCTCCTACCGTATAAGGCTCTGTCCTCAACCCTATTCAACACCTGTGGGATGAATTGGAATGCTGACTGCACCCAAGGTTTCCTCACCCAACATCGATACCTGATTTTACTAATCTAGCGATTAGCATTTCCACATTCATAGCTTCTTTGTCTCTTCTGAGGTATTTTCTGACTAGCTAACATTTGAGAGATGGAAAACCATATTTACCATTAGTAACCACAACCTCTTCTTCTTTCGGCTGCTCCCATTAGGGGTCACCACAGCGGATTATCCGTCTCCATACTACTCTGTACTTTACATTAGCCTCTTTCAAACCAACTACCTGCATGTCTTCCTTCTCCACATCCATGAACCTCCTTTTAGGTTTTCCTCTTTTCCTTCTTCCTGGTGGCTCCATCCTCAGCATTCTCCTACCCATATACCCCATGTCCCTCCTCTGCACATGTCCAACCCATCTCAATCAGCCCTCCCTAACTTTGTCCCCAAAACGTCCTACATGCGCTGTTCTATTAGTATTACATTAGTATAACATTAACATTAGTAACTACATTGACAGTGCGATGTACTTTTAAGTTTAGTACATATAAAAGTTTAAGCATTTTTGTTTTATTTCTCTTTTTAGTAAAGTTGAGTAATAGATTTCAGCTTCAAATTTGACATTTTATTTACTTCTGTAAAACATTCTAGTACTTTTTTCACTCCTGTAAAAAAACTTTATTTGGCAAATGTTTTCATGCAAAGCAACCAGAAAAGTAGCCACCAAACCACTATGGAGCAGACAGAGATCCGTCTATCAGTCTCCACTTAGAAGCAGATTGATGCTCTGGAGCATGTCCGTACTCTTTCATGCAAGCATTTCACATAAGCACAAAGAGATTTTGTTTCCATGAACACAAAATCATTAATGATAACTAACAAATTGACTCCACAATGCTATTGTTTACCAGTAACTTCCTCAACATTGCTGTAATAAGTCTAGAAACACACTGAAAAATTTCTCTGACACTGGACACTGATTAATAAGGTCCTGCTTTATACTGTGCTTCATTTTAAAGTAGGTTTATCCAGGTCGTGTTTCTTTAAGCACACTTTCTGCCTAGCAACTACGTGGAATGTGAGAGAACAGTATTTGCATGGCAGTGTTATCTGCTCAACCTGCATAGCCTTTTGTTCTTTTCACCTTTTCCTGTTTTAGTTATTCTTCTTTAAAGTTTGTGGAGTACGGTGAAGATCTAAGTCGAGGGCATGCATGTGCAAAAAAATTTTTGGTATGGAGTGAGTAGCCACAGTGACACTGTAGTAACTTTTTTATACTCCTGGCGTATGTTTTCAAGTTTATTAATAATGAAAAAAAAAAGCACTCAAATTGTGAGGCGGAGACTAAACAAACTTTCGGTTCGCCACTTAATACCTTCCTGGGGGAACCCAGATTGTAACTATGTTGCGCAAGTAAAAAGGACTGCATAACACTTAAATTAGCACTTTCCAAGTTTGCTTTGTGGAATTCAAGAGTTATATTTATATTAAGTTTGTAATCTAGCGTACCAGTGTAGATTTATTCATTGCTAGAGACTCAAAGCACTTTTGTACGTCGCTCTGGACAAGGGCGTATGCTAAATGGCGCAAATGTAAATGTAAATGTAAATGCATTCGGTACACATGTGCACCAAACCGAAAGCCCTGCACCGAAAGATTTATACGAATATGTGTACCGTTGAACCCCTGATGTATATTGTATGTCATACAAGTGCATAATTACAATAACAAAATAAACTGGTAAATCTGATAAAGCATCACTGGCCTGACCATAATTTGACCACTCAGTAATATTGTAATACTGGGTCATTTTTTTCTGCAAAAAAAACCCAACATTTTTGTGTGCATGTGTGTAAGTTTTATGAAATAATCTGATGATGTTTTAGGTCATATTTATAGAGAAATGTCTAGAAACCCTTCTTTAAGCACCACTGTATCGCCAGCCACCAACACACATACACACACTGCTTTATAGCTGAGGAAATCCAGATCCAAACAACATTCAAGCACTTTTTACAATTTACGCTCGGCGGCCTTGACTTTGCCCTTGCACCTTGTTCAAAAGGGATGTTTCAGCTCATTGAAAGGGTTGCATAGCAAAACTACACAAGACACAAGCATGGAACTCCTCACAGCTTTTTTTTTTCTTCTTCTTTTTTTATTATCAGACTTTCTCACACAGTAAGCCTTTGTTTTACTTATATAATAATAAATACTTCCAAGGCAGATATATGACCCATGCAACGCTTTTAAAACCCACTCTAATTAATCCTCTCCCTTGCTTACAGACTGCAAGACACTGTGGCTCTGTAGAAACCCTCAGTGTCTCATTGCTCTGAATTTCCAAGCCCTTAAAAATGTTTCAATATTATCTAAGGGAACATGTTACATACTATAACATACTATATGGAAAAAGTTTTGGGGCACCTGACTTTTACAGTCCTATGTGTTTTTTCCCAAAACTGTTACCACAAAGTTGGAGGCGCAAAATCGTATAGGATGTCTACGAATGCGGTAGCATTTACTTGAACAAGGACACCCAAACCAGTTCCAGCATGTCAATGCCTGTGTTCACAACGCAAGTTCTTTGAAGATATGGTTTCCATAAGTTGGCGTGGAAGATCTACAGTGGCCTGCTATAGAGTTCTGAGCTTAACCCTACTGAACACATTTGGAATAAATTGGAATGCTGACTGCACCTCAGGCCTCTGACCCTACATCAGTGCCTGACTTTACTAACACGCTTGTGGCTGAATGGGCACAAATCTTCACAAGTACACTCCAAAATCTAGTGGAACATCTTCCCAGAAGAATAATGGTTAATAAAACAACAAATGGAGACTAAGTGTGGAATGGACTGTTCAAAAAGCAGATATAAATCTATTATCTAACATATACTGAATAATATATTTTCATTATATTTACAAATACACACAGCACTTCCCAGGTGTTTCCAACACCTGCCACAATCTCAACCAGTGCAGTTAGCTCATGGAATGTGTGGAATGTTTAGAATGTGTGTAACTGGGCTGTTGGGACCATGATGATGCCTTAACTTACTATGTTCTTACTACATGCAATTTTTTTAGTCCCACATAGTTCAGCTGATTGATACACAACAGTATATGGACAAAAGTTTGTGAACACTGGGGCGCATATAGCAGCTTTATACAGCAGCTCTGACTTGCTCTACAGCTTTCCATTTAAGCTCTTTCACTTCAAACCCAGTAAAGCAGATCTACATGGAGGTTCAAGAAAAAGAGAAAATGTAATGCTACCGCATCCAAAGACATTCTATTCAATTGTGTGTCTTCAACTTTGTGGTAACACACCATATATGAAACATATATGAGTCATATGACTAAAAAAAGTCAGGTGCCAGTACTTTTGTCCATAGTTTATTACTATTCCTTATTGCAAATACATTGTAATAATTGTTTACTGTAAATCGTATTGTAATTACTGGCAATCCAGGTTGTAAAATCTAGCGTACAGTATGTATAGTACATACACAGTAGCATAATTGATGCTAAAAAACTGATTAATAAAATGAGCATAAGAAAGCAATTGTGGGCTTAAGGCTTAATGCATTTTCTTTTTCCATTACAGCTTTGATAACTGGTTTGTTGAGACCTAGTTTAAACAAATACATTCGTCAGATGTGGAGTTTTCTTTGGACCATTCAGGTAGTAAATATTCCAGCATTAAAACTACTTTAAAGCTCTTTCAGATTAAAGTCCAAATATATAGCATACAGTATAAATCATAACATAAAGTATTCTTTTCTGAATGCAGCCCAGACATAACACAGACCTGCATCATAAAGAATGTCAACCGACTACTAACCGGAGATTGTTTACCAGTGAAAACAAAAGTCACGAGACATGCTCTCCTGCTGGGATGCATCCTTAATGTATTGTTTGTTTGTTTTTTTGTGTGTGTCCACATTTTACAGATGGTTCTAAGCAAAACAGTTTTGCTTTTCATCAGCACTAAGATTTCAACTTACAACTTCCCAGGAACTTGCACACACAACCTAAAGTCTTTCTTGAAAAAAATAGTCCATAATTATTCCAGCATTACTGGAATAACTAGACCATGCTTATGAAGCTTATGCTTTTTATTAACGGAAACAAAAATTCAGGCTCAAACTGGGGAACCCTGGGGCTATGAGATGGCAATAATAGCCATCGTGCCAGCATGCCACCCTGCATTAACCCTCTGCAAGAGTTTCAGCTGTATAAGAACAAGCTGAATATCTTAGAAAGCATGTATGTTCAGGACAAATATACTGTTATCATGGACACTTCATAATAATTTTAATATTTTGTGTGTGCTTTTCAAACCAGATACTCAGCATTTCAACTCACAAGATAAAACTGGAAGGCAGAATTGCCTATATCCTTCTTAAGCAAGGCATCTTTCTCATCCCATTCACTCTGAGGATTACATTCATTTTCTGCCTATTGAATAAAGTAAACGTCATGAATTAATGACATAATAATGCTAAATTAAAGGTTTTTACATTGTGTCTAGTGTTTTTATGGTATATTAGGTACAAAACTGAACCGTAAATAGTGTAAAGCTACATGGAACTTTTCCAGGTAAAACATGAATAAAACAGGAATAAATGGTGCACATTTGAGGGAACCCCTCAGTTTAGTAACTGTAACCATGATGCTCGGGTTAGGAATCGACATGCTCTTTACGTTTATAAACTGCCTGCGCGGTGCGCATACTGTAATTCTTTCACATAACTTCTTTGTGCTGTTCCTGTTTTATACATCTTAATTTCCTGTAGTAACATGGTGATATTTGGATATATCATACAACAGCAAGTACATTATCCATTATTCATATAAACTGTATATGTATATATTTAAGGATTATAGACAGAGATCATAATATAATTACATAAATTGTTCTAATCTTATGTAGACCATTGTTATTACAGTTTTTTACAATTGTGCTGAATCTTATAAAAGTATAGAAAATGGTGGTTAGATGAAATTGAACCACATTCCTTTCTTGCTAAGGTGTGTTGTAATTCCTGAATACAGGCAGTCGTCGACGTACGACCTATGCAACTTACGACCATTCGACTTTACGAATACAATCGCTAGCCGCGGCGTATGACAGTAAGAAACAAAATGGTGTAGAGATGATACAAATGGCATAAAATGAACAAAGAAAATAATGATATTTTATAACATTTCACAGTACTGTACATATATCCTACTCTACTCACGACCAAATCGTGTTACGACCGGTCTGTCGGAACCAATCGTTAGTCGACGACTACCTGTAATTTATAATAAGTGTTTTACAAATGGTTATTTCTGGTTCACTATTTTGGTTAGGTGAGCAGTGTTCCGAGAGTAATTATTTTTCCTATAAACGCACAGCGTTTATAGGAAACCTTCTGAAACCTCAACAGATAAAGATAAATGGAATTAAGGCAAAATTGATGAAAATTCATGGAACTTTATTGTGAGCTAGCTAGCCAGCTAGCTATGGCCAATTTTTTTGTTGCACTGATAACCAGTATAACCACACTCTTGCTGATTGATGTATGATTGCTCTATGCTGAGTGTATAATTATAACTGAACAATAAGTCTAGAATTTTTAGGGTTGAACTCGACATATCCAATTTATATTTAAAAAATGACCACCCCTCACCTCAGTTTCCTTCCTATAGGCCCCTGACGACTAAAAAAGCATATTTGAAATCCAAAGAAAACAGTACAGACAGGAATACAGGTCATAAATAAGTTACAACCCCTAAAACCACCCTTCATTCGAACCGTAGCCATAATCATTGCTGTGTAACTATGACACCACATATGAGGTGACAGTCCATTATTGGAGAAGATGTATTATCCAGCTGCTGTGTGTTTTACACTATAACAGCACAAACCATTCTTTATGGACTGAAAGGCCCGTTGTTGTGAGTTCATTCCCACCAAGGCACGTCTCGTGACATCACGAAAGCCCGGGTCATTGGCCCAAGATGGGGGAAGCCATCTCTATTCACCACAAAGAGAGTAACCAGCTGTGACTGTCAAACCATAGCAGCTCTGCCAGCCACTACGCAGCACAAACAGTGCCCTACTCGTAAATGAGTCATTTGTGTGTCTCCAGAGGTGACTTGGCGCAAATCTGACAATCGTAACTGTAATCCATTTAGGACTGCTAAGCAGGAAACCTTTGGCTTCGAATGAGCTCTGAGGCAAAGGTTATGAGAGCCATATCTGCACATGAACAAATACGTGTAGGTCTTAGAGAGCTGGGCTTGAGGTAAGTAGGCATTTGTCAGCCGTGACAGGAAGACACACACACACACACACAGACACACACTCCCACACACAAAACACACACTGTTCCCTTTTAAGTGGCTTGCCATAGATGGGCTGGAAACACAGTCGGGTGAGCTCCAGCCTCCAACATGTCAGATCAATGCAACGTACCCAGATAGTAGAGAAAAAAATATCCCCAGCTTAGGAGAAGGGCCCTTTCCAGGAATCGCTCTTCTTACAAAAACACTGTAATTCTGCGTTTCTTTTTAGCAATTTGCACACGCAATAAATCAACCATTAACTAATAATGGCATGAGAGCAACCACTATTAATGCTACAAGAGCAAGCTTTAGTTACACCAAACATCTGCCTGACATTTAGGCAAAGAATTCCTGTGTAGTCAATCACAGGGGATTTACGTTATAATATGCATATACAGCATGGTAAACATACGCAAGCGGAAAAAATCATTTAAAGCCACTTATCCTTAAAGGCTGATGAATGCACAAACAAACGTTCGTCATGAGGTTGTGATGACAATGTGCACTCATTCATTTACTTGACCTGAAAAGAGCGCAAGGTTGTGTTCGATTCTTCAGGTTTATAATGCTGAAAAATTTCACACAATCACACACTAATCTGTATAGACTTACTGATATGAACTCAGATTCGATTGATCTGAACGCACTGTAACGACACATTTGAATCGATTTTATTTATAATGAATGAATATAAATATTTCAGTGTTTTTTTTCAGTTTTTTATACTATTCCAGGAAACTCTGGGTCACCATGGTCGGGGTGCCAAAAGATCCCAGGACACAATCACAAACACACAACAGACAATTTGGAAATGCCAATCACTCTACAGAGCATGTATGTTTGACTTGGCAAGGAAACTAGTCTACCAAGATGAAACCAGGTACCGGCACACACCGAGTGAAGAGGGGATTCGAACCCTTATCCCTCGAGGTGCAAATGTACTGACCACTAAGACACCATAAATTTGTAGTTGTTTCCTGGATAAGATAATATAAAATAAAATAAGATAAGATAAGCTATAGAGACATAAAAATAAAGCACAGTGTATAAGGAAAAAAGTAAAAGAGACCACCGATAAATAGTTATGCTTTCAAACATATTGCACATAGGTAATATTGCAATGGAGGGTTTGGGGATTGTCAAGTGTGTGCCTAGTGTTTGTCGTGTGTGTGTGTGTGTGTGTGTGTGTGTGTGTGTGTGTGTGTGTGTGTGTGTGTGTGTGTGTGTGTGTGTGTGTGTGTGTGTCCAATGTGTGTTAGAATCTAAGTAACAGAATTGTCACAGTTGTTATTGAATGCCACCTAACTGAAAGCTAAATATGCACTGGGGGAAAAAAAGGAAATGTGTTCAAAAATGAAAGCAAAAAAAAAAAAAAAAACATGCAGAAAGACTGAAATGTATTGAGAGACAATAAGAAAATATTGATCTGAGTGATATGTAATGCTTTCCAAAGTGGAATTAATAGTTGAAAAAGCTATTTGGGGAGAAAACAAACAAACAAACAAAAAATCTAGGAAACCTGATCCTTGCACACACTTACACACACTGAGAAGGATTTCTACCTGCAACCTGTGCTCAGGGGTTTTATTCTTTATACAGCACTTTATATGCAGAAGTAACCAGCAGCGCGAGCGCACTCACCTGTATGCCGTTGAGTTCACCTGCGCTGGCGGAAGCCATGTTGAACTGGAGGAGTGGAAACTGGACGCGCTCACAGATTTGGACGCTGCACACAACCGTCTCGTTAATCCATCCACTTGAATGCGGAAAGAAATTTGGAGAAGACAAGAAAATCAAGACCTGGAGGAAGATCAGCTGCAGCCTGAAGTTTGGAGAAGTTCCGGAGTGAGTAAGGGAAGATCTCAGCAGTAGTGGGCAGGTAGGCTGGAGTTTGAGCCAGTCAATGGGAAGTTGCTGACGGTGGGCGCGGCGCTGCTGCAGCTCCTGCTTCTGTTCCTGCTCGTGTTGCTCCTGCTGCTCTCAAAACAAACACTAGAGCAAATGTACACACCAACAGCGAGCTGAATCGTGTTAGATGTACACATACACACTCATGAACGTACACACAACCAGTTAACTGTACACCTGTAGCTACAGTATTATACACCTATCCTTAGAGCACCAATACAAAAAGTATTAAAACACACTTTTTCTTGCCATATTTGCTTCTTCCCCAAACTGTTACAACAAAGTTGGAAAGACGCAATTGTATAGATATTTTTATTTTCGGTTTTTTCTTCTCAACTAGGAGACCCAAACCTGTCCCAGCATGACAATAAAGATTTACACCAATCAGACATGACCACCTGTCTACTATTGTGTTGGTCCTCATTTTTGCTGGCAAAGTTCTGACCCGTCGAGCATTAACACCAACCACTTCTCCAGCAATCTGAGCTACAGGAGTTCGTCTGTTGGATCGAACCACATGGACCAGCCTTCGCTCCCTACATGCACTAATAAGTCTTGCCCACCCGGGACCCTGTCACCGGTTCACCACTGTTCTTTCCTTGGACCACTTTTGACATACCACTGCAGACCAGAAACCACAAGAGCTGCAGTTTTGGAGATGCTCTGACCCAGTCGTCTAGACATCACAATTTGGCTTTTGTCAAACGCGCTCAAATCCTTACGCTTGCCCGTTTTTTCGTGCTTCTAACACATCAAAATTGAGAACAAAATGCTCGATCGCTGTCTCGTGCCATAACCCACCCACTAAAATGTTCCATGATGAAAAGATAATCAGTGGTATTCACTTCACCGGTCATAATGTTATAACGTCATAATGCCTGGTCAGTGTAGGTTACATGGGTTGGAGTGGAAGAGATGTTTTCTGGCTGAATGAGCACAAATCTCCACAAGCCCACTCCAAAATCTAGTGAAATGTATTTCCAGAAGAGTTGGAATAGATTGGAACGCTGACTTTACCAAAGGCCTCCTCACGCTACATGAGCTTACTAACGCCCTTGTGGCTGAATATAATATTTATATAACAGCAAATTGGGACTAAATGTGGAATGGGATGTTCTAAAAGCAAATACGAATATCTTATGGTCAGGTGTCAACAAGCTTTTGTCTATTTAGTGTACTTATAGGTGATATAGATGATAGGAAACTAATGAACGCATTACTGAAGGTACATCGATAATGCCGAATGTGCACATACAGTACAGAATGTGCATCTACAGTGCTGGATGTACCCTCGCAGTACTCAATATACATCTACACTGTTTCATGTAACCTACAGAAATTAATCTAGATATTCAGTTCCCAATCAACACTTGCAGCACCAAATCTGAACCTGCAGGACTGAATGTACACATTGTGGCCGATCCCCTTACACACCCCTCACACACTCTTATACTTCCTGCTATCTGGAAAAAGGTACCGAAGCATTCGGGTCCTTACAATGTGTAACAGTTAATGGAAATGTAAAAATGAAGGAACTGGATACACACACACACACACACACACACACATACACACACACACACACACACACACACACACACACACACACACACACACACACACACAAACAAACACATAAATGAACATATAACATATAAATGCATATAACTGCCCAAGTTGTTGCTAAAACAATTCAGTGTTTACATGTATTTATTATTGTTGTGCCCAGTTGGTTTTGTGTAATTTTGTGTTTTGTGTTACATTTTGTTAATTTATGTTGTATTATGTAGCAACATGGTCCTGGAGGAACACCGTTACGTTTCGCTGTGTACTGTACTGTGCATGACTGAAAAGACAATAAAAACTTACTAGACTTGATTTGAGCCATTAGTCTTAAGTATCCATCTACAGTGCTGAACGTTTAACTGTGGCCAATTATTAGTTTGCCAATCCTTATAGATATTACCTTCACAAATACTGATCGACATGCCTTAACAAGTATAGATTTGTGAAGATTTCATATAAAAGGTGGAAAATAAAAGAGCAGTCTCTATACAGGGTTTTTGGGCACAAATATATACAACTAAAAATGTAGTATATCAAAGCATATTAAAGTAGTCAGATTTTCTTGAAGTTCTGACAATGATATCAGTGCTGCAAAAGGTTTTAACAAGACATTTAGACCTATGATGCAAATAACATTTAAATTGTAAAAAAGATTAGTGTGATATTATTGACACAAAAAACTTTCATGTGGTTGAGTTTAGTTTCAGGGATGAATTTTTCTTTATAAATGATTAGAGCAGATTATCCGTCTCTATATCAAACCTGTCCTCTACCTCTGCCTCTTACAAACCAACCACCTGCATGTCTTCCCTCACCACATCCATAAACCTCCTTCTTGGCATTCCTCTTTTCCTCCTGCCTACCGGCTCCATCCTCAGCGTTCTCCTATTGATATGATAACAGTAGAACCCCATGTCTTTGTTTTGCACATGTCCAAACCATCTCAATTATGCCTCTCTTGTCTTGTCTCCAAAAACATCCTACCTGCACAGTCCATCTTATAAACTCATGTCTAATCCTGTGCATTCTTATCACTCCTGATCTTCAACTCTATTGACTCTAAACAATACAACATAGCAGGTCTCACCACAGTCCTATAAACGTTCCCATCACAATTTACTCCTGCCACTCTTTTCCACCCACTCCATCCTGCCTGCACTCTTTTCTTCAATTCTTTAACACATGCTCCATTACTTTGCACAGTTGAACCCATGGATTTAAACTCAGCTTAGGGGACACATACTTACTTTTACTGTTTATTTTACTTAGTTACTTAGTTACTTATTATTATTATTATTATTATTATTATTATTATTATTATTATTATTATTATTATTGTTGTTGTTGTTGTTGTTGTTGTCGTTGTTGTTGTTGTTGTTGCTGTTGTTTTTATGCAGTATTCATATAAACCAATTTCTCACTGTTTCACTATTAAACAATCAACACGGAACTGTAAATAAAAATCATGAGAAAAAATCGGTCCCGTGAACACCACTAGAGAGCAGTATTGTTACATGTGACTACATATGTGACTACAATATAAAAATAAACTATATCCTGTAATGTATCTTATACCATTTTATATGAAAGGTTGAAAGTAACAGCATGGAATGAAAAAAAATGTATAATGAAATAATTACAACATCAAATATTATTTCAAGGAATAAATTAATCATGAAATATTTTCCCTGTTCAGTTTTGGAATTAATTATTTAGTTCACTTTTCATTTATTTCTTGCTGTGGCCTGGGTGAATGCCATGAAATAATAAAATCTGTCGAGATCATTTATCAAAACCAGCAAGACTAATCTCCGTGTAGCAGGTTATTCGGAGGTAGGTCAATAATGACAAATCTGTTTCTTGCCTGATTTAGACCTGGCCAAAGCTTCAGGTATGTTGTAAAAGCCACTTTGTGATTGGATGTTCTAAGTGAAGGATGTAAACTGTAGACTCACTATGAGAAAATCAGTGACTTGGAATAAAATGAATAAATAAGAACATGTAATTTAATAAAACTGTGACAGGATCTTGAATAACAACATTATCGAACGAGCGAACCGGAATGGCGGACGTCATGTTGTTCTTTTTGCATTCATTATTTATAAATAAGTTAGAACACTGAAATAAAGCACACCTTAATCAAGTCTTAAAACATTTGAATGAACCCCAGAGCCACCTGGTTCTTGCAGAACTCAAATGCTTACTATAATATGCTGTTAAACTGCCTTCATTACACCTACATTATACATTCATCAGATTGCAAAACAATAATTAGTGAGCGATGAGGATAAATCTTTTTTTTAGATACGATGCCTTCATCTTTCAAACAGGCCCACTCGATTCAGGATTACGCCACATTACCATAGACAGATTTTGCCATGGACTATTAAGTTTAAATTTTTTGCCCCATCTGTTTAGTCCTCAGAGTCGACACTTCAGAGGTTTGTGTTATTCTTGTGCTTGGGGTGGAGATGTTATCGTGCCAGTTACGTACATGATCAACATCCGTCATCGGGTCACGCCCTTAATTTAACTGTTGTATGGGCTAATTCTAGACGGTGTAGCTCTCATTTAGGATTTATAAATAAAAGCAGATTAGACTACATGGATAAACAAGCAATCTGTAATGTAACTGTGTTGTTTTCTAGGCCTTAGACTATTCACTGGCTTTGGTTATATTTATTTATGAGCTGCTGATGAATTACAATCTCCTTTCTTCTCCTCACTTATAGATGCTTTCATCAAGTATGTGACACTAGCCCACAGTATAACGAAAAGAAGCTGCTAAGCTTATTATTTCTGGGTATTGTATGGGACTTGTTCTATTGCTATAACTGTCATTGTTTGTGTTTTTTTCTGCTCGATATTTTGTTACAGTGGTTTTACTTAGATTGCATTCCGCCTCACTTGCTTTAGCTAAAATCATTCCAAATGATGACTAAAATCAGATTACAGTAAAAAAAATTTTTTGTCACATTGTGTCTGTACCATTTGAGCATTTCGTGTACACTGTGTAAAAGGTGGATAATGCAGGATGGGAGAAAGGGGCGGGTGGGGCGTGTTGTTAGCGACGTCTGCGAATGCTATGAGTCGCATAGCAAATTAGTCATGATGCATTTTTCTAAATTGCATTAACCAGAGGCCAGGCCTGTCACCCATAAAGACAGGCTCCATCTGCCTGGCCTCAGGTGATGTATGGTCAGGTAATGGTTACTACTGAGCCTTAGATACAGACAGATTTGCTTTGGTGTAAATCACTGTAGACATCTTGGTGCCAGCTTTAGATACTTGTTTCCTCCAGCAGTGTCTGTGCCGGACTTATATAACCCCTATACTATAACTATATAATAATTTAGAGTTTTCTTTTAGTTGTATATTTATAAGAACAATAATTTCAGTGTTTATGGGTAATAATAGTGTGTATTAGTTTTACTTTGCACTGAACATCCAATTGTAATTATGCCATAAGGCATGAGTGTGATTAGCACACTCATCTGCTAGGGCTGTCAGCACATCAAGAGCTTTAGAAGCTTAGCAGGATTCCTAGCATCCCCAGTCCTAGTTAACTTGAATGACTTCTGGATCAAGACTTGGAGAATGACCTGTTTGTCATGTAGCACACTAGTGCAGCTAAAGGTTTACTCATTCATGTATTCAATGTCAGGAATGTCTTTATCCTGATCAGTGTTGCTATGAAAATTGAGCCTATCCCAGGAACGTTGGGCATGACGCCACACTCGTTAACACCTGGAGGCAATTGAGTATCACAAATCCATCTTCCTGGAACAAACCTACACAAATACAGGGGGAACATGTAAAACAAAAAAGGCTTGCGTTTCCCAGGTCTTGCTTTACACCTGAGGAGAAACTTTTTATACTTCCCTTTACTCAAAGACCTTTCTTCCAGATTTGAACAGGATAGAATTACAATTTAAATAACTTATTACAGCAAAAAAAAAAAAAAACTAAACAAGCAAGGATAACATCCTGATAGTGATCTACTGCAACATTGTATACACACTTTCACTTTCCACATTTTCACTTCCAGGCTTCATATAAAGGATGATGGACAGAGAGATCAACCTCAACAGGTCAAGTGGCTCAATAATCCTGTTTAGAGAACACGGCCAATCGACACAACTCGGGTTTGGCCTGAGAAAATCAAAGAGCTTGGAGTGATGTTATAAATACAACCGTACTACGCATTTCATTTATGATTCATCGAACTCCCGCATGGCTTCCGGGTATTAGAAGGACTTTGAAGTGGTTTGCTGGTGGCTTCCAGCTGCACAGACTCAACTTCTTTCATACTCTCAGGCACACTGTTAATAACATTGAAAATCCAAGTTCTCTGGAAACAGATGTACTGCTTAGTGTAAGTGCTTGGGTCTAAATTCATGTTACGAAATGGTATTGATGGGAGGCTTCAGGACTCAGCTCTTTATTCAGCTTTCCCTTTACGTTTGTACTCTGTACATTATTTTCATAAAGATGAATGTATATCTTACTGTTTAAAAACTCATCTTAGCAACAACCTACTTTACAAAAGCATTTCTGCTACATTAAAGGGGCTCTGAAGGGGTCATGAAGTCACATGTCAAGTAGCTTATCTAATTTGAGGCTGCCTTTATAACTGTTCTAGCTTTACTGTTAATCCACATAATAAATCTGAGTCACCTTCCTTTACCTAGCTGGCAAACAATGTGCTGTTTGTACAGGAGTTGCTAGCAATTTAGCAATCGCAAAACCAAAACGGAGTGGCCTTTATACAGTGAACTGCAATAATAATCTAATTAAATACAAGATCAGACATGCCACCTAACTTTCCCAAACCTGATAAATAAAAACATTTTATTTTTTTTTATTTTTTTATATATTTACAAAAAAAGCCTGCATTGTCCACAAGGGTAAATAAAGATTGTCCTCTAGGCCATTTTAGTGATGTATTTAAGCAGTGTATGAATTATTGTTCAATATTCCATTAATTTTCAGATTATATCATGTTAAGATTAATAGCTTGTAAAAAATGCACATGGGGAAATAAAATACAAAACCCAAATAAAAAATGCATGTGGAACATAAAAGTTTCTTAAACTTTTAAATACAAACTATATTTACAAACTATATTCCGCACAAATGCTATCATAGTTGTACCTTTCCAGTCACTATGGTGGTACCTGGAAAGGTGTGTCTAGAGCACTATTTAACCTAAAAGCCAGGTAAATGTACTAGTGTAGATCTTAAAATCCAGCTATGCACCTAGAAAGTATGCTACAGTCAAATGACCATGTACAGTACAAGCTGCATACTGAAGATTTAAAAAGAATGTGCATAAACAGGTTGAATTTAGTCCTTTATTTCTGAAAGCATTCAAGTCTGTTGTTTAAGCTGATATATGAACACGATACAGCGGATGTGGCAGGTAATTCTATGATTTTGAACACGTTTTAAAATTTGCAAGGTCTGAATTGAGCCTTGAAAATCAGAACACACTAAGATATATATTCTGTGTGTTATTTCCACACAAATGTATTTGTTATTGTCAGTCACACTCAGTTCAATTAGCAAAACTATATGAATGTGAAACTTTAATGTTTAGGTATATATATATTATACAGGTGCATCTAAGTACAGAATATTGGCTGCCGCTCATTTATTTGTTAAGGTTTGTAAATGATAATCCTGAGCCTTTGTGTTCTTTTTACATTTTTTAGCAGAAAGAAAAAAAACATTTTTTATTTTACCCAAGCAAATCAGAGGGCTTTTAGTGGATCACTTCAAAATCACTTTGTCTATATATAATAAAACATGAGACATGCCACACTTTTTTTTAAAGGAAAATCAGAAAAAAGAAATGAAAACATGAATCAGAACACTTATTCTGACACTAGTCAAAATGTTAATTTAATGGACACAAATAAACACATTTCATGGACGTGTACTCAGAGCTAATACTGTGTATATTATAGTTACAGAAAGTTAGCTTCAAATGTAATTGTGCTCTTGTGTATTTATGTGGGCTAAGCTGGTTATGAGCTAGAACAGTGAGGTAGAACATTACAGGACATGGTACAAAGACAACAGAAGAAATAAACTGCAATCAACATTTCCTGGCAACAGAACAGTATCAGCCAAACCCCTCTCATTTAAAACAAATTGCCCATACTCTAATTCAGCCTCCTGTAAATCAGTTATTTGAGAGTATTTCCTTTTCTGCTTTCTTCTTTATTGTGCTCTCATATGTATTCTGTTACAGAGAGCCTGAGAACCAAGTTGAACTCATTTCACAGTGGAGAAAGATTAGTAAAAGATCTCATTAGTGAGGTTTTTACTGTGAAAAAGCACAAATTCATATAGCCACAGTTCAAAATATAGCCTTTCTTTTTAAGAGGTTATTCGGTAAAGGTAAAGCTGGTGCACATCTGAAAATGGACAGTTTAAAAAACATTTAGAACCTGCATGTTTGATGGTCAGATGGCCACACACTTTTGACCATATAATGTAAATGCTTGAATGAGTCATATTTATGCTCCGTGGATTTATTTTCTTATCGGCCACATTTCTGTGCATGTTTGCTCGGTTTCTTTGCGGGCTTCATCTGGGTCCTATGATTTCCTCCAACCTGGCAAAAAAATATTTGAGTATGTACGCTGACTGCAGGTGTGTCAAGTCAAGTCAAGTCAAGTTTATTTGTATAGCGCTTTTCACAACAGACATTGTCTCAAAGCAGCTTTACAGAAAACAACAGTGAAGGTGAATGGTGTGCGTTTGTCCCTGATGAGCAAGCCGTGGCGACAGTGGCAAGGAAAAACTCCCTTAGATGATATGAGGAAGAAACCTTGAGAGGAACCAGACTCAAAGGGGAACCCATCCTCATATGGGTGACATCAACAGATTGATCATAAATCTTTCAACAATACAGAACAATTTGTGATCATCATAGATCCAGCATCAGCTTCTCCATGCCAGGGCCTTTAAACACTCGGCATCTACTTCTCCATGATCATCCATAGGTCCATAATCTTCACGAGGTGGGACGTGACTGGAGCTGGCCAAACCTCAGGATGCCTCGGGATGGGGAGAGAAAGAGAAGCAGTGGAGAGGAATTAGCGTAGCTGCTGTTCATGATATTAACAGCACAAGTTGATAATGTGCATGTGATCATATATTCTGGAGCACAAGGTTATGATGTGATGTGTGTGATGTGTGTATGATGGCGAATTTCCACCTCAAATCCAGTGTTCCCAGTGGTTTTTCCAGTGAAGGAGAAACAGATGCTGAAGCATCAAGGGGCAAAAAAATTACCGATATATCATGCGAAACAGATCGGCTTGTCTAAGAGCACCCTTAGCCATGATAAATCACTTTCTGTACACCCTGGAGTGATTTCAGAGTGCATTATTATGCCAGGCTCACACTGTGCGATTTTTATATTCAATCCTTGACACGTTCCAACCCACAGATCTCACTAATGGTAGCTAGCAGCAAACAAAAGCGATCTGTAGCATTCATTTGGTTTTTGACTTGCCTTGATAATAAAAACGGCATACAAAAACTCCTTTTCCCCCTCCATAACTCTTTAAGGTTCTCTTCTTGATGTACTGTCAATCTGACTCATTTCAATATTTTTCTTTAAGTTAATTGTGAGAAAGTTTTTACGCATCATCAGGTCCGGTGCTCCAATTGATTCTTAGTCAGACCAGCGATTAAAAACTACAGATTTAAGCCTAGGGGTATAGGAATCTTTTGACATTTGCAAATTTTGTCTCAGGAAAAACAAATCATGGAGAAAATCACACAGTGTGAACCCATCTTAAGTTGTTGCATCATGGTTGATCATCTACTAACCATAGCTATCATGATGCACAACAGTAAAACAATGGTAGTAGTCATCATTGTCACAGTCTCCAGATCTCAACCCCATAAAAAAATCTTTGGAGGGAGTTGAAAATCTGTGTTGCCCAGCGACAGCCCCAAAACATCACTGCTCTAGAGGAGATCTGCATGGAGGAATGGGCCAAACTACCAGCAACAGTGTGTAAAAACCTTTTGGAGACTTACAGAAAACGTTTGATCTCTGTCATTGCCAACAAAGGGTATATAACAAAGTATTGAGATGAACTATGTACACAGACTAAGATTTGCAAATTTTGTCTCAGGAAACCAAATCATGGACAAAATCACACAGTGTGAACCCGGCTTAAGTTGTTGCATCATGGTTGACCATCTACTAACCATAGCTATCATAATGCACAACAGTAAAACAATAATAGTAGTCATCATAGTGACTATGAGGTTAAGGCAATAAAGCCTATTGTTTTCCTGTGTGTTTATACACAAATGTAGACGACGTGTCCAGCGCTCGCGTCGATCCTGAATGTTTTTTTCTTCCCTTGAATGAAACCGTAACACGCTATTAATAGCGTTGACGTCAGAGTAGGCGGGAGGGAGGGATGGAGGGAGGGTGCGTCGACGTCACACTGTGGGCTGCGGCTGCTTTCTTTATGAACGCCTGTGAATGGAGCGTCAGGAGCGCGTGCAAGGCTGCAGCCGAGCGGGCGAAGCGCGAGACACAGTGCGTCATTGACTCTTAGGGAATATTTGTTTGTTTGCTCGTTTGTATGTTTGTTTATTTTTGCCTGGGCTCGGGGTGGGACAAGTCAAGCAAACGGGAAATGATCTCGGTGCATGTGCACAGCTAGCAGTCGGAAAGGAAATATTGCAAAAAAAAAAAAAAAAAAGGCGCAGGTCGCCTTGGTGCACTCCTTCAAGTCAAGACAACAAAACAAACCCAAAGACACGGTAGGTGGTGGGGGGGTGGTCGAGCGAGGTGGGAGGTGTTTGCCGGAATGTATGAATGCATGCGCATGCACGTGCGCTCGCGAGTACGCGCGTGCGTGTGTGAGTGAACGTGTATTCACAATCCAGCACTTGTACTTACCTGTTCTGTCCACTTACGGTACCTGTTCTTGTTTACATTCGTACTGCAGCACATAGCCTACCTATCTGATCTGCCCACCGTTATCTTTTATCATTCAGGTCAGTTTTCCTTCTATCTTCCTTCTATCCTATCTTCATAATAAACTACTCGTTCAGAATCCATTTATCCATAAGGCATCATTACAGTGCCAATTAAAAGGTTACAGCACAATGTTGTTATTGCAGGCATCAACAATAGCTTGCAGTACATCATCCATTCAAGCACATCTCAGAGTTTCCAATGTGTTCACTGTTGTGTGAACATTACTGGTGTGTTTTTTGTATGTACAAACTTTTGCTACAATATGCATTTCAAGGTGAACATGCACATTCAGGATCAGGAAACATCACCTTGCAACCAAATCATTTGATTTCAACATGCAGTGCATATGAAAGCCATTGCTATTTTTTTGTTGTATCAGCAAGTGTGTTTCAGCTGGTCTATAGATTTCACCTTTGAATTGATTAGGAGGTCTTTGTTGGGACACAAGGAAAGCTCAAATAGAGTAAATCACTTAATCACATCAGCAGCGTAAGGAATAAACTCGTGCAGATGCAGGTCCAGTGCTTGAGTTATACACATTTTATTATACAGGTCCAGTGCTTGAGTTACACACATTTTATTATACAGGTCCAGTGCTTGAGTTATACACATTTTTATACATCAAAAAGAGGGATATGAAAAAAAAAAAAAGTAATTTTTAATGTGTCATAATGTGGATGTTTTTTGTTTTCTCCACCATTCTGTGTTACACCTTAGACTGGTGTGTATATATTTGAATGTGTTTATAGACATAAATGCATACATGTAATTCTGAGACCCAATTAAAATCTAGGAGCATAAGGTTAAAAAAATTTAAGTAAATGTTTAATATTTTAAATATTTAATAGTAATAATTCTTCACTATTAGTTAATAGTTAACTGTCAAGTTTTTCTTGAGCTACTCTGTGGAAGCATGGGTTCAGGCACGTTCATGCCAGCTGGAGTCCACGCTGCCATTAAAGCATAAATGGGACATAGGAAATACTAAGAAGCCCTGGAATCTATGTAATTATTTAAAAGCTTGAAATGCTTGACTGGAGCTGTCAATTTAATAATAATGCAATCATTTGTATTAAAGATTGTTGGATTCTATTAGAAAAGAATGCACAATGGAAACGTTTTCAGTTTTGCCCTCAAAACTGTGTTTTAGTTTCAGGTTATCCTGAAATCAGCACACAGACCCTTGTGCTGACCCATCAGTCCCTGAACTTGGTCAAACTTCTAGAAAGTTCATGGCCACACTTATTAAAGTTTGTGAGATTGGCCGCCTTTTCTTGTTATTTACTTTGTTTCTTGGCATTTGTTGTCATTCTTCTAGTTCCTAGATTTATTCTTGTGTGTCAGCACTGTCTTTGTTCTCTATTACATGACAGCTTTCTTATAAATAAGGGTTCTGTGTCAATCCTTTTTGGGAACCAATATTACTGTATTGTGGTCTTTACCCAATTGAAGAACCCATGTGGAACTGTTTAAGAGTGTAATTCCTGTTGACACCCCCACTGACAAACATCCAGGTTAGTGTCCAAGCAGAATACATCATTACTATGGGTACATGATACCCATAATGCACTTTGTATTGTTTTGTGTAATGATTAAAGTAATTAGCATCAATAATGCTGTGTCATGCTGGATAATAAGATAAGAAAAAAAATCTAGCTCGCTTACAGTGATGCCATGATTAATGACTGGAAAAATAATGATCTCCTCATAATAAGGTTATGCTGATGCTCTGTATTACTGATATATGATATTATTATGATGTTATATTGATGATCTTCCTCACTTTGTTGGGCAAGCACTGAGAGACAACACTCTCTATTTATTTTTATGAAAATCTTAAGGTGTAAACCCGTATACAGAATGTAATAGACTTTAAGAGCAGGAAAGCAAATCCATCATTCTAATGAGTTCCCATTTAAAATCCCTGTTGGCTATGTAATATAATACACATTTTCATAAACTCCAGTCGGGAGTAGTTCAGTGATGGGATTTGAAAAGAAAAGAAAAATCCTCATCCAAATATGATTTCGTAACAAGCTCGCAGTTTAAATGATAACATACTTGCACTATAGAAGGGGACGAGGGGACATTTTGAATTGTTTGTCTCAGCAGGAACAAGTTACAGGGCAACTATTCTGGGTGTGTGAAAAGTCCTGTATTACATATGCAGTGACTCTGAGCCAAGGTCAATGATCTCAGAAAGCTCATAAACACAGAAACCTGTGATCAGTCAGAGACATTATTTGTTCCCTGTGCATTTTACACAACCTTCCGTGGCTGAAGATGAAATCCCTCTATCCTCATGCAGGATCCTGGGGTGCAGAATGGACTACGAAAGACCCAACGTAGAAACAATAAAGTGTGTCGTGGTGGGAGACAATGCTGTAGGAAAGACTCGCCTTATATGTGCCCGAGCCTGTAACACCACACTGACCCAATACCAGCTCCTAGCCACCCATGTCCCAACAGTCTGGGCTATTGATCAGTACCGAGTCTGCCAGGAGGTAAATCTCTTAAAAAACTTGATCATACTGCATAGGATAAAATCTAAAAGAATTTGCTGAGGCCATTTTTTGGACACAACCGTATGATGACCAAAATCAACCCGCGATGATGATTAAATCTGTTTCCACACAGGTATTAGAACGCTCCAGAGACGTGGTGGATGATGTCAGCGTGTCCCTCAGGCTATGGGACACCTTCGGAGACCACCACAAGGATCGGCGCTTCGCCTACGGCAGGTAAAGTAAGCTAATTTAAGCAAAATGTAAGATAAGATTTATCCCCGAAGACACAGACGCAGCTGTTGATACATTTTGCATAAATATAAGAGCTCAAGTGAAATTGCTGCCGCATCCTGCGGTCAGATCTTTTTCAGGTTTAAAAAAAAGAAATTAAAGAAGAAATCGGAAACTTTTTACGTAAAAAGATATTGAATACGACCTGGCTCATGCATCCATCGCAGCCATTTATAGAGCTTTGATTTGACTCGTATGGCTTTCATAGTTTCTTTTCTTCTCATGACTTTCATTTATTTAATTATTTATTTTCCCCTTTTTTTTTTTTTCTTTTTTTTTTTTAAACCAATTGGTATGAGATTGTATGAAACCTAGCACCTCATATTGAATCTGCATTACCTGTGTGGTAAATCATATTTGTATGCTTACTCATGCATCCTTGAATTGATCCCAATTCTATTTCAAGTTAGCATTGTGTAATTGCAACTGTAACTATAATTTGAAATACATTTTTACTTTGGCGACCATTTAAAAAGCAGTTTCTAATCAAATTTTGGTCCCATGGATGAAAATCGGAGCTTCAAAGATGGCAAATGAAACTCAAATATGAGGCATTTATGTCAGTTTCTTTTTGAAAATCACTCAACATGCCTTGTCTTGTCAACAACTGTAAGAAGTACTCATCTTATTTAGGGGACAAGTGTATATTGATATGTTTCAGCAAAGCTTTTGTGTTGTATACAGCAGATGGTGCTTGACGGTTTGAGCGCGTGCTGACTGGAAAGTGTCTTTTGCTTCTGACAAGCGAGGCAGGCTCGTAAGAAAACAGAACAACAGCAGTCACGCTGCTTGAAGTCCCTGTCATGTTCGCTGAGGGCAAATTAGAAAGCGCTTGATCCTTGATTTTGTGCACCGTTCACCAAATTCGCATGCTCGCATCCGCCTGGCCACGCCGTGCCGCGCTCTCTGTCCTTGGGCCAGTTGTCCTCTTGAACAGAATTACGTTTCCCAATCTGTGATGCCGTTTCTCCTCTCGACGCTTTTACAGGGTCCTAAAAATAAAACAAAAGTGCTGAGGCTATAAACTGTAAAATCAGCCCTGGATGCATGAGGATAGGAGGGCAGCCTCTGGGCGATCACTGGACCCTGATGTCTTTTATCCTTATTGTATATAATAATGAGAGGAACTGTGGACTTTGAAGACATACAGTATTTCTGGATGCTGATCGAGTGGAGTTGCCATATATTAAGTTGGGGGTTCACTTTGGCCTGATGGCATTTGTCTTTAACTATAAGGAGAATTATGCTGCTTCCTTTATACTAAATGGTATCCAAACAGTGCATTCTTTCAGACATAGGATTGCACTGCAGAGATGATATGCTATCAGCTCTTCTTTGGCCAGTGGTTTCAGTATGCCATTGACTTCCTGGAAAGGTTTTAGTTTGGCAGCTGTTATCTGAGCTGTGTACTATCCCATGTATTGAGCATACCTATGTATTGAGCTCATTCCTGATCACTTTTTCTCTGTTTTAAATAGCAATGGATACAGGTTCTTATCCCAAGATATTTGTTTTCAAATACTGTATATTTTTAAAGGGCTGCTGATTGGCCCTGATTGACATATTTCAAAAGGGAAAGGGTTCAGGGTTTGAGGTGTTTTTTACGAGTAAAAGACAGGAAAGATTTCAGTACAAAATGAGAAATTCATTTTACAATATTTTGTTAATAGCCATCACCTACTATGGAGCATTGTTTTGTTCCTGTTTTTGTTTATAGGGCCCCTAGGACCTTAATGCGAGTCTGATCATAATCAAGACACTGTAAGGCTGCAAGTCCACTCGCATCTTTATAACTTTCTGCATTTCCAGTTTGACTGTGTGGTGTGGTAGCTGCGTCCATCGCTTGCCCTGTCAGCGAGTGCTGCGCAATTCCTTTGGTGGACGATGACGAAGGGGTGGTCATACATTGTTCACAGTTCTTGTGTCTTCCTGTCAGCATAGACAGTGTACTAACCTCACTCTGAGAAGGTACGCCAGCCACTTGTCAGTATGTCTGCATGTCCTCCTTCTTAGTTTTTATTTTTTTTATTTTTTTTATTTTGCCATTTTTCCCCATGTTTGAACTGGTCCTAATCGAGGTGGCCTGAAAGAAAAAAAAAACATTGCCGGAGTTGTTCATCACCCCATAAAACAGACGTACGTCTTCAAGGACGTAGGTGTCAACACGATGCCAATCTTTTTACATCCTGTCAGAAGCTCATTGTCAGGCCTGCATCGAGTTTATCGGCAGGTACTTCCTCTGCATGCCGACCAAACACTGTAGGTCAATGGTGTTGCTACGGACGCCGCCTGGCTCCTGTCATGTACAGCATACTTTGCTGCACGTGTTCGCATGCCGTGTCAAGTGATGTCTTGCCTTTTGTAGTATGGCGATGTTTCATGGCTGAGCAGTTGCCAGAGCTCCCATTTTTGTTTTGTTTTTCATTTTCATACCTCAAGGTCTGACGTGGTGGTTCTCTGCTTTTCCATTGCCAACCCCAACTCCCTCTATCATGTGAAGACTATGTGGTACCTGGAGATTAAACACTTTTGCCCACGTACACCTGTTATTCTGGTCGGGTGTCAACTTGACTTACGCTATGCAGACTTGGAGGCTGTCAACCGGGCTAGACGGCCATTAGCAAGGTACTTGTTTATGTATTGATTCTTTACATTGATAATGCAATTTAGTTTTCTTTTAAGATAGTTTACATTCCTTATATTAATGAAAGATTTATAATGTATTAGTTGGAGGAGGTCATGTTTCACTTGCTTAATGTCGGCACATTATTAAATTATCCCCTATCTTTAAAACAGGCCTATAAAACCAGGGGATATTTTGCCCCCAGAGAGAGGACGGGAAGTAGCCAAGGAGTTGGGGATTCCATACTATGAGACAAGTGTCTTTGATCAATTTGGCATTAAAGACATCTTTGACAATGCTATCCGGGCTGCTCTAATCTCCAGACGCCACCTTCAGTTCTGGAAATCCCATCTACGGAGGGTCCAGAAGCCCCTCTTGCAAGCACCATTCCTCCCCCCGAAAGCTCCTCCACCACTGATCAAGATCCCAGAGTGTCCCTGCAACAACCAGGATGGCCCCCGAAAACTGCTGGAGAACCCTGTTTGTGCTGATGTCATGTTTGTTGTTCAAGAACACTTCAATGTGTTCGCCCACAAGATCTACCTATCTACCTCATCCTCCAAGTTCTATGACCTCTTCCAGATGGACCTCTCTGAGGAGTCCCAGTGTATGGTTGTGACGGAGCGCCACAGACGAGAGCACCTGATGCGTACACTCAGCTTGGACACAGATGAAGTCATGTCTGTACTGCCTAACATCTCACCTAATTCCCTGCGGGCTTCTAAGAGTGATGGGACTCTGAAAGTCATGGGCTTTAATGCCAAGAACAACCACAACGGGCTGTCCTTGGCATTTTGGTGCAAAGCCTTCCAGAGCATCCACAAGGAAACGGTGGTTAACCCGGTGACATGCACAGCAGCTGTCATGACGGTGGTAAAGATGGACAACTCCTTCCAGCTGGGACCCTTTAGTGCAGTGCTGCGGTTCCTTTATACAGGAGAACTGAATGAAAAAGAAACTGACTTGATGAACATTGGTCAGATTGCTGAGATCCTTGAAGTTTTTGACCTAAGGATGATGGTTGAAAACATCATGAACAAAGAAGGCTTTATGAATAAGGAAATTACAAAAGCGTTTCATGTGAGAAAAGCCAACAGGATTAAGGAGTGTCTTGCTAAGAACAGCTTCACAGGTAAGAGACATGATTTCAATGCAGATTCATTTGATTGCCTACAGCAGTGAGTAGAATGATCAATATCTCTACTGGAATAACCTACAATACCTAGAACACAATTATAATTTTATATGAATTAATGATTTTGCATGAGCTTTTTTTCTCATGGATTTCTGTTGCCATTTTGGAAGATGTGGTATTCAGGTTGGATGATGGCACCATCAATGCCCATAAGCCTTTGCTGATCTCCAGTTGCGATTGGATGGCTGCTTTGTTCGGAGGCTCATTCATTGAGAGTGCAAATAACGAGGTGAGTGTGAAAACTATGGTCTGTGCACACCCAGCTAATTTCTTTCTTAGATTTTGTCATTTGCTTTGTGTGGTTGGAGGAACAAAAATACTGAATGCACTTTCTTTCTAGCAAGTGCAACCAGGCATCAGTTTCAAGCATTGGTGTATACCAAGCTTGAAGGCAGGCCTATTTTTTTCTATTTGGTTCTATGCTGGGTCAACATCATATACCACTTTACAATTGGGACAGCATTATTTTAGGGATGTCACTGTCCTACTTACACCGAGTAAATACTGCACATTTAATTAGGGTAGTTCTTGTAATTTTCCTATGTATGTATGTGTGTGTGTATGTATGTATGTATGTATGTATGTATGTATGTATGTATGTATGTATGTATGTATGTATGTATGTATGTATGAAGGTATGTAGGTAGTAAGGTAGGTAAGTACGTCGGTGGATTGGTAGGTAGGTGGGTGGGTAGATATAAGATAAGATAAGATAAGACCAGACTGAATTTGTCCCACACTGGGGAAATTTCCATGTTACAGCAGCAAAGAAAATTGTGCAAATATAATGCAGAGACATAGTACAAATATATACAGTACAGTATAGAAATACAAATGAAAGAGACAAACAATATAGTAGTTGTTTTGCACAAAGTTATTGAAGCCGAAAGAAAGTTTATTGTTATTGAGCAGTATAAAAAGTAGTCAGTCTAATCCCTGCACTCCAAAAGACCTTAGACCTTATTATTAGTATGTGTCCACTCTCTTTATTGAGATATATATTCATATATATATATATATATATGAGAGAGAGAGAGAGAGAGAGAGAGAGAGAGAGAGAGAGAGAGAGAGAGAGAGAGAGAGATCGGGCTTGTGAACATTTGTGCTCATTCATCCACAAAGATGTTAGTAAAGTCAGGTATGTAGGTGAGGTGAGGAGGCCTGGGGTGCAGTCAGTGTTCCAATTCATCCCAAAGGTGTTCAATAGGGTTAAGGTCAGAATCCACTCCAACTTATTAATGGTCTAAAGTTTGGGTTCCATTTATCACTATCTAGACCTTTTTTATTTTTATTTTTTTTTAACCTGACCATTCTCCTTTTTCAAGTAGTTTTATTACCATGTGTCTGGCTCCCTCTGGTCTCACCCTAAATCCTTCAGCACAAACCTCATTTTCACTGCACTGAAAACCCCTTTGGCTGTGTAATCCACTACTCCTAACCTTTTAATACACATGAACTATGTAATTTTGGCATAGCAGCAATGCACAGCAATGCATCTCATGCTAGGTTATGAAGCTAGACATGTAATTGTCAAAAAAAATAAATTCACTGCTTTTGTTGCTTGTATGAAATTTTCATTTTTCATCAGGCAGCTTGCATGTTTTTGTGTGGTGCATTTGATACAGAGATATTTTTATACTAGGTTATTATACCACAAAAATATGAAACAGTATCACCCTTATTCTGAGGTCAGCCTGCTTTTGATTCCATTAAACTATAGGACAGAGAAAAGGACATCTTCAGAGCTGGTTTTCACTGAAAGATTCATGGCTATGACAGTTGCATAGGCAGATACAGGATAGACTTGTAATTCATTCATTAATAATTGAACAGTACTTATAAAAATAACCCCTCTTGTAGAACCTAAATACAGGAATACTAAGCAAACAAAAACCCTACTCAAGTTACTCTACTTATCTTCCTTCGAATATAATTGTATAGGGTGGATTTTTTTTTTTTGTGCAAACTGCCATATTAAGCTATCAAATTTGTATTAGTTTGTAGGGTCTAGGCCTAGTTCATATCATTTTATCCAGTAAAACCTCCACATGGTTTACTACGTAGGTATAAAATTACTCACTGTAGCCCATCTGGGAAAGATTGCTATGTGCAGTTTGTGAGCTTCCCACAATCCCTCTGCAAGGAGCTTTTAGAGGATCACTAGTAGCTAACCGTTATTTGGGAATTAGACCAGTGGGTTGCGATCTTTACTGACTTCTTATTAGATGCCCCAAGGTTGTTATTCCACCTTGTGTAGGTGTACAATTAGAGATTATAGCTTATATTTGTCTGTGGTAATAGTGTTCAATAATGGGTACGTTTTTCGTGTGGCACTTTTCATCACTGCTGTTGACTGGATATTATTGGTTTATATATCAGATTGTTCTCATACCATTTGTGACTAGTAGTGTTTTAAAGGCTCGTTGGTGTAGGTCTCTGTCTCAATGCAGTGCTGAATCCACCACTGTACAAAGAGTATTTGGTCAGAGATATTTTGCCTGTAGTGGTGGTCATGTAGGTCTATGTGAACAGAGAATCAGTGAATATAAGTACACTGTTAAAAAGTAGATGGCATTAAAAAAAAGATTTATTATTAGGGTAACTGTCTTTTAATTATACAGGCAAACATATGGAAAGGGTTACTAACATTATACTCTGTTTTTCCAATTTATTTGATTTGAATACTTTTTGACAGAATTTTCCACAGATTTATTTTTTGTGCTCTCTTTTTATTCCTTTTTTTTGTTTTAGTTCACTGTTAGTCTGCCAGTTAATGTGTGCATCTGTTTAGCCTTTTTGAGTCTTAGATTTCCGCAGTCCCATTTTGTTTAGTTCTAGGTTTACTTCCAGGTTTCTACCAGGTCTGCTATTGTTTATGATTGTAGAGAATTCTTTGATTACCTTTTTTCCCTACACTTTGATCCCAACTGTGGATTCCTGCTATGGTTCTTTACCGCAGACAATTACACATGCATCAAATAATTCAATCAATAATTTTATGTTAGTTTAATAATAGATGAATATGTAATGACGTAATGTTCGTATGACGTAAAGATGTTTTCAGTAGTTCAGCCGTAATAGCAATGTTTTTAGTACCCTGTGTTTTTTTATTTATTTATTAATTTTTTTAAGGAATTTCATAATGTATTTTTATTGTACCTCTCTATCGCTATACAATAGTTAAAGGCAGAGATGGCTAGCACATGCTTCCTCCATGTAGTCACGTATTTAAACAGCATTTTGAAGAGCATGCTATTGACCCCTTATACATTTACATAGGACCCCCTGCATAAATAAGCTGATTGGATAGTGTCATTTTGATTGACAGTGAATAGGGTAATGCCATCCCTGCCACTCTGAGAACATGGCCAATATTCTGTTTTGGCCATGCATGGCTGTGACTCCATTGGTATTTAAACAAATGAGTGTGGTGGTTTTTAGGGAGATTTTTTGAGATACCATGTTCCTCAGGACTCAGTGTGTCTGTTGTGTATGTGTGTGTGTGCTCTGTTGCCAGGTGTCTTTTCCTAATACCAGCAGGGCGTGTATGCAGGCAGTCCTTGAGTATCTTTATACCAATCAACTGTCACCCATGGCTGATTTGGACCCAATGGAATTAATTGCTCTGGCAAACAGACTGTGCCTTCCCCGCCTCATCGCCCTGACAGGTGCACCCTCCATCTCTCACACACACTACAAACTTGGATCAAACTATCATTGGTTCTTCTGTTCACTGTTGCTTAGCAACAAGCAACGTCAAGTCTCTGTTTAAAAAAAAAAAGGAAAAAAAAGGAGCCATTTTACACATCATGGAGTGTAGGTTGTCTAGTTAATGTCATCAAACATCCAGGTAAAGCAGAAACCCTGGCAGTCTGACTTTCATCCAAAGCTTGCGTAGGTAAAGGGTTTGTGGAACGGTGCCTCTGACAAAAACAAAACCGCAAATCTGTTTTCTGATTTCCATTTTGCAAACACTTCCTAATGTTGAGCTAATATGGTTTCCCGAAACTGATCTCTATTTTAAAAAGCCGTCTCTTCTCCAACAGAGCAGTATGCTGTGAGTGAGCTGGTGAAAGCCTCGAGGGATGCCCAAGACATAGACGGCGAGGTTCTCAACTACCTAGAGCTTGCTCAGGTGTTTTTTTTTTTTTGCTACATATTATTATATGTTCCTATATAAATATATATACAGTGCAACCTCGATACTCGCAGAGGTCACGCTCTATGACCCCTCAACAAAAAATCACAAGGTTTTGACTCTTTTGATGTTTCCTTTTTCAAGGGGAATTGTACATGTACTGTACTGTAAACTCAAAATAAATTGTGAATTACTTGTCATAAGTGTTTTATTTACTACTTTAAATGAATAATACAATAATAAAATAGTTTTCCAAACATTTTTATGTAATTTATTAGTTCAAACTTTTTCCGGTTCCAAATGAACAGTCGTGAACTGTCGAGGCCGCCAGTATCGAGGTTCCAATATATATATATATATATATATATATATATATATATATATATATATATATATATATATATATATATATATATATATATATATATATATATATATTGGGCTATGGTTCCTTGGGATAGGATTCAGACTCCCTTACAGTAGTGTATAGGATACGCGGTATAAGATATATATATATATATATATATATTTCTTCTTCTTCTTCTTCTTTCGGCTTCTCCCATTAGGGGTCGCCACAGCGGATCATCCGTCTCCATACCACCCTGTCCTCTATATCTGCCTCTTTTACACCAACTACCTGCATGTCTTCCCTCACCACATCCATGAACCTCCTCCTTGGCCTTCCTCTTTTCCTCCTACCTGGTGGCTCCATCTTCAGCATTTTTCTACCAATATAATTCATGTCCCTTCTCTGCACATGTCCAAACCATCTCAATCTCGCCTCCCTCACCTTGTCACCAAAACATCCTACATGGGCTGTCCCTCTAATAAACTCATTTCTAATCTTGTCCATCCTCGTCACTCCCAACGAAAACCTCAACATCTTCAGCTCTGCTACCTCCAGCTCCACCTCCTGTCTTTTACTCAATGCCACTGTCTCTAATCCATACAACAACGCAGGTCTCACCACAGTCCTATAAACTTTCCCTTTCATTCTTGCAGATACTCTTCTGTCACAAATCACTCCTGTCACTCTTCTCCACCCACTCCACCCTGCCTGCACTCTTTTCTTTACTTCCCTAACACACTCTCCATTACTTTGCACTGTTGACCCCAGGTACCTGAACTCCTCCACCTTCTCCACCTCTTCTCCCTGCAACCGCATCACTCCACTGCCCTCCCTCTCATTCACACACATGTACTCTGTCTTACTCCTACTGACTTTCATTCCCCTTCTCTCCAGCGCATATCTCCACCTCTCCAGGCTCTTCTCAACCTGCTCTCTACTCTCACCACAAATCACAATATCATCTGCAAACATCATAGTCCAGGGAGACTCCTGTCTGACCTCGTCCGTCAACCTGTCCATCACCACTGCAAACAGGAAAGGGCTCAGGGCCGATCCTTGATGCAGTCCAACCTTCACCCTGAACCAGTCTGTCGTACCTACTGCACACTTTACTGCCGTCACACTGTCCTCATACATGTCCTGCACCACCCTCACATACTTCTCTGACACACCTGACTTCCTCATACAATACCACAACTCCTCTCTCGGCACCCTGTCGTACGCTTTCTCTAAATCCACAAATACACAATGCAGCTCCTTCTGTCCTTCTCTATACTTCTCCATCAACATCCTCAAAGCAAATAAGGCATCTGTGGTGCTCTTCCTCGGCATGAAACCATACTGTTGCTCACAGATGGTCACCTCTTCTCTCAGCCTAGCTTCCACTACTCTTTCCCATAACTTCATGGTGTGACTGATCAATTTAATTCCCCTGTAGTTACTGCAGGTCTGCACATCTCCCTTATGCTTAAAGATCGGTACCAGCACACTCCTTCTCCATTCCTCAGGCATCCTCTCCCCTTCCAGAATCCTGTTAAACAATCTGGTTAAAAACTCCACTGCCATCTCTCCTAAACATCTCCACGCTTCTACCGGTATGTCATCTGGTCCAACCGACTTTCCATTCTTCATCCTCTTAATCGCTGCTCTCACTTCCTCCTTACTAATCCTATCTACATCCTGCTTCACCAACTCCACATCCTCCAACCTTCTCTCTCTCTGATTTTCCTCATTCATCAGCTGCTCAAAATATTCCCTCCATCTTCTCAACACACTCTCCTCACTAGTCAACACATTTCCCTCTCCATCTTTTATTGCTCTAACTTGCAGTACATCCTTCCCAGCTCGGTCCCTCTGCTTGGCCAATCGGTATAAATCCTTTTCTCCTTCCTTAGTGTCCAACCTCTTATACAGTTCCTCATATGCCTTTTTCTTGGCTTTCGCCACATCCCTTTTAACCTGCTGCAGCATCTCCTTGTACTCCTGCCTACTTTTCTCATCACTCTGTCGATCCCACTTCTGTTTTGCCAACCTCTTTCCCCTAATGCTCTCCTGCACTTCCTCATTTCACCACCACGTCTCCTTGTCTTGCTTTCTATTTCCAGATGTCACATCAAGTACTTTTCTAGCTGCCTCCCTCATCACTCCTGCAGTAGTTGCCCAATCATCCGGCACCTCTTCACCACCACCAAGCCCCTGTCTGACCTCTTCCCTGAACCTCACACTACACTCTTCCTCCTTCAGTTTCCACCATCTTATTCTTCTTTCAAACCTTACTTTCCTCCTCTTCTTCTTCGCCTCCAAAACCATCCTACAGACCACCATCCGATGCTGTCTAGCTACACTGTCCCCCGCCAACACCTTACAGTCTCCAATCTCCTTCAGGTTGCATCTCCTACACAGAAGATAATCCACCTGTGTGCACCATCCTCCACTCTTATACGTCACCCTATGATCCTCCTTCTTCTTAAAATACGTGTTCACCACTGCCATTTCCATCCTTTTAGCAAAATCTACCACCATCTGCCCTTCCACATTCCTCTCCTTAAAACCATACCTACCCATCACCTCCTCATCACCTCTGTTCCCTTCACCTACATGCCCATTAAAGTCTGCCCCAATCACCAATCGTTCTTTCCTAGGTACACCATCTACCACTTCATCTAATTCACTCCAGAATCTTTCTTTCTCCTCCATCTCACAGTCAACTTGTGGAGCATAGGCACTGATGACATTTATCATCATCCCTTCAACTTCCACCTTCACGATCATCACCCTATCAGAAACTCTCTTCACCTCCACTACACTCTTACTGTACGCTTCCTTCAGAATCACCCCTACACCATTTCTCTTCCCATCCACACCATGATAAAACAGTTTAAACCCACCTCCAATGTTCCTGGCCTTACTCCCTTTCCACTTGGTCTCCTGAACACACAACACATCTACCTTTCTCCTCTCCATCATATCAGCTATCTCTCTCCCTTTACCCGTCATAGTACCAACATTTAAAGTACCAACCCGAACCTCTACTCTCCTACACTGCTCCTTTTCCTGCCGTCTCTGTAGACGCCTTCCTCCTCTCCTTCTCCTCCTTCGGCCAACAGTAGCCCAATTTCCACCGGTACCCTGTCGGCTAACGATACCTGTGGCGGTCGTTGTTAACCCGGGCCTCGACCGATCCGGTATGAAATTCTCATTTGTGATCCGCATATTTGATTTGGCACATGTTTTACGCTGGATGCCCTTCCTAACGCAACCCTCCCCATTTACCCGGGCTTGGGACCGGCACTAAGAGTACACTGGCTTGTGCCCCCCTAATGGCTGGGTTATATATATATATATATATATATATATATATATATATATATATATATATATATATATATATATATATATATATATATATAAAGTAGTTGTGTTTAGTGTGTTTTAGTATGCGATGTACAGTGAGTCACATGTTTCCTTTTCCCCCCTCACAGTTCCATAATGCCAACCAACTTACTGCTTGGTGCTTGCATCATATATGCACTCATTATAATAACATCTGTGCCAACTATCGCAAAGAGATCAAGTCCAAATCGCTAGGTAAGAGTATGATATTTGCGTGATTGCCAATTAGCAGATTTACGGTGCTCTTTATGCCAATTTAGAAAGTTGCATTTTTTTGCTAACCGTTCGTTTCTGTTCAATGCAAATATACAACAACCTAGCATAACTAGCATATTTATGTTTCCTGGTTATAATGTTTCATAGCTAATTTAGGTCCAGGTTAGGATTAATAGACGTAATGAGTAACCCAGAAATTTTGTAGGAATGCTGATAAGGGATTTAAAATT
The DNA here is from genome assembly GCF_946808225.1 of Silurus aristotelis. Classification (NCBI taxonomy): domain Eukaryota; kingdom Metazoa; phylum Chordata; class Actinopteri; order Siluriformes; family Siluridae; genus Silurus; species Silurus aristotelis. Next base: position 22,603,800 of record NC_139585.1, read on the forward strand.
ATAATTGTAGCATGTTGTAAAATCTTTCCAGGAAGTTGTAAAAAGTCAATCGTTTGATTTTAGAATTAGGTCTATTTTCTGATTTTATAGTCTTTATATAGTGTGTGTTTGTGAGTGTTTGGGCTATGGTTCCTTGGGATAGGATTCAGACTCCCTTACAGTAGTGTATAGGATACGCGGTATAAGATATGCATGGATGGATCGATGGATGGAATAATTGCACATGTGCCTGTGGTACCTTAATGTTTCCATAATTACAACCTCTCAAGTTTCTATTATTCCAACCTTAGTGAGACAGCCTGTAATTATCCCAATGTCCTCAACCTTAACAGACCTCTGTGTACGAGACCAGTGTGTATTTTAGTGTACCACCTTTCTTGCCCTTGATTGTTCTCGGTCTGTCTGGCGTGTGAGCAGAAAACCAACAGTACTTCGAGAAGCATCGCTGGCCTCCGGTTTGGTACCTGAAGGAGGAAGATCACTACCAGCGCGTGAGGAAGGAGAGGGAGAAGGAAGACGTGGTCCTGAACAAGCACCACTCTCGTCGTCGCTGGTGTTTCTGGAGCACTTCTCCTGCAGTGGCCTGATCAAACAAGAGCGAGAAAGAGACAGAAAGAGAGGGAGGGAAATCCAGATAGAGATGGCACTTTCTTTCTGCTAACTGCTAGCTATTTTCTGTCTTAAACGTCAGATGATAATATCTGGAAATGCACTGAAAATCTTTTCAAAGCACAACTTACAAACTGCATCCACACAATAATAGGGAAAAAAAAAAAAAAACACATCCTTGGACAATTCATTTCTAATATTCAAATGCTGCTAGTAACCACATGCTGGCTTTCATCGCCATTTTAGAATATAAGATCTAGAATAAATTCTAATCTACATCACGGCCTTTACGACTCGAACCCAGGATACGTAATGAGGCAGGATCCGTGCATGCTGAACGCTAAACAGCGGCTTCTTTTGACACCAGCGCTAACAAGAAACATCAGGTACATCCTACCCGCTGTATGTTACGAGGGCCTTAATGGCACCATGTCCATACTTTTCGTAGTGCCCACGCTATATAACCTTAGCTCCCCTAGCTAGTCCTGTAATTTAGTATAAAACATTACTGGTCAAATAAAAAACGTTGACTCCTCGTTGTTATTATTAGAAGGGCTTAGCACTTACGGCTTTGTTCAGGGCTTACTTGAAACAACCGAGCAGCAAAACAATCAATAACCCCTGACCACATATACTATCTTCACCGTGATTGTGCTAGATGTTACATGTAGGTGTTCTATAGTAGATTTGACCTTTTATCCTTTATACACATTTGACGTGTTCATTTAAAGGGTTAAGAAATTCGAATGTAAACGAAGCAATAAGCTTAAAGTACAGGCTTTTGCTTTCGTGTGATATTGTCGTCTCTATGTAGTGTCGGTCAGGATAGACGATTTGTGTTTGTATGTGACGCACCGCATCATCACCGCATCCCGATCCAGCCAGGTCAGACTGACACAGAGAGGGGAAACTCAATACTTGAAAAATAAAAAACACTCGCTTCTGTTTTTAGCCAACGTAGCTAAATATTATGTAGCTGCTGCTCACTGGTGATTTGTGGTTTTCCAGGCAGATTGTATGTTCATTTTTATTAGCTGCTGCAAAACCAAGTGGCTGGTTCATTTGGTGTTTGGCCTTTTGATTTCGCTCTTCATCGCCACCCATAATGCCGGCTGTTGGTTTATGTATTTATTTATTTTGTAAACAAAATATTGTATGGTGAATTACAATAAATGATCCATTTACTTACGCAGAGTCTTTTCTGTCTCTGTAAAAATGTAGCTTGTGGTAAATCCTCAAATTTATCACAATAAAGATGCATAAACTTTTCCCTTGAAAGGGCCACATTTGATTGAGGGCCATGGGCCTGATGTAAATGGTGCATTTTATCACACTGTATTATATTAAAATTAAAGTGGTCCTGGTTCCCCACATTTATGATTTCATAATTAGAAATAAATAAATACCATAACTTTATAACCTGCTCAACTATGGTATTCTACTTTAATTAAACTATTAGTACCACAAAAACATCAAAACAATCCCATTTATAGCACAATAGGGTCCTGATTCAGAAATAAAGATCCGAGTCAATGGCGTTTCCTCCCTTTTTTTCTTTTTTCTCATGGCATGGAATGCTCTACTCAAAAGCAATATTATTTCCATGGTAAAAACAACATTCACAGTGATTTAAATGGCAGGTACTCTTTTTTTTGTTTGTTTGTTTTTTATTGTTACTATTTGACAAAGAAATTTTAAAATAGCAGATTTATGGTCAGAGTCTGGGGCGGATTCTCAAGCACTAGTTCATTGTGGAAAATCCAGGAAATTTTCCACCATAAGGGAGTCTACTGATCTTTCCGGTCCTATTTGCCTTTATATTAACATTTAGGGTGAGGAGAAAAAGAGTCTGGCGAGGATCAATTACTGACACTGTAACATAAACAATAACTAAATTATACATTTAAATAAGAATATTTGATAAATTTGTGGTATAAGAAGAAGAAAGGATTTTGGAATATGCTCTTAATTCCTTATCATTGGTGATTTTTCTACAACAAAAACCATTAGAAAAAAGGTTATAGGAAATTAAAGCTGATGGTTTGCATCATGCAGGGTGAGTTTGGATATGTGTTCAAAAGGAAATTATGCATATACAGTATATATTTTTTTATACTTTACTGGTCCTTTCTTGTGGTCTTTCAGCCATTCTTTATATATTTTAAGAATAATCAGGTGTGAGGAAAAGTTTCCTGTGTTGTTATGTGTGAATAAATTGGGTCAGGTTGGTAAGTTCTGGTCAGTGTAATTATTATATGGTGAATTTAACTTTGAGATTAAGTTAAAAAAAAAAAAAAAAAAAGATGGACAAAAGTATTGGAAACACCTGCCATACAGGATGTTTTTTCCCCAAGACTCTTAAACCACGAGAGCCAAACCTGTTCCAGCATGGCTGTGGCCCTGTGCACAAAGCCAGCTCCACCTGAACGCCTTTGGGATGAACTGGATCACTGACTGCACCCCAGGCCTCCTCACCTCACCTACATCAGTTCCTGACTTTACTAACACCCTTTGTGACTGAATGAGCACAAAATCTCCACCAACACACTCCAAATTCTAGTGGAACATTTTCCCAGAAGAGTGGACGTTATAATAATGCCAGGGAAATAAATGTTGTTTCTTCTTCTTCTAGGGGTCGCCACAGCGGATCATCCTTCTCCATACCCCCTGTCCTGTACATCTGCCTCTTTTACCCCAACCACCTGCATGTCTTCCCTCACCACATCCATAAACCTCCCCTTTGGCCTTCCTTTCTTCCTTCTTCCTGGCAGCTCCATCCTCAGCATTCTCCTACCAATATACCCCATGTCCCTCCTCTGCACATGTCCAAACCATCTCAATCTTGTCTCCCTGAACTCCTCCACCTTCTCCACCTCTTCTCCCTGCAACCGCACCACTCCGCTGCCCTCCCTCTCATTTACACACATGTACTTTGTCTCACTCCTACTTTCATTCGCCTTCTCTCCAGCACATATCTCCACCTCTCCAGGTTCTTCTCAACCTGCTCCCTACTCTCACCACAAATAACAATATCATCTGCAAAGATCACGATCTACGGAGACTCCTGTCTGACCTCGTCTGTCAACCTGTCCATCACCACTGCAAACAGGAAAGGGCTTAGAGCCGATCCTTGATGCAATCCAACCTCCACCTTAAACCAGTCTGTCGTTCCTACTGCACACTTAACTGCTGTCACACTGTCCTCATACATATCCTGCACCACCCTCACATACTTCTTTGACACACCTAACCTCCTCATACAATACCACAACTCCTCTCTCGGTACCCTGTCATACGCTTTCTCTAAATCCACAAACACACAATGCAACTCCTTCTAACCTTCTCTATACATCTCCATTAACATTCTGAAAGCAAATAAGGCGTCTGTGGTGCTCTTCCTCAGCATGAAACCATACTGTTGCTCACAGATGGTCACCTCTTCTCTCAGCCTAGCTTCCACTACTCTTTCCCATAACTTCATGGTGTGACTGATCAACTTTATTCCCCTGTAGTTACTGCAGGCCTGCACATCTTCCTTATTCTTAAAGCTCAGTACCTGCACACTCCTTCTCCATTCCTCAGACATCCTCTTACCTTCCAAAATCCTGTTAATTAAACAATCTTGTTAAAAACGTCACTGCCATCTCTCCTAAACATCTCCATGTTCTTCCGGTATGTCATCCTACTGACTTTCCACTCCTAAACTTCTTAATTGCTGCTCTCACTTCCTTCTTACTAATCCTATACATTTTCTGCTTCACCATCTCCACACCATCCAACTTTCTCTTTCTCTCATTTTCCTCGTTTATCAGCTGCTCAAAATACTCCATCCATCTTCTCAACACACTCTCCTCACTACTCAACACACCTTCCCAGCTCGGTTCCTCTGCCTGGCCAATCGGTACAAATCTTTTTCTCCTTCCTTAGTGTCTAACTTCTCATACAGCTCCTAATATGCCTCTTTACCTGCTGCAGCATCTCCTTGTAATCCTGCCTACTTTTCTCATCACTCTGTCGATCCCAATTCTGTTTTGCCAAACTCTTTCTCCTTAGACTCTCCTGCACTTCCTCATTCCACCACCACGTCTCTTTGTCTTCCTTTCTATTTCCAGATGTCACACCAAGTACCTTTCTAGCTGTCTTCCTTATCACTCCTGCAATAGTTGCCCAATCATCCAGCACCTCTTCACCACCACCGAGCCCCTGTCTGACCTCTTCCCTGAATCTCACACTGCAGTCTTCCTCCTTCAGTTTCCACTATCTTATTCTTCTGTCAGGCCTCACTCTCCTCCTTTTCTTCTTCACCACCAAAACCATCCTACAGACCACCATCTGATGCTGTCTGGATACACTGTCCCCTGCCAACACCTTACAGTCTCAATCTCCTTCAGGTTGCATCTCCTACATAGAACATAGTCCACCTGTGTGCACATTCCTCCACTCTTATATGTCACCCAATTCTCCTTCTTCTTCTTAAAAGAAATATTTATCTCTGTCATTTTAATCCTTTTAGCAAAATCTATCACAATCTGCCCTTCCTAACGCAACCCTCCTTTTTATCCAGGCTTGGGACCGGCACTAAGAGTGCACTGGCTTGTGCAACCCTAATAGCTGGATTAAAAAAATGTTGTTTATGATGTTAAAAAAGCACATGTGAATCTTATGGTCAAGTGTCCACAAACTTTTATCCATATAGTGTCTTTAGTAAGGATATCTGTGAACTACCTCTGAACTATTAATGTGGTGCAAAACGAAGCTCAATGCGTAACACAATTGTTTTAGTAAAAATGTAAAAGAAAATCTCTAAATCATTTTTAACCTAATCATTTAAACCTAAGTTTAAAATGGCTGCCAGTTTTAAATACCATGTAAGTAATTACTAAATTATAGACGCTTGCATTTAGATATTCACCTGGGAAATTTGGATGCACTTTGCTGCTTGAAAGATTTCTTCATATCAGACTGCACCATTAATAATGCATGCCTCAAGGTTGCTACAAGTTTCTATCTATTATATGTCATCTGTAATAGTGTGACCTTGTTGACAACACTGTGATTTTCATCTGCCCTTCAGAATCCTTTGTATCGTTCAAGCCAGAGAGGAACGGACTCTGTTTCATACACACACTCCATCCTCTGAGTTTATTATAAGCCCTGACTTGTTCTGACAGGCTAAAACATGTCATCTGTATTCAGAAATGGCTCCAAAATTCTTCACATGTGTAGCATATAATAGTTTTTGTATTGTTTTGTCTGTTTTTTATGGTAAGGATTTTATATTAATAATTGATGACTGACCGTTTGCCAGGAGCTCCTTCTTGTTGTCGATGATTTTTTTTACATTTTCTAATTAATTCCACATGAAAGATGTATGTATTCAAGCTGGATTGTTCATAGTTTCTGTAATTAAATTATTTATATTTTTTAGTAAATGTTTTTTTCTTAGTAAACACGTAGATTGTTTTACAGAATTTTTTTTTGTATTGTTATTAATTATCACATTATGAATAAGTAATAATAAATGCAATAATAATAATTATGACATAATACAGGATAGGATGGGTTTTTTTTAGCTTTATCTTGATTGTATCATTTATAAGTTTTGTAGTGTTTATTTATTATTGTGTTATTTTTATCTGGGGTTTTTTTTGTATTAATATTATGTAAAATTAATATACAAAAGTTTGTAACCCAGTCATTAGGGTTGCACTAATCAGTGTACTCTCAGTACCGGTCCCAAGCCTGGATAAATGGGGAGGGTTGCGTTATGAAGTGGGAATTGGGCTACTGTTGGCCGAAGGAGAAGAAAGAGAGGAGGAAGATGTCTACAGAGACAGGAGGGAAAGGAGAAGTGGAAGAAATTGAAGGTAGTGTTGTTACTCTAAATGTTGGTACTATGACTGGTAAAGGCAGAGCGGTAGCTGATATGATGGAGAGGAGAAAGGTAAATACAGTATGTTGTGTGTTTAGGAGACCAAGTGGAAGTGGAGTAAGGCAATGAACATTGGAGGTAGGTTTAAACTGTTCTTTCATGATGTGGATGTAAAGAGAAATGGTTTAGGTATGATCCTGAAGGAAAAGTACAGTAAAAGTGCAAAGTAATGAAGAGTGTGTTAGAGAAGTGAAGAAAAGAGTGCAGGCAGGGTGGAGTGGGTGGAGAAGATTGATAGCAGGAGTGATTTGTGATAGAAGGGTATCTGCAAAATCGAAATTAAAAGTGTATAGGACTGCGATGTTGTATGGTTTAGAGACAGTGGCATTGAGTAAAAGACAGAAGGTGGAGCTGAAGGTAGCAGAGCTGAAGATGCTGAGATTTTCATTGGGAGTGACGACGATAAACAGGATTACAAATTAGTTTATTAGAGGGACAGCGCATGGTGGACATTTTGGAGACATGGTGAGGGAGGCGAGATTGAGATGGTTTGGAAATGTGCAGAGGAGGGACATGGGGTATATTGGTAGAAGAATGCTGAGGAATGCTGAGGTGCCAGGAAGGAGGAAAAGAGGAAGACCAGGCAGAGGTTTATGGATGTGGTGAGGGAAGACATGCAGGTAGCTGGTTTGAAAGAGGCAGATGTAGAGGACAGGGGGGTATGGAGACAGTGATCCTCTGTGGTGACCCCTAACGGGAGCAGCCGAAGGAAGAAGATATGGACAAAAGTTTGTACACAAAGGTACCTGAGATTGGTATGTGCTTTCTGAAAATTCTATTCCACATTTAGTCCCCATTTGCTGCTATAATATCCTCCACTCTTCCAGGAAGCTGTTACACTAGATTTTAGAGAGTTATTGTGAAGATTTGTGCTCATTCAGCTACAAGGGTGTTAGCAAAGTCTGGTACTGATGAAGGATGAGGAGGCCTGAAGTACAGAGTTGTAATTCATCACCAAGGTATTCAGAAGGGTCTATAGTTGCCCACTTTAACCCATGGAAAGCATATTTTCCTGAATCTGGCTTTGTGCACATGGGAATTGTCATGCTGTAACCGGTGTTGTGGCTGGAAAAGTCAGGTGTCCCCATTCTTGTGTCATGAGTGTAAAGTAAATAGTATAGCATTTACATTGGTGCATAATCACATAGATAATATAATTGAAAATATAGTAAACTATATAGTAAAATTGTATATCAAGCCCTCCTGAGAAACTAAAATTGAAGCACAAATGGCAACAATAAGTTATTTGGCGTCATCACATTATTTTACAGAAAACTTTTTTTTTTTTTTTTTACAGCGAAATCGTTTTAGGAGTCATGTCACCCTCTGGTGGACAGATGATGTTAAACCACGTTCAAGGTTACTAACAATGTACCTGTAGGTGAGCATGGCCTGAATAAGACTTCCTGTTAACACAAGGCACACATCAAAACGACTGTTACTATAGGTAGCATAGGATAAGAAATCTGATATATACATAAACTAGCAAATTCCATAGAATGAAATTATAAATAATTTCTTAAAGATTTAAAAGAAATTATTTCTTTTAAGGACGACAATTCATAGAATTAAATGTCTTCCTTAAGTCCGAATCTAAACACTGCTCTGTCTCTGTGTTAAGTATTTTGCCCAATGAGGATTTTATAATGTGCGTGAGCTCCAGTGAACTTTGTTTAGAGTTTTTTCCCAGTTAAAAAAAAAGAAAAGAAAAGCAAAGCAGAAGAAAGCTTTGGTTATTAAGAAACATGTCCCGGGGTGCAACAACAGTAAGTAATCATGAATGACTAATTAGTTCTGGATTTAACCGCCTAGGTCGTGATGTTTTGTATCTCTGTGTCGCCCTCTGGTGGGAAGATGTTGGCATGCACCCGACATACGATCCATAGACAGACAGACAGACAGATAAAAAAGGACTTGATTTGTTGATTGAAAGAGCGATGGGTTGTCATATTATTATTATTATACAAAGTATATTTGCTAAGACTTTAACACTACTTTATCTATCTATCTATCTATCTATCTATCTATCTATCTATCTGTCTGTCTGTCTGTCTGTCTGTCTGTCTGTCTGTGGCATTTTATGGATGAAATATCTAAGGATAGATAGATAGATAGATAGATAGATAGATAGATAGATAGATAGATAGATAGATAGATAGATAGATAGATAGATAGATAGATAGATAGATAGATATAATTTTTTGGTAAGTAAATGTATTGTACATGGTATATACGGTATACAAACCCAGAGCTATTTGAAGGCTATCTGTGAAGTTCTGAGCATCTGAAGCTGTCTATACATTAACCTGATTTAGCTGACAACTGCTAAAAATAAGCATTTCTTAAATAAAAGTCATTTGAATCCATCCTGGTTTGGTAAATGACTCATTGCTTACTGGAACGTTCTATTTTTTATTTTATTTTTTTTAAATAAGGACAAAAGCTTTTGTTAAAATTAAGACTTCCTCTTTACTGATTGCCCATGGAATCTGCAGATCTGTGTGGCTTTTTTGTTTAGACTTCTTTTCCAGCTCATCAGAGATAAATCCGTGATTCATTAAAGGAACACATGAAGCAAGTCGCCAACTCATTTAGTGATGGTTACCGATAATGACAATAAATAAAAGTGCAAACTCATGTCGAAAGGTTCCCACCAAATTGCAGTGCTGGTACTGAGAAGTGCAGCATGCAGGAGAGTAGAAAAAAAAAATCTTATTACCATGTTACTCACAATGTTAGTAGAGTTAGATCACTATTAATATAGCTGAAACCTCTAATTCCTTTCTTTTGTCCTTAAAGAATTAGAATATGTACATACGTCAAACTATTCTTCATCAAACTACAAATCATTTAAATTCACTTTTTACAGCTATTTATTTTTTCACACTGCGATCATCAAATGCAAGAGGTCACGCGTATCATTTTCTTATTTTTATTTCACTTTAGGTGCTACATCATCATGGACTTACAGCTATGTAAAAAATAAAAATAAAAAATAAAGACTTACAAGCAAACATTGAAATACAGTAAGTGTTAAAGATGCAGTTATGACAGTAAGAAACCCTTTCAGTGAATTCATAAAGAAAAAAAAAATCAGCTCCCTTTTTATTATGCAAAATCAATAAACACTATATTTACAAAAAGTTTGTGGACACCTGACCGTATGATTGGTATGTGCGTTCTAAATACCGCTTTCCACATTTAGTCTCTTATTTGCTCTTATTCTAGGAAGATGTTCCACTAGATTTTGGAGTGCAGTCAAAATTCCAATTTATCTTAAAGGTGTTTGGTGGGGTTGAGCTTAAAGCTCTATAGCATGGTACTCAAGATCTTCCACTCTTACCCATATAAACCATATCTTCATGTTAGAAACACATACTACTGGAAAAGTCAGGTGTCTCAATAGTTTTGTCCAGTCCATCAATGTGCAGCTTGTAAAGCAGTGTAGATTTACTGTCCATTCAACATACAGCCATTATTATCAAAAGTGAGTACACCATACGTGAACATGTGTCCAAAGTGTCAATATTTTGTGTGAGCACCCCAGTTATTCAGCACTGCCTTAATCCTCCTGGGGATGGAATTCACCACAGCTGCACAGGTTGTTCCTGGGATCTTCTTCCACTCCTCTATAATGACATCACGGAGCTGCTGGATGTTTGACACATGGCGCTTCTCCACCTACCCCTTGAGGAGCCCCACAGGTGCTCAATAGTGTTAAATTCTGGATACATTCTTGGCCAATCTATCACCATCATCTTCAGCAAGGCAGTTGTCATCTTGGCGGTGTGTTTGGAAAACATGTTGAAAAACTGCGGTTCGGCCCATTTACTAAAGGGAGGGCATCATGTTCTGCTTCAGAATGTCACAGTACATGTTGGAATCCATGTTTCCATCAATGAACTGCAGCTTCCCAGTACCAGCAGAAATCATGCAGCCCCAGACCATGATGCTACCACCACCATGCTTGAGTGTAGGCAAGACACAATTTTTTTAGTTCTTCTCACCAGGGAGTCACCACACATGCTGGATACCATCTGAGCTTAAGTTTATCTTAGTCTCACCAGACCAAAAGACGTGAGTCTAGTAATTCATACTCATAGACAGGATGACTTCAGCAACAGTTTGTGGGCTTTTTTTTGTGAGCCAGCTTCAGAAGAGGCTTCCTTCTGGTACGATGGCCTGCAAACTGACTTGTTGCAGTGTGTGGCGTACGGTCTGAGCACTGACAAGTGGATCTTCCACTTCTGCAAACTTTAAAGCAATGCAGCAGCACCTGACGCACAGCAAGAGGACTCTACTTCTTTGATGGACCCTTGCGAGATCTTTTCCGAGTGGAACCCGTCTTGGAAAACCTCTGTACGACCCTGGCCACTGTACTGATCTTCTTATAGCCAAGGCATCTTTGTGGAGATCCACAATTCTAATTCTCAAATTCTCAGAGAGTTCTTTGCCATGAGATACCATGTTCAACATCATATAGTAAAAAAGAATTGTACTCAAAGTTTAACTGCTAATACAAGATAACTGTATACATGCTATCTTAACACAAATGTGTGTGGTTCAGTCAAGCAGACAAAATATTAACATGTTGAATATGATGGTTAAGCAACATCCAGCTGTTATTACTTAGGGTGTACTCACTTTTGTTGCCAGCTATTTAGACAATAATGGCTGTATGTTAAGATATTTTCAGAAGACAGAAAATCTATACTGCTATACAAGCTGCACATTGACTACTCTAAAATATATACAATTTAATTTTTATAGTATTGTCCCTCGGTAAGTTATATTCGAATGGTTGCCCAGATGTGAGAGATGTACTCACTTTTGTAAGGATACTTTTATTAATAATTGTATTCATACATATAACTTACATCTAACCCAAAATGTATTTTGATTGATAGTACAAAATGTTCCAAACACTCTAAAAAACTATAAATATCACTTGAATTGATTGTCTATATACTCAATATTGTATTATTTTTTTTGGGTACTGCTGGTCGGCAGTGTATTCCAGTGCTCTAGTTTTGACCGGATTTTCACAATACAGGCAGCTTTAATGTCAAATCTATTAAACAGTTAGGAAAAATCCTGTTTTGTCTTGCAGAACAGAACCAGGATAGTCATTACACACTCCCAGCTATCTTTTTCTTCCTGATGGGTGTAGACATTGCATGATCTCTTCATAAACAGTTTACTCACAGAAGGTGTCTTTGATAAGTGTTTGGTGTTGCTGATATGTTCAAGCCGCTGAGCCGCTCTGTTTTCATGATGTCACCATGCAAACATAAATACTGGAAATATAGCACACGTGAATTTTGGATGATTTTTTTTCTTCTTCTGTATCAAGCATAACGAAAAAAAAGAAAAAAGATTGCAATATATATTATAGTTTGTGCTACTTCAAATATGTGTGTGTCCGTGTATACAAAAATACTGTCCATCCCTGGTATATGTATACAATAATTTTGCTGGTTTGTTATTTATACTACTTTATAAACTAATGTCCTGATCTACTATTCTACTTTGTGTAATTTTTTAATGGAAAGTAAAAATACTACATGGATGTATAATTTATCCACTAACTAAGTAAGTCAGAATACACTTTTTTAATGAATCTCATATATAAAATGTAAAAACTGTTAAAACAAGTTTTGGATAGATAGAATTTTTTTTAAAAGTGCGTTTTACGGGTCTAGTGACGAGACTTTTTCAACATCTGGAGTCCCAACAAATGACCCAGAGTCGATATATGTTAAGTGCCACCACCAGTAAATTCTTGATGGTGAAGAAAACCAGCATTTGGTGAAGAATTTCAAAGTGAATCATGACGGTCAGACGGACCACCAAAAACGGGCCGTCCTGAATCAAGAGGGCTTCGATCGCGGACCAAAGGTCTGTTCGGTGTTGAGAAATGAGAGCGGCAGCCGGCGTCTCATACTCCTCTGTTTTAGAGCCTAACACTGGGGACAGCAAACAGACATATCCATAGTCAGCAATGGTAATGTACATCATTAATTGAATTGCATTCATTTAAATACAGTAATCCCCCGTTTAACGTTTGGCGCCACCACAAAAATGCTATTTTATGTATACAGTACTGTACTGTATTAACATTTTACTTCATTTTATAATTAATAATATTTAAATTCATATAAAACTCCATAAAACTGTACGTTTTTTGGTCTATTGCGGTATCCACAAATTAGTTATGTGGCAAATGCAATTCCACAATAAAATGGGGACGCAAGATTCGAACCGCGGTAAAGCGGGGGATTACTGTAATAGTATACTATAAATACTTGTTAATAAATACTATGCATATAAATGTATATTATAGTATTTTATCAACACCTAAGTAATTTCCTACCAATTTCCTACCTAAGTAATGACCTACCAATGACTTGGGAAATTACACAGAAAGAAAATAATAATAAGTCAATGGTAAGTTAGTCATTAGACATTAAGGAATAATTACAGATTGCTTCTAGAGACTGGACTGGACACACATTCAACACACTAGCACTAGTAACTCATTGTGTACCATACAAATTACTTACTCAGTCCTCATCGTAATACATTATATTGGTAAAAGTATTAGCACACCAGACTTTTTTAGCCATATCTGATTTTTCCCCAAATTATCCACACAAAGTTCGAGGCACACAATTGTATATGATGTCTCTGGATGCAGGAGCATTAAAATTTTCCCTTTACTTGAACTAGGAGACCCAAACCTGTTCCAGCAGGACAGTGCTCCTGTGCACAGAGCCAGCTCTCATGAAGATATGCTTTATAATGGATGATTTTGATGAAAAGTAACACATACTATGCTCCATATAGAGATCAACTCTAGTCTTTAATGGTACCACTACACAAGGTGGGATAACAATGTGCTGATTGCTGATTGCTGTGCTAAAGAGTGATTGTGTAAGTCTCACAAACTGCACACAGAAATCTTTTTTCAAACTGGCTACAGTGAGTCATTTCATATCTACAAAATATATCAAGGGGTAGCTTAGTGGTTAAGATGTTAGACAATTGATCAAAAGGTTGTGAGCTGAACTGATACTTACTGCTGATCAGATAAGACATTTTTCACTCAAGATATACAGGAAGTACAGCAAGCTGCACACGAAAGTGGATTCGTGTGTGGGGAAACATTGTTTTCTTAAATTATTAGTTGCATTATTGAAAAGAAAACATGCTTTGTACTGAACACAGAACTTCACAAGAAAAAGTTCTACACAATATCCTACTCCCTGTATATCTTGAGTGACAGATGTCTCGTAAAATACACGGTAAGCATTTCAACATTCTATTTGCAATAGAATTTATAGCTACCTTTTTAGTTTTACCTTTTATTATTACTGATCACAATTTATTCCACCACCTTTTATTTATTATTCATATTTAATTGTATTAGACTGTTTACCTGCTGTTTTTTGCACCTCTTAACTGCTACTACTGCTGTTTTTGCACTGCATTATGTTTCTGTTTGCAAATACCTTTCGTTCCTAGTCCTTTATAGTCCTCTTTTTGCACAGTACTGTATAATCAGAGTATACAGTAGGTTTACTGGTCAGCACTATTGTGTATTTTGTGTATTTCTTTTTAAACGTTGTTTCGTTTTCACTGTGTACCGTCAAGTCAAGTCAAGTGGCTTTTATTGTCATTTCTACTATACACAGTGGTACACAGTAAAAAATGATACAACGTTCCTCCAGAACCCTGGTGCTACACTAAACAACATAGAGCTACAACACAACACAAAGCTACATAAAGTGCATAGAAACAACCAGAAATGACAATGAAAGCGCCTTGACTTGAATTGCCATTGTGTTTTGTGACTTTGGTTTTGCATTTTTTTATACCCCATATACACTGGATAAAAAGGCACTAGATCGAAAGCCCACAAAGAAATGAAAATTTAATTGGTTAATATGCCATTTTGCACAGAAAGTCCACCCCACATACATTTCTGAAAGGGAAAAAAAAGTAGGGTAACTTAAGTAAGGTTTTGTTTGCTTAGTATTTCCTTATTTAATATCTATAAAATATCTCTAATATCTTGGATAATAACGAATGAGCTGTAAGTCCATCATGTATCTGCCTATGCGATTTTTATAGTCATGAATCTCTGTGAATACCAGATCTCTGAAGTTGTCCTTCTCTGTGTCCTGTAGTTCAATGGACTCAAATACAGGCTGACCTCAGAATAGGGATGTTAGAGATTCATATTTTCATGGCATAATAACTGAGCATAAAAATATCACTGTAAAAGTATGCAAGCTAAAGGAGATAAAGTGACACGCAATTTAAGCAGTGCATTAGACTTATAACCCCTTTTTAAATATATATTTATAACATACCCATATTTTGTTTTGGAAAATGACTATAAATGATCCTACACTGTTCATATGTACACTTAGAAATCATGTAGGGGTCTGAAATTGTCATCGTAGGTGCATGTCCACTGTGAGAGACATAATCTAAAAAAAAATATCCAGAAATCACAATATATGATTTTTAAACTATTTATTTGTATGATACAGCTGCAAATAAGTATTTGAACACCTGTCTATCAGCTAGAATTCTGACCCTCAAAGACCTGTTAGTCTGCCTTTAAAATGTCCACCTCCACTACATTTATTATCCTAAATTAGATGCACCTGTTTGAGGTTGTTAGCTGCATAAAGACACCTGTCCACCCCATACAATCAGTAAGAATCCAACTACTAACATGGCCAAGACCAAAGAGCTGTCCAAAGACACTAGAGACAAAATTTTACACCTCCACAAGGCTGGAAAGGGCTACGGGGAAATTGGCAAGCAGCTTGGTGAAAAAAGGTCCACTGTTGGAGCAATCATTAGAAAATGGAAGAAGCTAAACATGACTGACAATCTCCCTCGGACTGGGGCTCCATGCAAGATCTCACCTCGTGGGGTCTCAATGATCCTAAGGAAGGTGAGAAATCAGCCCAGAACTACACGGGAGGAGCTGGTCAATGACCTGAAAAGAGCTGGGACCACCGTTTCCAAGGTTACTGCTGGTAATACACTAAGACGTCATGGTTTGTAATCATGCATGGCACGTAAGGTTCCCCTGCTTAAACCAGCACATGTTCAGGCATGTCTTAAGTTTGCCAATGACCATTTGGATAATCCAGAGGAGTCATGGGAGAAAGTCATGTGGTCAGATGAGACCAAAATAGAACTTTTGGGTCATAATTCCACTAAACGTGTTTGGAGGAAGAAGAATGATGACTACCATCCCAAGAACACCATCCCTACTGTGAAGCATGGGGGTGGTAGCATCATGCTTTGGGGGTGTTTTTCTGCACATGGGACAGGGCGACTGCACTGTATTAAGGAGAGGATGACCGGGGCCATGTATTGCGAGATTTTGGGGAACAACCGCCTTCCCTCAGTTAGAGCATTGAAGATGGGTCGAGGCTGGGTCTTCCAACATGACAATGACCCGAAGCACACAGCCAGGATAACCAAGGAGTGGCTCTGTAAGAAGCATATCAAGGTTCTGGCATGGCCTAGCCAGTCTCCAGACCTAAACCCAATAGAGAATCTTTGAAGGGGGCTCAAACTCCGTGTTTCTCAGCGACAGGCCAGAAACCTGACTGATCTAGAGAAGATCTGTGTGGAGGAGTGGGCCAAAATCCCTCCTGCAGTGTGTGCAAACCTGGTGAAAAACTACAGGAAACATTTGACCTCTGTAATTGCAAACAAAGGCTACTGTACCAAATATTAACATTGACTTTCTCAGGTGTTCAAATACTTATTTGCAGCTGTATCATACAAATAAATAGTTAAAAAATCATACATTGTGATTTCTGTTTTTTTTTTTTTAGATTATTTTCTCCTACAGTGGACATGCACCTACGATGACAATTTCAGACCCCTCCATGATTTCTAAGTGGGAGAACTTGCAAAACAGCAGGGTGTTCAAATACTTATTTTCCTCACTGTATATTATTGTAATAGGTGGAAAAGAGTAACATGACAGTGTGCATTGCTGCTTATCCAAATATAGATCTGTGCGAGTTATATAAAGTTAGTAGTAGTGGTTTACAAAGCTGAAGGGTTCTTACTGCGGTGAAAACCTCTAAAGGTTTGGGCAGTTGGATTTAGTTTGCACAAAGTTGAGTTCGGGGCATACAGTGGTGCATAATGTCTTTGAATGCCATAGCATTAGATTTCCTTGCACTTGAACTACGAGACCCAAACCTGTTCCAGCATGACGATGCCCCTGTGCACAAAACCAGCTCCACGAAGCTTGAATGAATGCTTTCCATGGATTGGAGTGGAAGATCTTGAGTGGCCTGCTATAGAACTCTTACCTCAACCCCACTGAACACATTTGGGATAAATGTGAACGCACCATGGTCCTCAATACCTGACAGACCAACATGCTTGTAGCTGAATGAGCACACAAGCACACTCTAAAAACTAGTGGAACATCTTCTTAGAAGAGTGGAGGGTTATTATAACAGCAAATGGGGACTGAATGTGAAATGGGACGTTCAAAAATCACATACGAATCTTATATGAGTTGTCCACAACTTTTGTCCATATAGTGTATTGAGAAAAGATATCACAAAGACTATGAGATGACATTAGAGCAGCAAAGTGATGTGTCAATTTGTATTGTGTAGGCGTATTTAATGCTTTCAAGTCAAAAATTTCCTCCTTTTTTTCTTCAATTTAAATTCTGCATTTTATTTGTCACATACAACTTTACACAGTATGACGTAGTGAAATGCATTTTAGTACAGTGGAACCCCGGTGTACGAGATTAATTCGTTCCTGAAATCGTGTTCCCATATGCTTGTACTCGAATGTTAATTTTACCATAAGAATGAATGTAAAAGCAATTAATCCGTTCCCAGACCTCAGGCGATCGCTTATTTCAGCCCTTAAAAAATCTTTTATGCTTAATTCAACACACAAATATACTCGTAACAAAGTATAATCAGAAAAAAAGTAATAAATTATAAACATAAAGAAATAGATAACTTTATAAATAAATAATAAAATGTAATAAATTAACTTTAGAGTACTGTACTGTATCTACATGGTGACTTAGTGGTTAATGATGAGGGTGAGATGATGTGAGGGAATAAACATAAAAAGTACTGTAATACAGTATATTACTGTAAATATATAAATAAATTCTAATGTAAATAACTTAATAATAATAAAAAAATAACTTTATAAGTACTGTACTTACATGGGAACATGTAAGTTACATGTTGGGAAAGAGGTGGAGGAGATAAATTTTTGGAAGGGAAGTTCCCTTCCATGAAGACAGAACAATGTCTATAAAGCAACTGAGCATGAAGCGTGGGGACGGAGGTGACAAGCGACGAGCGGATTGCGTGACTGGAACCAAACGCGTCAAAAGAAATGCTCGTCTTCCCGAAATATGCTCGTACTCCTACAAAGATTTCACTGCTCGTGGAAATTAAGACCGCTTGTACACCGATTTTCTCGTACTAAAAGGCACTCATACAGGGGTTATACTGTTCTAGGATTTAAAGAAGGTTAAAGATTGAAAATATGATCAAAAGAAACAAAATAAAATTGTTAAATAAAATAAAATGTAAAATCTAAATAGAATATGGAGTATACATACATAAAAGCTGTCAGTCGAGAGAAACTAATGTTACATATACAATGTGCTTGTCTTATGTTCGATAAGTTAGATAATTATGTGTAGATCAATTTTATTTAATAAACTCAAAAAACGCTCTGTTAATCTAGAGTTAGTGCACACGCAAGTCCTGGAAAAACCATGTGGAATAGCAGGGGGAGCGAGGCTTCCAAGCACCATTACAAAAATACACACCGGAATATTCTGTGGTTATATTCTGGAGATCTGAATTAAAATAAGTATCGCTGGTAGTCGTACGTAGCTCACTGAATATTCATTGTAGTATAAAATCATGTAAAGATGATCAAATCTTCGTATTTCTTTTAGACAGTAGTGTATAAACCTGAGCCTTTTTTTTTAAGGTTGAATTGGTTCATACTGATGACGCATACAAATTTTGAAAACAGAGCGCAGGATTGAGGAGAATAAATAATCTGTGCTCAAGTGTTGGATTAAGCTACTTTAAATGAGCTACTAGTTTTTCACAGGTATTTACGAAAGCACAATTGTATATGCAGCATGTAATACGCAATATTAGCATGTTACAATGTGATGCATATCATCAGATTAGGGTGGTACCTGTAAGATTGTGAGGGAACTGTAGCATACTCCACGTCCAGACGCCTAGAATAATGTACACCAACACTGGGCTCTTATCCCTGAGAACAAAGGACATCTAGTTACAGTACTTAAAGCATGATGCTGAATTTCATAGAAAATAGAAGCACAGTCTAAAGCAAACAGTGTGAAAAAAAAATGATTACGTCAGCTTTTAAGAGTCGCTTTTGAGAAGCTGAAAGACACTTAATGATATCATTGGAAGAAACGGACATTTTTCTGAACACCTACTGTGTTATTTTAGTTCTGCTACACCCACCAGGATTCTAAAGCAGTGATGGTCGTGATTTCCTTTTTTTTTTTTTTCTTTCTCCATTTGTACTAGCTAGTCTCATAGAGGCACATATGACCTCTATTAAGAATACATGCCTTGAGAGGCAAATGAAACAGGGTAAGGCAAGCATATTGGGAACGAATCAGCGTTTCAAGCCAATCTAAGCACAAAGTAGGGGCGGCTGTAAATATCATCTGACCAACAATAATCGTACAGTAGTGGATGTAAGCCAAGACGGCTGAACGGTCGCCAAACAAGACATGGGTGAAGCATTTATCCATGTGGGGTGTGTGTGTGTGCATGTGTGTGTGTGTGTGTGAGTGCAGAAAAGGTTATGTGCAGTAAAAAAACGTTTGTACAGCAAAAACAGTTCAGCGAAACAATTGAACAGACTCTCTGAACAGAGTTCAATGACTACAGGAAATAGTGCCGTTTTACATAGAAAGCCTTTAGCTGTGCCATTGTTCGTACTTTCACCACCATGCATTTGAATGTCTGCCTTTTTAATAATGTGTATTTTTGTACCAAATGCTGCATGTCTTTGCAAGACTATATTTTTTGTGCAGAACAACCGGTCTGCTAAGTTAAAAGACAAACACTGCTTTCTCTTTTACAATTTCACACATGAAACCATGTGTGTACACATTCATTTGGAGGCATCTGGACGAGATCACTGATTGTGAGACATCAACAAGCAGAAATCAATATGCAGGACTTACTTGACATCAGACAGAGTCTCACTGGTGAATTCAAGAATGTCCGCCGCCGTTCCAACGAATATGAGAAGCAGTTGCGAGAGCTCGTCTCTAGTAAGGCCTCCTTCATTAGGCATCAGCCACTTCCCCACAATCAGCAGCACCAGCAAGATCTGGTGGAGCGCCAAAATCCAGTCGTTGAGGCACACTGATGACAAGATCTTCTGAGAGTTCTGTATAATCTAGAGGCAAGCCAGGATGGAAATTGTAAATGAGGAAAATTACAATAATCAAAACATCCTGACAATCTCTGCTAATCCACAGCAAAAAAAAAAAAAACTAAACACTGAAAATAATGGATGTTGTGGGCACATTAAGCAAGACCTAAAATCACACGTGAGAATGAAAACGCCTGTGTATGAGATGGATTCTTGTTTTTCCTACAGGGTGGAGTGTTTTCATTGAAAAAAACATAGCTGCAGTCTTCTTCTCCAAAGGGGGAAAAAAACCCAGTAAATAAACCATTTTTTTCCAAGGGGCCCACAGCATTATAGACAAAAGCTGACACTGTTGAGACCAGCCTTAGGAAAAAAAAATGTATGGTGTGCAGTCAGACTCAAGACAGACATTCAATACAGTATGAATAAAATAAATTATATACCTCAAACGCATTGGTTCCATTCGAAGAATTAAACTGCTTATTAAACAATTCTTTAATGCTTTCTGATGAATCAAGTCGATTACACTGAAATAGGTAATACATCAAATATTAGAAGTGCATAATAAAAAAAAAATGATACAGAATAATACGTCATTTGCTACTTTCATAGAAAGTTTCACATGTGCATGTTCCAGATTTGAGTTTCATTAATTTGTGAGATATTACCTTGGCTTCCATTAGTTTATTCTGCTGATGATGAAGCTCAAGGATCCAAATGCTCGGTATAATGCTGACAAGGAACAATAAAATTGCTGGAGAGAACCTGCAGGAGCCAAAATTATAAAGATTTTCTACATTTTTTTCTTTAACGACTGATTTCATCATGAGAAACTTGTCATTTAGTATCTAAAGGGGCTGCTTCCTTTTCTTTTTTCTTTCGTCTGTACTGAAAAACAAAAGGTTACTCAGCAGAACTACAGAAGCAAAAATCTTTTTTTCCCAAACCCTATAGTCCATTGATCCACTAGTCCACAAGAGTTTAATGTGAGCTTCTTCATTTTTAACTCATGCACCAAACCAGATGTTACTACACATGTGTTAGGTTGTTTATTGTTTAAGCATCCAAAGGTTACAAAGTGTTACCTAATAGACAACTCGTGTTTACTTACCACTTACAGTCTTGTCCTTGTCTCCTCCTCAATGTTAAAATCATTTCCACCAAGAGAGGCAGAAACAAGATAGTTAGAAGCCAATAGTGCCGATTATCTTTCACCCATGCCACTCTCCACACACCTATGAGTGAAATTAAAATAAATAGTGCCCTAGTAACAACCGCACAGATAAATCTGAGAAGCATGGCTGCAAGTCACCACGGCAAGCTGACTGCCGCTTACCCTGAAAGCCCCGAAAAAGCAGCAACTTATCAGCGGACTCGATTCAGGAGTCGGTTCTTTTCAAACGACTCTTTAAAATGGATCAAACGAATCACCAGCACTTCCCTCCAACAAATTGGTCAACAAAGGGGCTTTTTTAACCAGATTTTTTTCTCATCTGATAAACACTAAACAAGAAGTCTTAAGCTTTCAGATCTCAGACATATATACTTTTATATTATATTCTATATGTATTTTTACTACTGTTCACTACAGCCACAATTAAGCATCAATTTATAGACAAATCCTGTTCTTAAATCCTGGCTTAAAAAAATATAAAAAAATACATGATGCAAAGGCAATTAATTGTGCATTCATTGAGTTAATGCTGAATCGATCAGCACGCAGCTCTCCATGTGCAAACACTAAAACCTGTGAAATGATGATTTAGGCTCCAAGAAATCAGGGTGTAAAAAAGAGCCACATGTACATGTTTTAAAAATAGACCTAAACAATGACAGATGGCAACCAGGAATGCAAGGAGGAAGAGGAAAAGGAAAAGGTAACAAAAACGATATAACAGTTTTTTAGTGTTGATAATGTCAGTGAATTTGTAGAGATAGATAGATAGATAGATAGATAGATAGATAGATAGATAGATAGATAGATAGATAGATAGATAGATAGATAGATAGATAGATAGATAGATAGATAGATAGATAGATAGATAGATAGATAGATAGATAGGAGTTATATAATGTGATATGCAAAATGTTAATGGTTTTGATCTTTTGGTCATAGTAAAAAAAAAAACTTTTTTTTTTTTTACTCAAAAATTGTATGAAATTTCATACTTAGGATCTTCTAGAAAAGTGTTTTTTATTTTATTTTTTCACCTTAAGAATAATGTTTTTGGTGTCTGGACATGACTACACATGCAATGTTGAGAGCAAACGATTTCCATAAGCGGTTTCCCACAAGGGTGCATCTGCAAGAATCTATACAACCCCTGGGAAAACTTTAAAGCTTCTACCTTGCCTGGTATAGTGGTGGCATGAGCAGATAAAAAGCAAAGGACAGGCCAATCTGAATCGTTCTCGTCTCCTCTACTACTAGGTTTCTCACTTGGCTATGTTTTGGTTTTATAATGAATAAACCATGTGCCTCAGATGGTGATTTCGAAGAGGATGTGTCTGAGTCACACAGTGCTTAGATGATGTTGTGGAGGACCCAGATTATGTTGGATCCTCCTCTGATGAAAGAGGATGGCCCTTCTAAATCCTCACAACTATAAGGGGACCCTGTTGCTTATCTCAGCAGGCTGGGCACATCTGCTTCCAAAAATGAAAAATTGTCATAGAAATACTGCCTGCGATGTAACAGATATAAAGTCGGCTTTCGAGGTTTTCCCACCTCCAGTTGAAAAAATGTTTCTCGAAATGACAAATGTAGATGGGAGACAGGTGTATGGTGACAAGTAGTCTTACATTTTAAAAGACTAAAATAAATCGATATCTGAACAGGACCAGATTGATCCCATACACTGATCAGGCATAACATTATGAGCGGTGAAGTGAATAACACTGTTTATCTCCTAATCATGTTAGTGGGTGGGATTTATTAGGCAGCAAGTGAACATTTTGTCCTCAAAGTAAACATGTGAGACGTAGGAAAAAGTAGTTGGAATGTTCCCGGTTTGCAGTGGTCAGTATCTCTCAAAAAGTGGTCCAACGAAGCAACAGTGGTGAACCGGTGACAGGATCATATGGCCAAGACTCAGGCTGGCCCATGTGGTCCGATCCAACAGACAAGCTACTGTAGCTCACATTGCTGAAGATGTTCATGGTGTTAATGCTTGACGGGTCTGGGCTGTTTTGGCAGCCGCATCTATTTTCTGTGGGGTTTATTTCAAATATAAAAGATATATATTAATTCAGCAGCATACACATATCATAGATAGATTTACAGGGTGGTGCAGGGATATGGGAAATTAATATATTAGTTTAGTGCAGCCAGAGGAAAATTTTAAATATAGTGAAGTGTATCAGGTTTTATTATAAGCACCCAATCATTGGATTAAATCATTTCAATATGTATCAGTAATACATTGTGTTAATTTATTATTGATTTACATCATTATTAATTGTATTTATTTATATTATTGTTATTATTATATTATTATTACCATTATCGTTGTTGTTTTATTTACAGCATGAAATTGAAATTATGTTGTGGCTTTTTTGCTCTAAAAGAGGGAAAAATAGTAAATAGTTTTTTAAAAAGTAAATAAAATAAAAATAATTAGACTTTATGGCTGAAGTACCTGCATGAGTCTTCGATGTGTAGCCCCGCCCACCCGTTACCTAGGCAACGTTTGTATTCAACACGGGAAGAGAGCTGAAAACAAAATGGCCGCCCATTCAAATGTATGTATATATGTATTTGTTTATGTTTGTATATTATTATTGTTTTATTTAATTATGAGTATTACCCTGTAAAAAAAAATGTGTAATAACTGCTTAATGTCAGGCAATAGGAAATTAGCCTCGTTAGTAATAGGTTAAATCTCAATTGTCTCTATGCACCCTATATAAGTGCACTATATCAGGTATGAATTCATGGCGTTTTCAGCCTATGTAGTGTCCTATTCGTAAAACACGAAACAGTTTGGGATCAAGCTGCTATACACGTAGGCGTTCGTTTTTTTATGGAAGAAAATGATCAAGTTTATTAGGAAATTGATATTTAAGGTTATTTATGAGGATTTTACTTTATCTAGCTAGCGGAAGATTATCAGTGTAATTAAGTGTTAATTGGTGACTTGTTTTGTGTTGAAGGCAAATGAAGCAGGTGAGATGTTTCCCCAGTGGTCTTGTCTACCATGTGAAAAGATAGATCTGCTGATGAAGCTTTCTGTGGACAAGGTGCAGCTGTAAGTAAGCAAATCGATGTAAAACGAAATCAATTCACTGACTACTCAAGCCTGCAATGTACATCAAGGGCTATATTATTAGACAACCCCAATTCTAAAAAGTTTGGGGGAAAAAATTATAAAAATGCAATGATTTGCAAACCTTATAAACTCATATTTTATTTACAAATAAAACAGACATATTATCAAAAGGTAATTTTAAATTTTATGGCTGCAACAGGTTTCAAGAAATTTGGGACAGGGCCATGATTACTACTGAGTAAAATCACCACTTATAACTTGTTATCTTTCTTTCGGCTTCTCCCATTAGGGGTCGCCACAGCGGATCATCCTTATTTATGAGCCGCATGTTTGATTTGGCACGTTTTTACGCTGGATGCCCTTCCTAACACATCCCTCCCCATTTATCCGGGCTTGGGACCGGCACTAAGAGTGCACTGGCTTGTGCAACCCTAATGGCTGCGGTTGGTTCCCTGACCGGGGATCGAACCCGGGCCGCAGCGGCCGCAGCGCAGCGCCGCATACTAACCACTAGACCACCAGGGACCCTAGTAACATCACCATGTATACCTTTCATAATTGATGGTGCCTTTTCTAGATGTACAACCTGCCCATTCCATTGACACTAATGCACCCCTATACTATAAGAGATGCAGGCTTTTGAACTGAGCGCTAATAACAAGCCAGATGGTCCCTTTCCTCCTTAGTCCAGATGTCCATGGTTTCCTAAATAAAAAAATGTGAATCATATGAGCACATAACAGTTTTCTCTTTTGCCTCTGTCTATTTTAAAAGAGCTTTGGCCCAAAGAAAGCATTTCTTAATATTGTTCACATGTGGATTTTTCTTTGCATCTTTAACTGGCGTTTGTGAATGACATGGCAAACTTTGTTTACAGACAATGATTAATCAAAGTCTTTCAGAGCCTTTGCTGTGATTTCCATTAAAGAATCATGCCTTTTTGATGTAGTTCTGCCTAAGGGAACAAATAAATATCACTGGGATCCAAATTTGATTGTCTCTTGTGCACAGAGATTCCTCAAAATTCTTTTGATGATATTATGTACTGTAGATGATTACTGTAGTCTGCAATTCGATATTGAGGAAAATCTTTTTCCCATTATTTGTAGACAGTTTTTCCCAGATTGCTCAACCGCTGCCTATTTTTTACTTCTGAGAGAAACTCTCTCTCTCTAAGATATGCTTTTTATACAGAATCATCTTATTGACCTGTTGCCATTTAACCTAATTAGTTGCAAAATGTTCCTCCAGCTGTTTCATTTTAGTAACACTGTAATGTTCCAGCCTTTTGTTGCTCCTTCCAAACTTTTATGAGACATATTATAGCCATCAAATTCAAATGTACTTAATTTTTTCCCTAAAATGGTTTTATCATATATGTTTCCACATACATACATACATACATACATACATACATACATACATACATACATACATACATACATACATACATTTTCTGTGTTTTACTGTGAAGAAAATATGGGTTTATGAGTTTTGCAAGTTTTTTTTTAATTTTCTAACTTTTTTGGAATTAGGCTTATAGACATGCCCTGTTAATTACAAATAAAAATACATTGATATGAAGGTTTGAATTATTAGCATCAGCATCTGATTTTGCTGATGGCAATTACACACTATAGGTAAAGGTTGGTGGCCACATGACCATCAAACCCATATGTGGTCCTAACCCAAATGGTTGACACACAGCTGGAAGCTGAAATCTCACAATAATTTAGGATATCTTTGTATGCTTTTGCGCTATAATTTGCCTTCACTGAAATAGGACGCCCAAACCTGTTCCAGAATGCACCTGTGCATGGTTGGACGGGAAAAACCTAATTGTCCTTTATAGAGCTCTGACCATAATTCAGCTGAACACCTTTTTCTTTATATGGACTACATTTGGAACGATTTGTTCAGAAAGCACCAATAGGCATGACAGCCAACATTTAGCCATATACTATATTAATTATTCGGAATGAACAGATCATATGTACTAAATTGTAAAAGCTCATAAAAGCTCCAAATTCAAATCTTTTGGGCAACTAGGATCCCACTGTTCAGATATGCAGAAGGACCATGTTAATTAGCAAATATATGTAGCACTGATCAATGCATTTATTTATACAGAGATAAATTAGTTTTTTATTAATTAGAGCCAACAAATTTCCTTAGAATGTTAAAGCATATATGCATAAATACACATATATGTATGTATACTTGTTGTGTGTGTGTGTATATTTATATATATATATATATATATATATATATATATATATATATATATATATATATATATATATATATATATATATATATATATATATATATATATATATATATATATATATATATAAATTAAAATAATTTTGCTGAAAAGTTAAAACAAATATAAATACTGGGTGAGTGCTAGCTGAGTGCAGATACACCATCAGAGACAGAATTTGCACATCTGTTATGTGTGAAAAGAAAGCATTTGTGTGTTTTTCAAGATTTATAGAAGCAGTGTATGGCTGCATGGTAAAAATTATAGATTTAAAATACTTCTTATAGCTGATATTTTTCATCTCTGATGATAAGATGTTGGTTATATAAAACCAGCCAGTGATTTCTTTTTGGTTTTATGCACTATGACATTATTGACAGACCTCTTGCTTGTCATTAGGGAGCTAACTTAATCCTGTGCAATACATGAAATTGTATTTAAAGCTAAGTGCCCTTATTTCTGTGTCATAATAGACACAAATGCACAGGACAAATCCATGCTTTATATGTCAGTAGAAAAAAAGCTAAATTTGATTAGAAGCTAGTGTGAATAAGATCGGGGTGATGTGGTCATATCTTTTGTGTCTAGTAAGGATTTTTGCTGCTGCATTCTGCATTATTTGACCACATTTGATTCTCATGGAACACCAAACTTTACCTTAGTAACTTTATCATTTATATCTATAAAATGAAAATGATCAGTAAAATAATATGTGAGTCAGGAGAGAACTAAAAAAAAGAACTAGGACAGATAGGCATGCTGTCGATGCATAAAAATTCTTTATTATATTGACTGTAGTAAATGAATTGGTGGCTTTAAAGGCAAATATTCTATTAAATTTGCCAGTGTATATAAGAAGCAAAATAAGTAAATAGCATTTCAATAATGTTTGATTAATATAACAACAATGGGCCTCATTTATCAACCCGGATATGGGCAGATTTATGTGTAAATTCATGAAGATCCTGTCATTTCTGAAAAAGAAATTGTACTCCTGGTGTGTGTGTGTGTGTGTGTGTGTGTGTGTGTGTGTGCGTGTGTAAATTATGCATAAAAAGACTACATGTGTATACAACTCGTATCAAATTCTCTATTAAAAACACACCATGCTAGTTCATTGGTCTTGACTGGCATAATTATATGGTGTAAAAATAAATAAAATGAGGCAACACAAATCCATAAAATTAGACTTTCTGAGAATTTCTGAGAATTGAGAAAAAATGAGAAAAAATATTTATATTTAACAAAAGAAAAAGCACCTTTTAATGGTCCACATACAGTGAGGAAAATAAGTATTTGAACACCCTGCTATTTTGCAAGTTCTCCCACTTAGAAATCATGGAGGGGTCTGAAATTGTCATCATAGGTGCATGTCCACTGTGAGAGACATAATCTAAAAAAATTATCCAGAAATCACAATATATGATTTATTTGATGTATGATGTATTTATTTGTATGATACAGCTGCAAATAAGTATTTGAACACCTGTCTATCAGCTAGAATTCTGACCCTCAAAGACCTGTTAGTCTGCCTTCAAAATGTCCACCTCCACTAAATGTATTATCCTAAATTAGATGCACCTGTTTGAGGTCGTTAGCTGCATAAAGACACCTGTCCACCCCATACAATCAGTAAAAATCCAACTACTAACATGGCCAAGACCAAAGAGCTGTCCAAAGACACTAAGGACAAAATTGTACACCTCCACAAGGCTGGAAAGGGCTACGGTGAAATTGCCAAGCAGCTTGGTGAAAAAAGGTCCACTGTTGGAGCAATCATTAGAAAATGGAAGAAGCTAAACATGACTGTCAATCTCCCTCGGACTGGGGCTCCATGCAAGATCTCACCTCGTGGGGTCTCAATGATCCTAAGGAAGGTGAGAAATCAGCCCAGAACTACACGGGAGGAGCTGGTCAATGACCTGAAAAGAGCTGGGACCACCGTTTCCAAGGTTACTGTTGGTAATACACTAAGACGTCATGGTTTGAAATCATGCATGGCACGGAAGGTTCCCCTGCTTAAACCAGAACATGTCCAGGCACGTCTTAAGTTTGCCAATGACCATTTGGATGATCCAGAGGATTCATGGGAGAAGGTCATGTGGTCAGATGAGACCAAAATAGAACTTTTGGGTCATAATTCCACTAAAGGTGTTTGAAGGAAGAAGAATGATGAGTACCATCCCAAGAACACCATCCCTACTGTGAAGCATGGTTTGGGGGTGTTTTTCTGCACATGGGACAGGGCGACTGCACTGTATTAAGGAGAGGATGACCGGGGCCAGTCTCCAGACCTAAACCCAATAGAGAATCTTTGGAGGGAGCTCAAACTCCGTGTTTCTCAGCGACAGGCCAGAAACTTGACTGATCTAGAGAAGATCTGTGTGGAGGAGTGGGCCAAAATCCCTCCTGCAGTGTGTGCAAACCTGGTGAAAAACTACAGGAAACGTTTGACCTCTGTAATTGCAAACAAAGGCTACTGTACCAAATATTAACATTGACTTTCTCAGATGTTCAAATACTTATTTGCAGCTGTATCATACAAATAAATAGTTATAAAATCATACATTGTGATTTCGGGATTTATTTTTTTAGATTATGTCTCTCACAGTGGACATGCACCTACGATGACAATTTTAGACCCCTCCATGATTTCTAAGTGGGAGAACTTGCAAAATAGCAGGGTGTTCAAATACTTATTTTACTTACTGTATAGCTATAAGCTGACAGAGCAATTATTGCTCATTTTTTATTATTTATGTATTATATATGATTCATTATTTTATTTGGAATGTTAGTAAACCAAAATAACTTTCTGTTTTTGTTCATTGTGAGGATTGATGTAACCATTACCTGAAGCTGCCGGCATGATTTTCTGCATTGTACAGATATAAAATAAAAAAAATAAATAAATGACGAGTAGGTGTACAGGTGTCAGAGTTTGCAGTAAAGTGCTCTGTGAGTGTATTATGTATAGTTTACATAAGATAGATCATGACTATCATTACAGTGACAAGTGTTTATTTATAAATTTGTGTTGCCTCACTTGATTTATTTTTATACCCTATAATTAATGTCAGTCATGCCCTTGTGAACTAGCATGATTTGTTTTAATTAATTCAACACATATAAAATGAACATTGTGTGGTTTACATTACTTTAATGTTAGTGCTTCCATTAACACTAACATTACAATAATGTAAATCCCATACTGTTTATTTCATGTGTGTTACATTAACACATTCAGCAAGGACTATATTGCAATCTTGCACCTTGGACTGATCATTGCACAAACTGTATATTTAATGTCTTTATCTTTATTTATTATTTTATTGTTCTAGTTAGTTTTTCATTCATTCATTTTTAGTTCCTTTTACATATAACTCGTGATAATTAAAATAGAGATGATTCTGATTGTGATGTCTCTCATCAAAACGTGATTTCTTTGCTGATAAAACATTACGTTTTTAATCACTAGGTTTTTATTATTTAAATTGCGCACGATCAGTTCATGTAAATTGTTTCAGTTCAATTATATTGTATAGCGCATATACCAACGGACATCGTCACAAAGCAGATTTATAAAAATAAATAGGTTAATCTCTATGAGTTTATGCATAATAAGCATGCCAAGATGCTACTGGCAAAGGAAATACTCTGACGATAATATTGTACATATGTTACACATTTTTTTTAGTGCATGGAATGTTGTTTTCTTTCTAGGAAGGGTGGCAACTCTTCCTGGTAATGTGCTCTATCTGAGTGCAGACTTTGACATCCCCATTTACATTAAAAGGCGAAGCGGTTACATTAAAAAAGGAACCAAATGTAAGAAACTGAATGCTTTATTGACTAAATCCCAAAGAGAATAAAGGGGTTTCGTTGCAGTTATAAAGTTTTGCAGTGTTGCTATAAAAAAATACAATAATAATAATAATAATAATAATAATAATAATAATAATAATAGTAATATTTTATTTTATAGTAATATATATATATATATATATATATATATATATATATATATATATATATATATATATATATATATATATAATATATTTATATATTGTATGCAATTCATCTTAAATGTGACAAAAAAAATAAATAAAAAGGAATTACAGTACTAAAAATTAATTTTCAACAATATGTAGAAATAGTGGAAAATGGAAAACTTTAAAAACAAAACGTAGTTTGATTTTATGTTTCAATATAAATGTTTGATCTGTAAACCCTCGTTAACTTCAAGTTCCCTAACTCTCTGACCCAGACAAAGTTTTGCAATGCTTTGAAGAAAAAGCTCATTCTTCTTCTTCTTCTTTCGGCTGCGGTGAGAAGAAAAAGCTCATTACTTCTTCTAAATTACAAGATGCCAACATCATTATAAGGAAATAAAAACACAGCGAAAAAAATTTGTGACAATCATTAAAATGAAGAGGCAGGCATTTTTAGTCATTTTCAGTTGGATTATCTTTAGAGAGCATATAAGAACTTTGTTTGCATAGCTATTAAAGTAATTTTGTCAATGACATCCTGTTTCTCTGAAAGCTGTACAGTATGTTTATGTGCAGTCTATCATTTTGGCTCAGTGTGCTGTCTATAAGCATTATGTGCTCTTTCCTTTTCAAAAATATTTCCACTTTAGAGAAACTGCAGTAACAGAATAAGGTGGCTGAATGCCACGTAAAAAAATTAGAAGCCTTTATTTATTAGATGTGCACTACAGCACAGTTACATTCTTTTGTTCGCATTTTCCAGCTTGTTGGGATACTGGGATCAGAGTGCAGGTTTAAAAATAAAATGCTGTCTCGGAAGCCATAAATAAATGCTCAGTCCAAATTGGTTTCTGGTTTCAAATAGGGAAATGGGCACTAAAGGTTTATGAATGTTAATAATCACAGGTCCTCTGATTGGGATCTATTGTCCCTATTGTATTGTTTTGTATTGTTTTTAAGATTTATAATCACACTCTTGATGTCATCCAAATCAGGATGGGTTCCCTTTTGAGTCTGGTTCCTCTCAAGGTTTCTTTCTCATAACATTTAAGGGAGTTTTTCCTTGCCACAGTCACCATGACTGCTCATCAGGGATAAAAACACATTGCTCACCTTAACTCTTAAATTCTGTAAAGCTGCTTTAAGACAATGTCCATTGTGAAAAGCACTATAGAAATAAACTTGACTTGACTTGACGATTGATATCTGTGAGCAAATAGAAAAAGTAATGAAATGTAAACGTTCTAGAGAACGTTTGTGAATGTTCACTTCTCTTCTGCCAGAACAGGACTGTTGTCCATTAATGGAGAGTTCTTGGGCTTGGAGAAGGTCGAGAACTGTTTTCTATTACAGGTGGAATTTTGTCAGAGTGACAGAGGGATTTTTAAAAGCTCATTTTTGTTCATGAACAAAAATTTAAATGATAGCATACCTAAAAGATGATATTCTTGATATATTGCTAGTGGACAGTTTCAGTTCCTGGGAAAAGTTCTTTGTCCTTGACATGAGACCTTCTCACCTAATTCTGACTAGCAAATCGATATTGTGAAATTTCTCGCAGACTTTTTGTAAAAGCAGAAATAGAAGTGTGAAACTTTTGATAGATGCTGACCACTGCAGACTGGGAGCAGCCCACAAGAGCTGCAGTTTTGGAGATGCCCTGACAATTTGACCCTTGTCAAACTTGCTCAAATCCTTACGCTTGCCCATTTTTGCCCATTTTTTTATGCTTGCCCCTGCTTCTAACATAATAACGTTGAGGACAAAATCTTCACTTGCTGCCAAATATATCCCACGTATTAACAAGTATGATGAATATATAATCAGTACCACATACAGTGAGGAAAATACGTATTTGAACACCCTGCTATTTTGCAAGTTCTCCCACTTAGAAATCATGGAGGGGTCTAAAATTGTCATCGTAGGTGCATGTCCACTGTGAGAAACATAATCTAAATAAAAAATCCAGAAATTACAATATATGATTTTTTAACTATTTATTTGTATGATACAGCTGCAAATAAGTATTTAAACACCTGAGAAAGTCAATGTTAATATTTGGTACAGTAGCCTTTGTTTGCAATTACAGAGGTCAAACGTTTCCTGTAGATTTTCACCAGGTTTGCACACACTGCAGGAGGGATTTTGGCCCACTCCTCCACACAGATCTTCTCTAGATCAGTCAGGTTTCTAGCCTGTCGCTGAGAAACACGAAGTTTGAGCTCCCTCCAAAGATTCTCTATTGGGGTTAGGTCTGGAGACTGGCTAGGCCACGCCAGAACCTTGATATGCTTCTTACAGAGCCACACCTTGGTTATCCTGGCTGTGTGCTGGTCATTGTCATGTTGGAAGACCCAGCTTCAATGCTCTAACTGAGGGAAGGTGGTTGTTCCCCAAAATCTCGCAATACATGGCCCCGGTCATTCTCTCCTTAATACAGTGCAGTCGCCTTGTCCCATGTGCAGAAAAACACCCCCAAAGCATGATGCTACCACCCCCATGCTTCACAGTAGGGATGGTATTCTTGGGATGGTACTAATCATTCTTCTTCCTCCAAACACGTTTAGTGGAATTATGACCCAAAAGTTCTATTTTGGTCTCATCTGACCACATGACTTTCTCCCATGACACCTCTGGATCATCCAAATGGTCATTGGCAAACTTAAGACGTGCCTGGATATGTGCTGGTTTAAGCAGGGGAACCTTCCGTGCCATGCATGATTTCAAACCATGACGTCTTAGTGTATTACCAACAGTAACCCTGGAAACAGTGGTCCCAAGGTTACTGTTGGTAATACACTAAGACGTCATGGTGTATTACCAACAGTAACCTTGGAAACAGTGGTCCCAGCTCTTTTCAGGTCATTGACCAGCTCCTCCCGTGTAGTTCTGGGCTGATTTCTCACCTACCTTAGGATCATTTAGACCCCACGAGGTGAGATCTTGCATGGAGCCCCAGTCCGAGGGAGATTGACAGTCATGTTTAGCTTCTTCCATTTTCTAATGATTGCTCCAACAGTGGACCTTTTTTCACCAAGCTGCTTGGCAATTTCACCGTAGCCCTTTCCAGCCTTGTGGAGGTGTACAATTTTGTCCTTAGTGTCTTTGGACAGCTCTTTGGTCTTGGCCATGTTAGTAGTTGGATTCTTACTGATTGTATGGGGTGGACAGGTGTCTTTATGCAGCTAACGACCTCAAACAGGTGCATCTAATTTAGGATAATAAATGTAGTGGAGGTGGACATTTTGAAGGCAGACTAACAGGTCTTTGAGGGTCAGAATTCTAGCTGATAGACAGGTGTTCAAATACTTATTTGCAGCTGTATCATACAAATAAATACATTATACATCAAATAAATCATATATTGTGATTTCTGGATTTTTTTTTAAGATTATGTCTCTCACAGTGGACATGCACCTACGATGACAATTTCAGACCCCTCCATGATTTCTAAGTGGGAAAATTTGCAAAATAGCAGGGTGTTCAAATACTAATTTTCTTAACTGTAAGTATTTGAGTTAGTTTCACAAGGCTCAAATTGTGATGCTAGACGACTGGGTCAGAGCATCTCCAAAACTGCAGATTTTGTGGACTGTTCCCAGTTTGCAGTGGTCAGTATCTATTAAGTGGTCCAAGGAGGGAACAGTGGTGGACCGGTGACAGGCCAAAGCTCATTGATGCACGTAAGAAGTGAAGGCTGGTCCGAGCGGTCCGATCCAACAGATGAGCTCCTGTAGCTCAAATTGCTAATGGACTGTTATGGAAGCAAAAGGGGGACAAACTAAATAATAGGTGGGTGGTCACAAAAGTTATTCCTTAAAGTTATTATTATTGTGTAAATGCTAAATGGCCGGAAGTTTGTCTACGATCATCTTACTCCGAAGGCATGGTATTAGAGTGGAGTTTCCTCTTCGGTTTTTGCTTATATAACAGCCTTTCTGTTAGATCTTGTGTGAACTGCAGCTTGAGGAATTATGCTCATTCAGGTAGAAGAGCCTTACCCAGGTTGGGCACTGGAGGGCTGCTGTGCAGTCAGTGTTACAATTCATCCCAAAGATTTGAGGTTAAGGCTATCTGCAGGGCACTCCAATTCTTTCACAGCAACCTTGGTAAACCATATAATTATGACCTTGCTTAGCATGCTGGACGAGGTTTAAGCTCTTAGTTCCAGTAAATGGAAATTTTAATGCTACAGCATACTAGAGAATGTTTGTGAACGTCCACTTCTCTTATGCCAGAACTGGACTGTTGTCAACTAATGGAGCTTTCTCGGGCTTGGAGAAGGTCGAGAACTGTCTTTCATTACAGGTGGATTTTTGTCAGAGTGACAGAGGGACATTCGGACCTTCTTCTTCTTTTGGCTTCTCCCATTAGGGGTCGCCACAGCGGATCATCCGTCTCCACACCCCCTGTCCTCTACATCTGCCTCTGTCACACCAACTACCTGCATGTCTTCCTTCATTACATCCATACACCTCCTCCTTGGTCTTCCTCTTTTCCTCCTTCCTGGTAGCTCAATCCTCAGCATTCTCCTACCGATATACCTGGGTATACCTAGATATACATGAGGAAGTGGAAGCGCGGAAAGCAAGTGGGGGCTAGTGCTAGGCTAAAAGCTAACCCTAGCTGGCCTGCTCTACCATCTCTACTGCTGGACAATAAATTGGACTACATACAGAGAGGAGGTTCAACAGTTAACAGCCTGGTGTGGAGCAAACAACCTGTCTCTGAACATTGACAAAAGTAAAGAGATAGTTGTTGACTTCAAGTCAAGAAGCTTTTATTGTCATTTCAACCATATAAAGCTGATGCAGTACACAGTGAAATGAAACAACGTTCCTCCTGAACCCAGCTGCTACATAAAACAACATAAAACAACAGTCACAGAACAGAAGAACACAGGGCCAAGAACTAAGATCCTCGCCACATAAAGTGCATGTGTGCAACTGGTGCAAACAGTGCAAAGACAACACAAGACAGTGCAAGACAACACAGGACAGTGCAGGACAATACACAATACACAAAATATAAAACTAAAAACAGCAAAAGCTCCGCCAGTAAAACCTCTCGTGACAGAATAAGGTGCACAGTAGCAGAAAAATGTAAATAGAAAAATGTAAACAGGATTGTGCGATTCTACAATAGCAGAAAAATGTAAACAGGATTGTGCAATTCAACAAAAGCAGCAATCAAAAAAACTGAACAGTGATCAAAGGATTTGGACAGAATATTATGCAAAAAGAGCAAGTCCCGGAAGATCAGCAACAAATGGCATGTAAACATTTTGCGATAATGAATGAAAGGTGTGAATGGTGCTGAAACCTGGGTGTGCGAAGTGTATGATGTGTGTTGAGTCCGGTCGCACAGATCAGTCACACAGTTGTGTGTAAGTGTGTGTGTGAGTGTGTGTGTGTGTGTGAGAGAGTTCAGTTCAGATGTTTGTTGAGGAGCCTGATGGCTTGCGGGAAAAAAACTGTTGCACAGTCTTGATGTGACGGCCCGAATGCTTGGGAACCGTTTCCCTGACGGTAGGAGGGTGAAGTGTGTGTGTGACGGGTGTGTGTGGTCATCCACAATGCTGTGTGCTTTGCGGATGCAGCGTGTGGTGTAAATGTCCATGATAGAGGGAAGAGAGACTCCGATGATCTTCTCAGCTGTTCTCACTATCCTCTGTAGGGTCTTGCGATCCGAGACGGTGCAGTTCCCAAACCAGGCAGTGATGGTGGAAGTAGAGGAAGTAGAGTAGGAAGTAGAGATGCTGCTGGGCTTTCTTGGTGATGGAGCTGGTGTTAAGTGACCAGGTGAGGTTGTCCGCCAGATGAACACCAAGGAATTTGGTGCTCTTGACGATCTCCACTGAGGAGCCATAGATGATCAGTGGAGAATGGTCACTCTGTGTTCTCCTGAAGTCAACAACCATCTCTTTAGTTTTGTCGACGTTCAGAGATAGGTTGTTGGCTCCACACCAGGCTGTTAACTGTTGCACCTCCTCTCTGTATGCTGACTCGTCGTTCTTGCTGATGAGACCCACCACGGTCGTGTCATCGGCAAACTTGATGATATGATTCGAGCTGTGCGTTGGTGCACAGTCATAAGTCAGCAGAGTGAACAGCAGTGGACTGAGCACACAGCCCTGAGGGGCTCCAGTGCTCAGTGTGGTGGTGCTGGAGATGCTGTTCCCGATCCGTACTGACTGAGGTCTCTCAGTCAGGAAGTCCAGGATCCAGTTGCAGAGGGAGGTGTTCAGGCCCAGTAGGCTCAGCTTCTCGATCAGGTGCTGAGGAATAATTGTGTTGAATGCTGAACTGAAGTCTATGAACAGCATCCTTACATAGGAGTCCTTGTTATCCAGATGGGTGAGGGCCAGATGGAGGGTTGTGGAGATGGCATCGTCCGTGGAGCGGTTTGGACGATACGCGAACTGCATGGTGTCCAGTGCGGGTGGGAGCTGGGTCTTGATGTGCCTCATGACGAGCCTCTCGAAGCACTTCATCATGATGGGTGTAAGTGCAACGGGACGATAGTCATTGAGGCAGGAGACAGAAGACTTCTTCGGCACAGGAATGATGGTCGTCGTCTTGAGGCCCGTAGGAACAGTGGCGCTGCTCAGAGAGATGTTGAAGATGTCGGTAAGGACATCCGCTAGCTGTTCTGCACATTCCCTGAGCACTCTGCCAGGAATATTGTCTGGTCCAGCAGACCTCCTTGGGTTAACTCTGCATAGAGTTTTCCTCACTTCAGCTGTGGTTAGACAGAGCACCTGATCAGTGGGAGGAGGGATGGTCTTCCTCGCCACCACGTTGTTCTGCACCTCGAACCGGGCATAGAAGTCGTTCAGCGCATCTGGGAGGGAGGCGTCACGGTCACAAGCAGGTGATGTGGTCTTGTAATTCGTGATCGCCTGGATGCCCTGCCACATGCGCCGGGTGTCTCCGCTGTTCTGGAAGTGGCCATGGATTCTCTTGGCGTGTGCGCGCTTCGCCTCTCTGATGGCACGGGACAGTTTGGCCCTTGCTGTTTTTAAGGCCGTCTTGTCCCCTGCTCTGAAGGCGGAGTCTCTTGTTTTTAGCAGCACACGCACCTTGGCGGTCATCCATGGCTTCTGGTTGGAGCGTGTAGTTAAGGTCTTGGAGATGGTCACGTCATCAATGCACTTGCCGATGTAGTTGGTCACTGTTGACGTGTACTCCTCCAAGTTGATGAAATCGTCATTGGTTGCAGCTTCCCTGAACATGTCCCAGTCAGTGCATTCAAAACAGTCCAGGAGAGCAGACATGGATCCTGCTGGCCAGGTTCTCACTTGCTTTTGAGCTGGTCTTGAACTCCTGCTGAGTGGTCTGTATGCTGGGATCAACATAACAGAGATGTGGTCTGAGTACCCGAGGTGGGGGCGGGGCTTCGCCCGGTATGCGCCCCGGATGTTTGTGTAAACAACATCCAGCGTGTTTTCTCCTCTGGTTGCAAACTCCACATTCTGATAGAATTTGGGAAGCACAGTCCTGAGATTTGCGTGATTAAAATCTCCGGCGACTGTAAACAATCCGTCAGGGTGTGTGTTCTGAAGTTCGCTAATGGTCCCGTAGAGCCCACTGAGCGCTTCCTTAGCATTAGCGCTAAGTGGTATGCACACTCCGAGCACAATAGCGGTGGTGAATTGCCGTGCCGTAAACGCGGCTAGCCCGTCTAGCTGGATGGGGGCGTCCGGAACTCTGTCGCTCAGCCACGTCTCAGTAAACACAAAGACGCAGCAGTGTCTGAACTCACGCCGAGTAGCTTGTTGGAGTCGGATGTAGTCTAATTTATTGTCCAGGGAGCAGACATTTGCCAGCAGTAGTGATGGTAGAGCGGGCCGGCTAGGGTTAGCTTTTAGCCTAGCATTAGCACCCGCTCGCTTTCTGTGTTTCTGCTTCCTCGTGCAGCACTTCCGATTTCCCCTCCTCCGTCCGTCCGCCGCAGGCGATGCCGAGGTCCGTAGGCCTGGTTCTTGGAGCACGCCGAGGTCGCGTAGCTTCTGCCACAGGTCATCATTAATGGGGTTGTTTGGGTTGTTTCTGAGTTCTTTCAGGGTTTTGCGGTTGTACACAGGGACACCGGTTGCTCCGATGTCCATGTGTTGTGTAGGACGGGCTACAAAATGAAGTTAGCACCATTTTGGGTCTGGAGCGGCCGCTGCGAGCTACTGCCGCGCCGCCATCTTGGACTACTGCCGCGCCGCCATCTTGGACTACATCCGTCTTGGACTTCAGGAGAGCACAGAGCGACCATTCTCCACTTAACATTGATGGATCCTCCGTGGAGATCGTCAAAAGCACCAAATTCATTGATGTTCACTTGGCGGATAATCTCACCTGGTCACTCAACACCAGCTCCATCACCAAATAAAGCCCGGCAGTGTCTCTACTACCTTCTACAGAGGGACCATTGAGAGCATCTTGAGAAGCTGCATCATTGCCTGGTTTGGGAACTGCACCGTCTTGGATCGCAAGACCCTACAGAGGATAGTAAAAACAGCTGAGAGGATCATCAGAGTTTCTCTCATTTACACCACACGCTGCCACACACACTTTTCACTCTCCTACCATCAGGAAAGCGGTTCCGGAGCATTTGGGCCTCCACTTTCAGACTGTGTAACAGTTTATTTCCTCAAGCCATCAGGCTTCTCAACAAAGAAATGAACTGAACTGAACTGAACTCACACACACACACACACACACACACACACACACACACACACACACACACAAAACTGTGTGACTGTGATCTGTACAACCCAGACTCAACACACACTCGTACTCACTTCGCACACCCATGACCTCAGTACCAACAACATTACATCACCTCATTACCATAAACTTTTTAAATGCTTTCTTTGCACATCCTTTCTGAAATGCTGCTATATTGCTCTTTGCACAACATTTTTTGTTTACATTTTGTACTGTTCAATTTTGTTTACTTTGTCTTGTCACCAAAGGTTTACTGGCGGAGCTATTTTGTGTTTTGTCCCGTGTTGTCTTTGCACTGTTTGCACCAGGTTGCACACATGCACTTTATGTGGCAAAGACACTTACCTCCAAAGTCCTTAGCCCTGTGTTTACTGTTTCTGTGATAATTGTTGTATGTAGCATCAGGGTTCTGGAGGATCCATGTTTTATTTCACTATGTGCTGCGTCAGCTGTATATGGTTGAAATGACAATAAAAGCTTCTTGACTTGACTTGACTTCACCTACATGCCCATTGAAATCTGGCCCAATCACCAATCGTTCATTCCTAGGTACACCTTTTACCACTTCATCTAATTCACTCCAGAATTTTTCCTTCTTCTCCATCTCACAGCCAACTTGTGGAGCATAAGCTCTGATGACATTAATCATCAACCCTTCAACTTCCAGCTTCACGTTCATTACCCTATCAGAATCTCTCTTTACCTCCACTACACACTTACTGTACTCTTCCTTCAGAATCACCCCTACACCATTTCTCTTTCCATCCACACCATGATATAACAGTTTAAACCCACCTCCAATGTTCCTAGTCTCCACTTGGTCTCCTAAACACCTTTCTTTCATATAAGCTGCCTCTCTCCCTTTACCAGTCATAGTGCCAACATTTAAGGTACCAACCCTAACCTCTACTTTCCTACACTTTTCCTTTCCCCGCCGTCTCTGTAGACGTTTTCCTCCTCTCCTTCTCCTTCTTCGACCAACAGTAGCCCAATTTCCACCGGTACCCTGTTGGCTAACGATAACTGTGGTGGTCGTTGGTGACCCAGGCTTCGACCATCCGGTATGAAATTCTTATTCGTGATCCGCATGTTTGATTTGGCATGTTTTACACTGGATGCCCTTCCTAACGCAACCCCCCTTATTTATACAGGCTTGGGACCGGCACTAAGAGTGCGCTGTCTTGTGGAACCATAATGGCTCGGTTAAATGATAGCATACCTAAAAGATGATATACTTGATATATTGCTAGTGGACTGTTTCAGTTCCTGGAATAAGTTTTTTATTCTTGGCATGAGACCTTCTTTCTCATTAAATTCTGCCTAGCAAATCGATATTGTGAAATTTCTGGCAGACTTTTTGTAAAATCAGAAATAGAAGTGGCAATGGCGAGTGGTGACTTGCACCCTGATTGTTTTGTTGATACTTAGTTGATTTACCATTACCTCAGTTATTTTTTTAATTCCAGCCAGGCATAACTTTATGGCCACTGATCAGGCATAGCTTTTCTATTGGATTAAACTGCAAGAGCGAGCATTTGCTCCCCACGTGCATCAATAAACCTGGCCACCCATGACCCTGTCGCCAGTTCACCACTGTTCCTTTCTTAGACAAAATTTGATAGATGCTGACCACTGCAGACTGGGAACATCCCACAAGAGCTGCAGTTTTGGAGATGCCCAGTCATCTAGCCATCACAGTTTGACCCTTGTCAAACTTGCTCAAATCCTTACGCTTGCCCATTTTTCCTGCTTCTAACATATTAACATTGAGGGCAAAATGTTCAGTTGCTGCCAAATATAGCCAACGTATTAACAAAAATGATGAATAAAAAATCAGTGTTATTCACGTCACCGATTATAATGTTATAATTTCAAATGTTATGCCTGGTCGATGTACAGTATATACCAAAATCAAATTCAATATACTTAATAAAACTTAAGAAACTTAAAGAAATCTTTGAAAAGCATAACCTGCTACATAAGTGT
This sequence comes from Silurus aristotelis, assembly GCF_946808225.1. NCBI lineage: Eukaryota > Metazoa > Chordata > Actinopteri > Siluriformes > Siluridae > Silurus > Silurus aristotelis. Next base: position 22,645,055 of record NC_139585.1, read on the forward strand.
GCAGACATCTTAAATTTAAAACACTGTTGGCTTGTAATACAGCTCTGTCACTTTGAATAGGAGTCTAACGATTTCTTGCTTGCCACAACTTGCCGCCATTGGCATTCATCCGTCTTTGCAAAAATGTTGCCAACGTCAATAAGATTTAGACCTGAGCTCTCTTTTATCGTCTTGTATTTGTGTTATAGGTCATTATTACTGTATACAGGAACATGAAATTTAGCTGAATAAGAAAGGGCTCCAGAAATGTACTATTCATTAATTCCTTAATTTTTAATCGAACCTGCTGAAGACAAGCAGAACCATAGCATGATGCTACCATCACCATGCTTTTCTTTTTCCAAAACACATCTGACCAAATAATTGTTTTCACCAGGATGTGCAGATTTTTTTATTTTTTAGTAACTCATCTAAAAGCCTTATATAAGTTAAGTTTGAGGACCCTAATAAAAGGTTGCTGGCACTAATAAACATGGCAGAAATGCCAGAAGCACATAATTTCTAAACACGATGTGTCATAACACAAAAAAGTAGCCTATTCATACAGCAGCCAGACTGAGTGTGTGCATATTGTCCCAGGAATGAGCCAGGCATATTATTGTTGCAATGGCTTTTGACAGGAAGGTAATGGCATAGAAATAGCCTGATGCCATGTTGTGCAAGAAAGACACCATGACACAAATTTATCGCACATAAATATTTGCATAGTCAAAAAAGTGCGCAATATGCATCTTTCTAAATGTTGCTCAACTATTAAGTATATGTTTTGTGTATTATTTGTATTTTATATATTTTATGTACAGTCAGTAAACATAATGTAAAGCATTTTTAATAATATTACATAATTGAGAGACTACAGTAGTGATGTAAGATGGCATAAATAAATAAATAAATAAATAAATAAATAAATAAATAAATAAATAAATAAATAAATAAATAAAATCCTGCTAGCTGTATATGACTTTTTTAAATGGTCATGTTTTATGATTTTTCAAATGGTATCGCTATATAAAAAATGCCATTGAGATTCAGATAATGGAGTGTGAGAAATAGTTGGCATGTAATGAAGCAAGAAGTGAAAGCAAGTGCAGATCAAGTTACATAAAGTGCAAAATACAAAATAATAAAAACCCAACTCAAAAAAAAAAAACATAACCAGAATATTTTTGGGGGGGAATCATAACAAATGTAAAAGACAAACGTGAGCCAAAGAGTGCTGTACAAGGAGAGTCTTACATACATGTACTAATCAAGGGTGACATGAAGCATATGTGAGAGATTAGTTACAGTCATGTGATGTGACAGTCATGTGATGGTGCATAATCGAGACAAAAGTAATCAACATAATTTTTAACTTCCCTGATCATATTCTTTTTAATGCTAAGTAAAAAGAAATATACAGGAAAGGTTTGTTAATGTTCTAAATACAGAGGCAAAGCCCCCACCTCTTGTGTCCATCTTTCTGAGGGTCTTTAATGATTGCAACCAGTGTGTAGTAACCACTGCAGTCTTCTTTTCAGCTGAAATTTGGGAAGGCATAATCGAAGCTGTAGATGCAAAAAAACAAGCTTATCAAAAGCTGCTCTTTAGTGTTGGTGGTGGTGTAAAAGAGAACACTGAATAAGTTCATAGTCGTTCTGGACAATAAACAGAACCCCTTCCCTTATTGCTGTTTAATAATGGGAGCTCTTTTAGTAAGAGACCTATTTAGTTCGGCTTTAGAAACGAATGGCACAATAGGTTGTTTGTGTCATTCTGTTTTTTATCTCCACTGTAAAAAAAGGAATGGAACAAAAGGTCATTTATTTCCAACAGTGATCAGTCTGTACAACTGTGGTGTTACTGGTATTTTGCACTGAGCCAGTCTTAAGATATTCATTCGAAATCCATAGTGGATCGCTCATACCACTCTTCATTGCTTATATTTTGATTCTATTTTAAATGTGTATGTTTCGGTTTACTCTGAAATCTCTGTGTTGATTTAGTATGTGGATTTTAGGAATAAATAGTCATCTGTTTATCTGTTTATCTGATGACACCCCCCCCCCCCCCTTGTGTTTCTTGTCTCCCTTGTTTAGGCAATTTGTGGATTTACTTGATTTGAAGAACTACCAAGTTTGTGTAAAAGAGGCGTTCCTGTTGGACTATTTTGTTGCAGGATTTTGGTGGGCGAAGGAGATGGCTTTAACATGCCAGCAAATTTCATTTATTATGGCCCTCTTACAGCTGCTGCTTGACAACATCAAAGGTAAATAAGTAGTAGGACAGAATATACACTTTGTGATCAAAAGTTTGTCGACCCCTGACAATCACAGCCATGTGTTCTTGCTGATTTACTTCCTTTTTGGTAATATAATAACATTCTGCAGGGTTTTTTACTAGATTTTAGAGCCAGGCAGTTGGGAAATATTTTATAAACCATAGGCGTTGTCAGGCATTGATATTGGGGCTGAGGAGGTCAAGGGGTTCAGTCACTTATCCCAAAGGTTTTTAGTACTGTTGAGGTCAGGGCTCTGGTATGCAATTTTTTAATTAAAATAAAATACATTAAGAGTGTGCATAATATAATAATGGTGCAGAAGGGGTGTTTAACTATTTGGCAAGACCCACATATGGGTGCAAAGAAAACATGTTCACATACTTTTGGCCACACCGTGTATATTAGTATAAACAAATAAATGTGATAGGAAATGCTTAGGGACACTGTAAACAGTTTGTAAACAAGTCGAAGATTCTGGAAATTAATGGCACCATAAAATGTTATATGCAGATGTTTGGCAGAAGCCTTAAACTTTCACCCACATCTTTATTAGGAACACTAAAATCATACTGGGAAGGGTATTCCCATTTGCTCTTAAAACAGCCCTGATTCTACATAGCAAGGATTCCACAAGATGTTGGAGGAAATCCTGTGAAATTCTGGTCCATGTTGAGACATCACATAGGCACACTTTCATGAAGCTATTCTTATGCTGTATCATATCCCAAAAGTGTTTCATTGGTTTATGCGTAAGCATTATACATTTTTTTAACTGGAACTAATAGTTTGAACATTTTCTCAGCATGACAATGTCATTTTCCCAGCATGAAAATGTCATTTTCCCAGCATGACAATGTCCCTGTGCACAGAGACAATAAATTTAAAAGGATAAAGTGGAATATCTCAAGTGTCCTCCACAGGGCTTTGACCCTACTCAACCATGCTGAACTCTACTTTGAGTGAATTAAAATACTGACTTGGCTGAACTGGCAAATTCCCAGAACTACAACTGAACTTATAACTGAAATCCTTCCAGGAAGAGTGTGATGAAAAAAGAAAATTTGGACTGTTCAGAAAAGCATGTATGGGTTTGATAGTGTGATGCCCAACAGCATTGCATTATCAATCCATATAGTGTAATTCAGTGGTGGGCCATCAGGGCCAGCAATGCCTCCTCCTCTGGACTAAATGCTATCAAAATCACTGGCTAACATTTTACTATATTTTTGTTTCTCTCATCCGAGTGTAAGTTCAGGTTGCAGTTTCTATCAAGTAGTGCTATATAGCCAGCAAAAATGAACAGTATGGGTTCTTGGTAGGTTGAAATCTATGCTGCTTGAAGCTGTTGCTTTAACCAACCGGACTGCAATATGGGTACTTCAAGGCCCCCAAGCTGGCGTCCAGTTAGCATTTTCACGTCTTTTGATTGGATGGTCAGAGAGCATGCTATTCAGACTCGCAACCCGCAACTGTAGCAAACAGCGCAGGCTCAAATACTGTATATTCATGAGGATTTTTTACATTTAAAATGTTTTTTCATTCCACAATGTTGACAGAGGAGAAAAACATTTATTTGGTATCAGATACACTTACAAGACTGAGTGTTCAAGGAAAGCGTGAGGAAAGGTCAGCCTAAATAAATCAAAACAGTTGTTAAGTTTTTTCCTGAACTATTTATACTTTTGCTTTCTTTCCTGTAGAATTGGAGAAAAACACATTATCCCGGTAAAATCGTAATGTGCAGAAAGAAATGCAGAAAAATGCAGGAAATACCCGGGGTCATTTTATGATGTTAATATTGATGCTTCTGCTAGAGCTGATGTACGCGATATATTTACAGTATAATCTTCAGACAAGCACTAACAAGCCCTGGATGTGTCATTTTCAGACAAGCACATGCAATTTGCCGAGAATTTTAAGAAGTTCACCAGAATGCTGCTCGCAACTAGACAGCCGTCACCGTCGCCAAGCGCCACTGTTAATCCTCTGTTTGATGTGGATCAAATCAAATCCATTACGGATTACTTCAGGAGCAGGTTAATATTTCTCCCCTACTGATATCACATTATTATATATAACATTCACCTCAACATGCTGTAATTATCTTAAAATTATGAGCTAGTGGGATGAATAAAAACGAGATCATTCTTTTTCTGTTTCTCATTAATAACCACTGTGAGATATTCACTCCTTTGCCTACTAGCAATAAGCAAATTGGATTCCTTTTTATATCCTCCATAATTAATACTATGCATAATTCATAAAGCAATGGATTGTGAAGAGTGTAGGCTTCTGCAGTGCATAACAAGTTGCACCGATGTGGGAAAAAGATAAATCAAAAAAGAGAAGTGAGAAACACAAGCAAAGCAATTATATTTGCACTGATTTAAATTCTTTAGCATTTTAAGCAAGCAAATTGTGAGCATTTGAAATCTGCAGGTCTTTGTGTAAAGCACTCATTAGTGGTGGAGTCTAATCAAATCATTTCTTTAGCCTCTTAATCCTTTCACTGTCACCCATAAAATAGCCAGCAGCAAGCTATAGATTGATTATAGATGCAGTGTAAGAGTCCCATCAATCTCTCTTATATGATATACTGGAACTACACTCACCATCCACTTTTTCAGGAACACCTGTACACCTGTATGTTGATCTAGGCAATAATGGTGCTGCAGTACAATGCATAGAATTGCAATGCATAGAATTATGCATATACAGCTTAAGAGCTTCAGGAAATGTTCACAAACATCATAATAATTTTTTTTTTTGTCTTTATTCTCAAACATCAGAATAAAGACAAACCTTCGTGGCTTTGATCCTGGTAAAGAAGGTCTGGTTTGATTATTTCAGACTGCTCATCTCCTGACAACATTCTGTACAAATTATATAAATAGCATTAAATGAGTGACAGATGTGTCTGTGGAAAGATCTTATTGACAGAAACCAGCACAGGAAAATGGAGAGATTGGTACAAGCTCCCAAGAATAATACAGTAACTCAAATAATTATTATTTGCAACGATGTTAAGCAGAGAAGCACGTCATCCTGTACAATATATCAAAGCACAGACTACAGAATACAGACTGTATTGGGGTTCCATGTCTTAGAAAAAAAGATAAAGAAAGTGCTGTTTGGTTGATTTTGTTTGCATGATAGACTCCGATTCTTGTTATTTGTTGACCAGAGTGAAACTTTAAGTCAAGTCAAATTTGTGTGGAGTAAAGTGCAAAGTTATTACAATATTATAATAAATACTGTAGATATAAACCTATTGGTTAGCAACCTTTGGTTTACAGGGCTCAGAAGCACTTCATGTAGTCTTCTGCTGTTGAAGCATTAAGGTTTAATATGTTGTGTGGTCTGAGATACATTTCTCACAACTGTTGCTCATTTGAGTCTCCTCAGACCAGACCGGATATTCTCTTATTCTGTTTCTGGAATACTCAAAACAGCCCATCTGTTATCAAAAACCATATCACGGGCAAAATCATTTTTTTCCTTCATTCTCAACTTTAATTAAATGTATTAAATGTAAATGTATTTTATTAAATGTAACTCTTGACCTGTATCCACATGATTTTGCCATTTTGCTGCTGTTTAATGATTGGTTGGTTTACAGGTTTTCCCAATTCACCATCATTTCCTGCTATAATATTATAACCCTGTTATAAAAATATATGTTCCATTATTTATTTAATGTTGAGTAATGTTCGAAGATGTATGGCCAGACATAAATGAACAGTTATTAACAATTGCACAGTAACCTGAACCCAGCCATCTGGAGCTGTTAGACAGCAATATGACCTTGGATATTCGTGGGCTGTCATGTAATTTGTTATGGTTTTGCATGCAAACTGATTCAGTTCAGTGTACATAACATACAAGTATAGCTAGATGAGAAAAGTATGGTCTATGATTGTGGGGATCTTTGATACAGATATTTGTCTCACTTAATAAACCTACAGTCAATCAGTATAGCACTGGCAAGTTTTTTAAATGAAGAATCAGGCATGTAAGTTTGAGCCATTTCCAGGATCATGATGTTATTACACTGTTGTTGCTGGTGGGGGCCTTTTGTAATTTTAGGTCTTTGGAGGAAAGGGCTTTTAAGAGAACTGAATGGAGGAAATGGGATTGAAGGAAGGGGGAGGATGCTTTCTGCAGAATCTTGGAGGAAGTCAGCAAGCTTGCCAACACTGATTACTGTAGTTTTAAAAGCAACTCTTATTAGCTACTGTCTGCAGTTGCTGGCAAAGTTTCCTTTAAAGGTTGCCTGTGTATCTTGTTCTTGTGAATCTTACACATTGTGGCCTCAAATGGCGATGTTATAAATAGGTTACAGCTATGACAGGAGTAATCCACATTTTCAAGAAAGCATCTCTTTGTTGGCATTCTGTTACTTGCTGGTGGTTTGGATAATAGCGGTTTTAGAGTGCTATTTGCTAGCTTGGCTACTTGGAAAAATGTGTGTTTTGTGATACACTGTGAAGAAGACAGTAAAAATCTAGTAAAGTTTAAATTGCGTTTGCAAATTGTACACTTGCTTATTAAGTTTATATTGATTCTGTTAAACTATCAATCTGTCTGTATGTATGTCTGTTAGCCTTTTAGCTAGTTATTTAACTAGCTAATTAGTTTTAACCATAAAAAAACCTCTTCTGTTTGCTAACTGCAACTGGTTATTTAGATTGATAGCTTACTGGATTGTTAGCATTAACTACAAAGTTCTACCTGACAGCTAGCATGTTTCTTATATTAGAAAAAAAGATTCCAGAAAGCTCCATAAGGTATATAAACCATGAACATATTTAATTGCAAGTTTTATTGCCTCATAATAACCAATAACCTAGGCAACTTCAATTAAATTCAATTTATGTTTATTTGCATACTGGGACATTGTTAAAAGTGCAATACAAATAATGAAGTACTTACTTCAGTATGAACACCTGTACATTCATTCAAGTTATGTAGTCAGTCAGTCATATGGTAGGACAATGCATTATACATGCAGATGCAGGCTAAGAGTCTGAGATAATGTTCACATCACAGATAGTTATTGGTGCCAGACAGGCTGGTTTGGGGAATTTATGAAAAGAAAAACACCCAGGAGCAGTTCTCTGGTCCAGAAAAGTCTATATATATATATATATATATATATATATATATATATATATATATATATATATATATATATATATATACACACCTAATATTGTGTTGGTCCCCTTTTTGCTGCCAAAACAGTCCTGACCCTTTAAACATTAACTTCTTCAGCAATTTGAGCTACAGTAGCTCGTCTGTACGGTAGCTCATCCACACAAGCCAGCCTATGCTTCCCACGTGCATCTGTGAGCCTTGGCTGCCATAACCCTGTTGCTGGTTCACCACTGTTCATTCCTTGGACCACTTTTAATAGATACTGGCCACAGCAGACCGGGAAACTCCACAAAAGAGCTGTAGTTTTGGAGATGCTCTGACCCTGTCGTCTAGCCATCACAATTTGGCCCTTGTCAAACTCGCTCAAATCCTTAAGCTTGCCCATTTTTCCTGCTGCTAAGACATCAACTTTGAGGACAAAATGTTCACATACTGCTTAATATACTATCTCACCCACTAACAGGTAACATGATGAAGAGATGATCAGTGCTATTTACTTCACGGGTCATAATGTTATAAGATCATAATGTTGCAGGTGTACATGTGTTCCGAATATATTCCTTTTTTCCTATTGTGCTTGATAATTGCAAGAATACGTAAACTGTGTTTCTTTTGAAGTGATTGTGTATTTTCTCTACAAATATAAAGTCTTATATTTTAATGTTATTACAATACTATACAATTTACAGTAAATTAAGTAATGTCAATTACTGTTATATTACTGTAAAATATTGTTATAATAGCTTTTTGATCAATTCATAAACAGTGTTTTAAATACTCTAGTCAGGCATTTTGCCTTCTGCAAAGAGAAATCCTGCCACCTAGTTGTCATAAAAAGATCATGCCTGAAAGTCTTCCCTCAGGAACCCTAACCAAACACCTCCATGTCATTGTTGAAACAAATGGAAAACTGTTTGCATTCAGCATATTAACTGTGTGGTACAATTGCAGTCTTTTCCAGCATTACAGACTCTACGAATTCCTCTTCAGTCAGTCGAGAGACGACATGCTGTTTGGAATGGAGGTGATTACAATCTTATCACATCTATACACATTGCATGTATGTAGGCTTCATGAGGTTCAGATAACGGATTTTAAATGATGCAGATTCAATTCCAGCATTCTGTAGTAGTCCCCCACACCCCCAGTGTCATTAATGCGCGATCAGGTAATCAAGAAAGATGTATAATCGTGTTTAGCCAGAGGCTGTTGTTACACTAGTGCGAGGATGTGTCCTGTGACAGGAACCCTAAAGAGAGAAAGAAGGAAGGGCAGTGACGTGTGTGGAGATCAGCCAGCTTTTCCTATCTTTGTTCTTATAGCGATAAACTGTCTCTTATCACGAACAATCAAGCACAACAAGGCTTGAGATTTCCGTACATAAATAATATTTGTTGTTTGTACTTCAACCCAGGTTCATTGTTTTTAGCACAACATTTTCAATGCATTTCGTCTTTTGTGCAAACAATGTCATTTCGAATAAAAGGAAATAAGAAGGGATTAATTGCCTACATTGACATTTTCAAGGATTTGAGCGAATCAAAGTGTAATTTGGCACAATCTTCTTTGTAATTGCTTTACTCTGAAATTCAATTGAAGCTGACTAGCATGTGTTTTTTATCCCCTCCCATTTCAAGACACAGATATGGCAGATATGTGGTGACTCACCAGAAGCAGATATAACAGCTTGTTCAAATTCATTTATCATCATCTTAATTACCATGCAAACATTCACCAATCAGATCTTTTTTTTTTTTTTTTTCTTCTCCGTACGAAAGCTATTCGACCACTGGTTCCTTCTAAAATAAGACAACCCAGATGCAGCTGCAAATGAGGCACTAGTAAATTGTCTCCATGTCTTGTCTTGGCATTCAGAAAAGCACGCCCGCTTCATTTTGCAGGTGGCGAAAGGCATTAATGAGAGCTGTCATCTCTCGCCATTTGAAATTCAGCTCGGGCGGATCTGAGCCTGCCTCTCAGCTGATTTGCTCATCCATTATTAACATGTAATGATTATGTTCCCATACACACTTTCAAAATGTCAGACAGCAGGGAAAAAAGAGGGTATTGCTAATATTTTATCGTCCAAGTACCATTAATATCCATGACATGTCTCACCGTCGCAGAACTCTAAAAGTGTAACGTCCCAAGAAAATGGGAAAACTCATTACATCAAAAGCTTAAGACAAGAAGCAAGATTTGTTTAGCGCCTGAATGGTGCTTTAAGCTGCTCCGAGCGAATAGCTATATTTGCTGCAGCGCATCGTGGGGATCAGTGAACAAATCTAGGTCAAGCGCTGTGCCACAGACATAATGGGTCCCGAATGTCATATAACACGAGCGGTTTTCTATTTGTTTTGATGAAGGGTTCAAAGCACTGTTTGAATATTAATGTCCTCATTTTCCACCCCTCCTTTGTCTCTCTATGTATATTGGAAACATTTTAGTGAACCAACATGTTTAACAAGTTACACAAAGGGAAGCAGAAAAAAGCGCTTCTCTCTTTTTTTTTGGAGCCATTAAAGTGACGTTAATTCGTTTATCAGGAGATGAAAAAGCATGAATCATGTGCAGAGGAGTAATGCACAGCAATTGAGTAATGAAGGACCATTGTTTTTACCCTCACCCTCCATTTGACATTGTAATTATCTCAAATATGTAAACCGCAGCGCCTTTGTTTTTCTTACAGAGCTGAGTTTGGGTTCTGCTCGCGGGGCTTTCCGCCAAGTGAAATGTAAAAGCATTCCAGCTAAATGACAAGAAAATGTAACTCGAGGCCCCTAATGCGCAGCCTAAATGCCTCAGAGCATAAACGTTTAATAACACAAAAAAAAATCTCCTTTTTTTAAAGTAAACAAGGTAGACATGTGGATAAGATATGCACTGTTATTGACAATCATCGGTGGTGTGTGACGTTCCAGAGAAACATCGAAGTAGTCAATTCAGCTGACTTCATCGCTCCGCTGGGGGAGGGAACGTTAACCGACGACCTCCGTCACACAGCTCCTTCACCTGACGTGGCGCCTAATCAGGTAAAGACTCTTGCTCCAAACACGGATTACAAATTCGACAACAAAACTTTCTACATAGCAACACAAGAAAAAAGGGTTTTAAACCGTCTCCAGTTGTTGTGCATGTAGTGATTCAGTTTTTGGCCTTGTGATATGACCAGCAAGCGAGAAAATGTGTTTCACATGTGAATCATTTCGAAAAGGAAACATGAATCTAGTTCCAAGTATGAGTAACATTTTTCCTTTTTGCTCGCACCATGCAGCACTCCAGCTGGAATATGCAGGCCGTGCTCCATAGTGAGGGAGGAGAGGGACTGTAATTCGCAAACAATCTGCTCTCTGTCCACAGGCCAAAATTCCACTTGAATCGTCTTTATTTTGGGAAGAAGTGGTTTTATACTACATGAAACACTACATGATATATGTGTGTGTGTGTGTGTGTGTATATATATATATATATATATATATATATATATATATATATATATATATATATATATATATATTTATTTAAATCTCTTGCAGACAAAAGCCTCGACACTTAATACATTTCTATATTTCTATGAAAGGTCGATTGTTTCGTATTCTATAAAATCATGGCTTTTTTTATTTTTTATTTTTTATTTTTTATAATAATACCAAGAACATGTAATAACAAGGACACTTCAAATACTGTACATGCAGTTCAAAGCAAGACCACATGTAGGTGCTCTGCCTCCTTTAACAGTTTTCTTAGAAGGTCCTTTCCCTGTGTGTCAATATTGCTTCTGCGTTAACGCCCCTTTTTAATAATTATTTAGAATCATGTGTAATATCTCATCTGTAAACGGTTACGCCATTTACATGAAAACATCTTTTTCCCATTATTAACAATGCAAGTTCCCATCATAAATCGCAATACTTTGTTTTTTTTTCTATTATGCAGAGTCCAAGAATGTAACAAGCTTTCCAGCTTACAGCAGCATTAGCGGAAACAGTTCACACCAGTAAACACATCTGGCATGTTTGTGTAATCCAGTGCATTTGAATGTTGGTTACACTGTTTATAGCTGTCTGGCAGGTCAGGATTTATGCTAAAAAAAATGCATTTTATATTCCCTCAGGATTCTGACACACTCCTGGAAAAAAACGTGGATGAGTCCGCTGAATGCGAACAGGGAGAGACACTGGAAAGCCTGGAGGGCTTCAGTGTGGAAGATGTGCAAGAAGTGCTCGGGGAAATGACCAGAGAAATGCTGGTAAAACTGCAGGTATAACACATGTTTCAGGTGTGAGAATGAATCAGCATTGTGTGTAAAAGTAAAAAGAATTTTGGTCTGCTTTCATCTTGTCGTATATAAATGTTTTCGCAGGCACAAATACACTGATAAAAGAATTACAGTTTCAATTACAATTTTAGTAATACATTCTAATGATTCTAATGATAAATAACCAAGCCCACAAATTTCCATATAAGGCAATGCTTGCAACACTCAGAAGGGCAAAATGATGACTAAATGGCAAAAGAGCACCTCGTAAAAGCAACATCCAGTAAATCTTTCAGCGACCGCATCTAATGCCTTTATGTTTATGTCACCCACCATAAACACACACTAACTCTTCCTCGCTATTAACTTAGACATTACTTATATCCTAATTGAATTGCTTGTCTCAAGTCATTGAAACGAATTGAGTTACATTTTTTTTAAATGTGCCATAACACGTGGCAGTTATGCGATCTGAAGACTATCAATCGACATTCCTGTGCAATCACTAGTATCCAGTTTGATAAATGAGGTCCATTATCTGCATGGTTGTCCTTTCCCTTGTTTGCAAAGCATGCAAATAAAGGGAACCTTCATATATTAAGAAAGAAAAGTTAAACCAAATGAGGGAGAAGCTGCAGGGTTCCTGGATGGAACGATATTATTGAAAATATCAGGTCTGAGCTCATACTGTCCCACCGGCCTCCTCTACTCAAGTGATCGTGCCAAAAGATAAAAAGGAAAAAGAAAAGAAAAGATCTAATATAAAAAACTTGAGTTTCCACAGTTTAATATCGTTGGTATTCTGCACATAACACGGAACACATTAGACAGCTCCTGGCAGATATTCTGATTAATTTTACGCTAGACTTAAGGTGGAATCGAATTACTGGGTGTGCTGCAGTTGCAGAAAACAATCTGCCCTTGTAGATCGCTGTATTGTGTCCTCCCCATCGTACATTCTCACAAGCTTAACAAACAGCGGCGCGATTTTCATTTCGACGGGACAAGCGATTCTGCACGCACTCGACTCGACTTCCATAAAGATGTCTCCGTTCCTGTAACGAGTCATTTCTTTCGGTGGACACCGTGTAAACCGAGAGGCTGTTTATATGCTTGGTATGAATGAGCTGCTGTAATGTCCTATTTCCGTCAATTTTTTTTGTTTGTTTACTTCGCTGTTACATCTGCTCGGGTTCAATTACATATTTCACTCCAAGCTATATTTAGCTTTGTGTAAAACAAAAACACTCTCCCAGCATAAGGAGTCTGCCTTGACCATCCGTTGTGTGTTTTATTTTTTTCCTTCTTCTTCTCTTCTCCTTTCCTTTGAGGCTTTTCTCTCAGGATCGGGTTAAGCTGTTGAGTATATGCTTAGCATCACAGCCTGCTCCAGCTAGTTTGAAGCGTTTGATTTTGATGTGGATTATATCTGCCACTAGAACCGTTCTTCTTTCCCCTATTGAGTGAAGTTTAATAACATCCGTTTTTTTTTTTCTCTCCCTCTCTCTCTGGGATATTTTAGTTGCGAAAGTTCCCAGGAGTGTCATAACTCATGTGGATCTCATCAAGCCTTATATGGTAGAAATTCTGAAAAAGGCGAATGCTAGAAATGCTGTGGGTGACTTCCCAACCATATTGTTACCATTACAGATGTGCACTGGAGGCATTTAAAAGTCCTTGTGTACAGTGAGGATCCAGGAACAGTAACTTCACCCTCGCTATTAAAACATCAAATTCTTAACTTCTGGGATTTAAACTTATTCTTGTAGCACAGTTGTTTCTTAACAGGTTGTTTGGGCGAGTAGAAATATGCAGCTTGTCCCGTTTTACATGTCCCATTTTAGAATATCTGTGACAGTGTTATAGATGAGTTTTGTTTGTGTGCATTTAATTTTTGTATTTCAGGAAGATTTCACAGAGAAGCTGCACATCCAGGAAAAGACCTACATGGCCAGGTTAGAGAGTCTCAAGAGACTGACGTCCAAATAACCCTGCGAAAAAAAGCCGCAATCATCCAGCTCTTTTTGTTTATATGCAAAATATTATTATATGACACCATTAGTTATATATTTAAAAACATAAAAACATTAATATCTTCAATAATAAACAATGACAGTATGCTGTTGGAGGAAAATCATTTCCAAAAAGAGCTTTTATTATTTATTCATTTATGACACATCACACATACATACATGCATACATTCATTTTTAAATATATATATACTGTATGTGTGTGTGTGTGTGTGTGTGTGTGTGTGTATATATATATACATACAATAATACATACAATAATAATAATTTTATTATTACTATAATCATGTGTATATATTATTTTATTATTACTTTTTTTTTTAAATCAATCTTTCATTATATATAAACTAGTAGAATGCCTAGAAGATAAATATCTACTCAGAAAATTTTCACAAAAACATTTTACTTAGTTTTTATTGTAATAATAAACATTTTATTTCAATAAAATCCTTTTTAAACTAATTTATAAACTATTGACAATGCCGCAGTTATAGATAATTAATCAGCACCTTCTGACCATACAGATTTGAAAATTCAAAACAGCGTTGTGGTATACAACAATCTGAGAGACTAATTTTGGTTTCTGGAATGACCAACTAATTGCTAAGCAGCAAAAGTATTGGGACACCTGACTTTCCCAGCCAGTCATATTGTTCCTACAAAGCTAGAGGGACAAAGTTGTTTAGGATGTCTTTGTAGGTGGTTACATTTTACCTTCACATGAATTAGGAGAGCCAAACCTGTTCCAGAATGACAGTGCGGTTGTGCACAAGGCCAGCTTCATGAAGATATGCTTTACATTATTTGGAGGCTAAGATTGTGAGTGGCTTGCTATAAAGCTCTGATCTTAACCCAATTGAACACCTTTGGGATGAAAGTAAACGCTGACTGCACCCCAGGCCTACATTAGTACCTGACTTTACTAACACCCATGTGGTTGTATGAATCCCCACAAATCTCCACAAACACACTCCAAAACCTGGTAGAATGTCCTCACAGAAGAGTGAAAAAGTAATATATACAGTGAGGAAAATAAGTATTTGAACACCCTGCTATTTTGCAAGTTCTCCCACTTAGAAATCATGGAGGGGTCTGAAATTGTCATCGTAGGTGCATGTCCACTGTGAGAGACATAATCTAAAAAAATCCAGAAATCACACTGTATGATTTTTGAAACTATTTATTTGTATGATACAGCTGCAAATAAGTATTTGAACACCTGAGAAAGTCAATGTTAATATTTGGTACAGTAGCCTTTGTTTGCAATTACAGAGGTCAAACATTTCCAGTAGTTTTTCACCAGGTTTGCACACACTGCAGGAGGGATTTTGGCCCACTCCTCCACACAGATCTTCTCTAGATCAGTCAGGTTTCTGGCCTGTCGCTGAGAAACACGGAGTTTGAGCTCCCTCCAAAGATTCTCTATTGGGTTTAGGTCTGGAGACTGGCTAGGCCACACCAGAACCTTGATATGCTTCTTACAGAGCCACTCCTTGGTTATCCTGGCTGTGTGCTTTGGGTCATTGTCATGTTGGAAGACCCAGCCTCGACCCATCTTCAATGGTCTAACTGAGGGAAGGAGGTTGTTCCCCAAAATCTCGCAATACATGGCCCCGGTCATCCTCTCCTTAATACAGTGCAGTCGCCCTGTCCCATGTGCAGAAAAATACCCCCACAGAATGATGCTACCACCCCCATGCTTCACAGTAGGGATGGTGTTCTTGGGATGGTACTCATCATTCTTCTTCCTCCAAACACGTTTAGTGGAATTATGACCCAAAAGTTCTATTTTGGTCTCATCTGACCATATGACTTTCTCCCATGACTCCTCTGGATCATCCAAATGGTCATTGGCAAACTTAAGACGTGCCTGGACATGTGCTGGTTTAAGCAGGGGAACCTTCCGTGCCATGCATGATTTCAAACCATGACGTCTTAGTGTATTACCAACAGTAACCTTGGAAACAGTGGTCCCAGCCCTTTTCAGGTCATTGACCAGCTCCTTCCGGGTAGTTCTGGGCTGATTTCTCACCTTCCTTAGGATCATTGAGACCCCAACGAGGTGAGATCTTGCATGGAGCCCCAGTCCGAGGGAGATTGACAGTCATGTTTAGCTTTTTCTATTTTCTAATGATTGCTCCAACAGTGGACCTTTTTTCACCAAGCTGCTTGGCAATTTCCCTGTAGCCCTTTCCAGCCTTGTGGAAGTGTACAATTTTGTCTCTAGTGTCTTTCGACAGCTCTTTGGTCTTGGCCATGTTAGTAGTTGGATTCTTACTGATTGTATGGGGTGGACAGGTGTCTTTATGCAGCTAACGACCTCAAACAGGTGCATCTAATTTAGGATAATAAATGTAGTGGAGGTGGACATTTTAAAGGCAGACTAACAGGTCTTTGAGGGTCAAAATTCTAGCTGATAGACAGGTGTTCAAATACTTATTTGCAGCTGTATCATACAAATAAATAGTTTAAAAATCATATATTGTGATTTCTGGATTTTTTTTTTAGATTATGTCTCTCACAGTGGACATGCACCTACGATGACAATTTCAGACCCCTCCATGATTTCTAAGTGGAAGAACTTGCAAAATAGCAGGGTGTTCAAATACTTATTTTCTTCACTGTATATATATATATATATATATATATATATATATATATATATATATATATATATATATATATATATATATATATATTATACAAAAAAAAAAAAAAAAGAATTAAAATAATTTTTTTGGTCAGGTGTCCACAGGCAATCTAACAAGAATTTGTTGGATTAATGCAAATTCAGTCATGTTGTTTACTAAGCAATGGAATGAATTGTTGCAGTGCTAAACATTCCTGTGGACTTACCCAATCATAAAAAGTGTAATCTTGATTTACTGAGAATGTGGGTTTTCCCCTTTGCTGTATTTGAGCTATGATTATTCTGAGCGTTTGATGTTGACAGCAGATTCGAAAAAAAGACATCGCTTTGCAGAAAGACGTTCGCTTAGGATTTATTAATGTAAACAGCGGTTATAATACCCGTTAACAGCTCGTGAGCAAAAGGAATATGTAATCGAGTGGTTTTGTGTGGAGCTTTTCCCACAAGTCATTAGCTGTGTGAAAGTAGCCCAGCGCTATGGCAACGCAGGGTAACTCATGGCCTAAATAGCTGAGTTGCCATATAAAGTGATGTATTATTAAAGCTGAATAGTGAGTTTTCCACTGCATTAAAAAAAAAAAAAAGAAGACATATCTATAAATATGCACTGCAGTTTCTATTAGAAACAGGAGAGCCATCTAATTTTGTCTTTCATAATTTATAGAGTGAATAAACTTGAACATGTGTGTTCAGTCAGCGCAGTATCAGATTACATTAATATTCGCCAATGCCTGCGTCGTGCTGCTTTTTCCTACTCGGTTGATTTAGTTCTTCATTAGCCTGCGGCTCTTTGTGTTGACACAGTGGGGTAAACTGAGATACTTAGACTGAATTCCTGACGAACATGTTCGTGCAGCCTGTTGTTTGGAACTGCTTTTTCTTCCCCCCCAACCACGCCCCCACCCCAGCATACTGACACTCATTTCCAAGCCAAAGAGCTTGGTGACCTTTTTGTCAGTTCATAGAGTAATTAAAAAAGATATCAAAAAATCCCTCTGCTGGTCACAGAAAGACACTGCAGATATATTTATCACTTAACACACTGTACCGAGCAGCTCACCTGCCCCTCATGCTGATAATGGATTACCACAGGGAGGTTTGCCGTCATCGTCTTACAAGCCGCGAGTTTGAGGCTTAATGAAACAAACCCGGCTCATGTTCCTCAAGGGAGTCCCTCTCAGTCCAGTGCACAATCTCGGTCTTTAATTGCCCTCTCTTTTGTGGTGGTGTAAACATGTGCTTTATAGGACTTGTTTACATTTCACTCAGTACAGTACAGTCTTGCCTCTCTCTCTCTCTTTCTCTGTGCCACAAAACGTTTGCCCCGGAGCTATAAGTCGGAAAAAGAAAGCTTTGTTTATGTTTGTTGTAAAAAGACACAGTTAGCTGTCAAGAAAAAAAAATTAAATAAAAGACGATATTCCTGTATAATAACTCGAGCATGCCAAAAATCGATTTATGGCATTTAATCAAAAACAGCACTTTCTGTCAAAAAAAGCAGCATGAATCAAAGAGATTTCTGTGAAAAAATATTTCATAACCATCCCACTTAAAACAATGACGCTGCAAGACTTAATCTATCATGTAAAGCGTTTCAGCCGGTTACGCAATCGAACGGGGTGGAAAAGTAAAGGGAGGTCAAATTTGCTGACAGCAGCACATTGTTTATCTTCTATAGCATCGCCTTTGAAATTCAGACTGTTTCCTTGTTTCTGCACCAGTGCAGACCTCTCTCCTTCCCCCCCACTCCCCTTCTAATCTCATTCTCGATATTATTAATTGCCATCGAATGCCTTTGTGAGCACTTCCTCCTGCACGCGAGCGCGGGTCTGTGAAACCCAATCCGCTTTCCAAAGGCCTGAGCAATAAGACCTTGTTTAAATAACAAGTCAGGAAAGCAGTTTAAAAATGAAATGTACACGTTCCTCCTTTTAAACAAATGAGCAAGTTGTTTCTCAAAATATCTCTTTGATTTAAATTGGGAGTCACAGGCCCTATGTGGTTACAGAATGACTCCAGGCTTCTGGCACTCTCAAACACAACAAAGTCCCGAATACCGAATTGTGATAATTCCCCTTCCTGTTGATGAAAGCAGCTCTGGCGCTGGCGTTCTGCAAACAAATGCGCGAGAAAGCATAACAAAGTTTTTACAGCTCTTTTCATGATTGCCTGCTGTCGGCTTAAATTACTTTAACAGCGTGCTGCCTAAATTATAACAAAGTATAACATTTAACACGCTTAAAGGATAAGTTGAGGATGGAAAGGGTTTGAAAATCCAACATTGGTCCTGGTCCCGGGTCCAGATGCTAGATTTTCCTTCAGTAGAGGAAAGTTAGGAGGGGAATCCAGAGTGCTTCACTGGTAGTCTCTCGCCTTTCCACACATTCCTAAATAACCATGTAATATAGTGCCTGTTTTCACTGGAGAGCCGCAGTTACTGTCCTGTTACAGACACAAAAATAATGTCTGAGGTGAGATTTGGCATTACTGAGCTCATAATGACAAAGTAGAATCGGTCGCAATCTGATAAAACCTTTTAAAGAGAACAACTTAAGTGTATTTTTTTTTTTTTTTCCTCATTGGCCTTATATCCATGCAAATGCTACACGTTGATTTGTTTCCATGGTACTCGTGTCATTTTTAACCGTTGCTCCCTATATCATTTACATGAAAATACTTCCTCTTTAGAAACTTGACACTTGAACACTAACAGCATGCTTCCTGTGTGTTTCAGCGCAGAGCGCGACCTATAGTTCAGCCTCATTATCCTGTGGTTACACTTCAGATTCTTTTCGAGCCTTGTTCACTGCCATTACATAATACAAATTTTTCCCCATGTATGTATTACTAATTCTCCACCCTGTGCCTTTATTTCCTCATTTTTTACAGGCAGCCTTGTTTATTCTTTCTTTTTCCTTCCCAATTTCAATGGAAGGAATGCAGAGAAATGTGTTTGTACCTGTTAAAATTGCCACATCTCCTCCATTCTGACTGTCACTGTAAAAGTACAGCCATATGAATGACTCGATACAACTCACCTCGCTCGTAAGTAAACCGCAAAGGTTAGAGTTTGTCGAGGTCAGATACTTGCAAGCGGCACTCGATTACACTGATAAGATAAAATTCCCTTTTAAAAAATTGCCTTTCAATAGATGTGTTACATTTATTCAAGATGAGAGTGTACACTGAACACTTTATGCTTCCTCTCCATAAACCAGAAGCCCATAAAAAAGGTCATTACAGACAGAGCCAGACTGTAATTTACTGTCTCATGATTATTAAGAACATGGCACTTCTGAGTCACAGTACATAGTGTGATAAAATAATTACTCTTTACAGTATGTTTGTAAAAGATACGAAATCCACATTGCACTTTGGTCCTTATACCAATATATATATATATATATATATACACCATTATTATATATTCTCAACGGATAAAACTCTAGGAATAAATCTTTAATATATTTTACAGTAGTCAATGTGCAGTTTGTATAGCAGTACAGATTTACTGTCCACTAAAAATAACTCAACACACAGCCATTATTTTCTAAAATACCTGCCAACAAAAGTGAGTACACCCAAAGTAAACATGTCAAACCGGTGTCCAAAGTGGTAATATTTTGTGTGAGCACTACTGTTATCCAGCACTGCCTTAATCCTCCTGGACATGGAATTCACCACACCTGCACAGGTTGTTGCTGAGATCCTCTTCAACTCCTTCATAATGGCATCATGGAGCTGCTGGATGTTAGACATACAAGACGCTTCTCCACCTGCCGCTTGATGAGCCCCACAGTTGCTCAATATGCAGGTATACAGACATACTTGGCCTCTCCATTACCTTCACCTTCAGCAAGGCAGTTGTCAGCCTGGCAGTGTGTTTGGGGTCGTCATTATGTTGGAAATCTGTCGTATTTGTGTTTTCTGAAGGGACACATGAAGGCATCATGTATAATTTTCTAAGGAAGCCTGGTCACTATATATATATATATATATATATATATATATATATATATATATATATATATATATATATATATATATATATATATATATAAAACAAAAATTGGTACAAATGTTTCCATTTTTTAGTGTTCTTGATTTTCTTAGTTACACACATTTCCAAGGTTTAGCTATTATCATTTATTTATCATCACAAAGTTTTTGCCATACTAGATCATAATGCCTTGAAACTATCTGCTTTAACTTATGAACTAATATATTGCAATATTGCAGGAACATGTAAATAAATGTATCCATACTAATTATGAGATTGTTACATTCTGCAATGAAGTCCTTACACCAATAACAATGATAACAGGGTATCAAAAATCTGCAGTAATTTCAAAATTCAAAAATCTCTAATCATATCATAATCTAATCTTTAATTCAGCACACTGCAATTAAGTAAGGAATGTTGTATTATTCATTTCAGCCATTATATTCCTTTATTTTGCCCTGTGCCCTTATCGTATTTTGTCCCATATCACTTCCATGTTTGGTCATTTAAAAAAAAATGTTTCAAGCAGAGCCAATGCCATCAGTGGTGAAAGATTTGTTGATGATTTCCCTAGAATTGTTAACATTTTTTGGACCGTGTTCTTTTTTAAGAGAAGCCTGGCAATAACTGATCACTACTGTCCTCATCGACTAGTCACTGATTACCTCATCCCCACCGATCAACATTCTTACCTTCAACCATAAACTGATCACTATTGTTCCTGTATACCAACCATTGATTATTAATGTTTCTTTTAACCAATCATTGATCACCCATCAACCAGTCACTGATCGGCATCATTCCCATTGACCAATCAATGATCACCATGTTCTTATCAGCCAAGAACTGGTCAACATTGTTCCTGTCAACCAATTGATTATCATTGATTTCATCAACCAGTCACTGATCACATTTGTTCCACATGATTAATTTCTGATCACCATTGTTCATGTCAGCCAATCACTGATCAAAATAGTTTTTATACCCAATCACTGATCACAATTGTTCCCATCAGCCAATCACTCATCAGAATTGTTCACTTTTAGTGAATCACTAATCAAAAATTGTTTCCATCGGCCAATCGCTGATCAAAATTCTTTACCATCGACTAATCACTGATCAAAATTGTTCCCATTGACTAATAATTGTTGAAAACATTTTCCCATCAACCAATCACTGATTAAATGTGTTCCTATCAGCCAATCACTGATCAAATTTGTTCCCATCAGCCACTCACTGATAATCAATTTTCCACCTGACAAATCATCTTAAATATTTTGTAATATATCTAAAACTGTCTTGTTTTGTCTAGGTTATTTTATAGAAATGATAGAATTTCTAATTCTACTAAAACTCCTATTCCTATTTCAATACTGTTCTTTATTTAAATTTACATTTGTGGCATTTAGCAGACATTTTTGTCCATAGCAATGAACAAAAGTGCTTTCAGTCTCTATCAATGAATACATCTACACTGGAAACGCTGAACTACAAACTTAAGATAAATCAGTCTACAACTCTATTGATTTTTTTATTTTTTATTTATTTTTTTATAAACAAAGTAAACTTGGAAAGTGTTAGTTTAAGTGTTTCAGGAAGAGTTTAGTCTTCACCAGTCACTTATATGTCTCCAGTAAATCACCTAATCTGGAATTTAATATGCAAATAATCACAACGAATCAACGTATATGCAAATTTGCCAATGACATCACCTAGAGCCTGTTTTGAGCATGAGTTAGCAACTTTCCATTCAAACTTAAAACAGTTTGAGAGCTTAGTAACATAGATTGATGTGAGGCCAGAAAAGACCTGCCACTGTCCCGGTTTGCCGGATTTCCCGAAATTCCAGAATTCACCTTCCATGAATGTGCCTTGTATGTGAGGTTGTCTGTTCTATTCAGTCGCACAGTGACACTGGGGCTTGTCAGCACGCACTTACAAGACTGTTCAAAGCATTGTGAAATCCGTGTATGTGTTTGTTCAAGTCATATCCCGAGGCACTAGAGAGGGGTGTTTGCTTTCATGGAAAGCAGAGCGTCAGAGGTGCACATCAAAAAGGCTTGGGAGGAAGTAACATGAAACAGGAGCAGGTAGCATAGATAACACAGATAAATGATTGAGAAATTTTAGACCACAATAAGCAAGCCCTGACTTTGCACTTAGCTCACTGAATCGTGCGTTGTATAACAAGCCAAATAATGCATTTTTAATCTCAATCCTTAAAGCACAGGGCCTCCTCTTTAATGAATTGCATTATTACATGCAGGAGTTTGAATAATGCAGAGGCTCGAGTCAGCCTCGCGCTGTATGGTAATGACTTTATCCACCGCCTGCTCACTTAGCATATTCATCCCCGTGTGCTGAGGACAATCAATCTTGGCCATATCATAAAAAAATAAAACAATGGCTCCAATTAGCTCCGTTTCAAAGGAAGGGCCTTTAAGCAGTAATAGGATAAAATCCAATATGTGCCTGGATGATGGAGAGCGAGTGCAACCGTAAGAGTAGACGTAGATATCGATCTAATATTATCAGGCCGGTGTCATATTCTCTAAGCGCACTGATGTTTGTCAGCAAATAGATATAGTTGAATACAGTGAGGGAGAAAGAACAAAGGGGGCGCTATTTATCTTGAACAGTTTTGATTTGGTGTCAATAGATTTCAAGCTGAAGTCTAAGTCCTCAGTAAATACTATAAAAAAATACTAGTGAATATTTTTGCATTCATTTCTAGTATGGCATCAATTTCTTAAATTATAAATAATATTTAGTAGAATATGAATTATATCAGCAATAATTTGAGTGAATCTTAAAAGTATTTACATAGTTGGATTTCAGGATTTCTTAGTGTTTCTCAGTGATCGCTTGCTCTCGATTTGCGAGGTTTATTGATTTATTGTTCATTTCAATGTAAAACAATTTCAAGCATTTTGTATATATATTAAAAAAGTAAAGAAATTAGATTTTCAGTGTAGTCTTAGATATCTGGACCCTACTCTATTTACTGTACGTATTCCCTCACCATGCACTTTTTTTTTTTAACTAAACAAATAAAAAAAAAAAACACCTGTACATCTGCTCATTAATTAAATTTTTTAATCAGTCAGTCATGTACAAGCTGTGCAGTACATTCAGTCATGCAGATACAGGTTTATAGCACACATCAAAACATCAAAAGGGAGAAAATGTATATCTTATCACGCAACAGTTCTGGTGTTTACACAGAGTGATGTGTGCGGAGAGGAAAAGAAATCATCCGAAGAGCAAAAATGTCTGGTCATGATGATGATGAGAGAGGTTAAATAACTCACCACTCTTTGTAATCATGGTGAGCTGAAAAGTATCTCAGAATACATCATACATTCACAAACCCGATTCCAAAAAAGTTGGGACACTGTACAAATTGTGAATAAAAAGGAATGCAATAATTTACAAATCTAATGAACTTATGTTATTCACAATAGAATATAGATAACATATCAAATGTTAAAAGTGAAATGCCATGCTAAATATTGGCTCATTTTGGATTTCATGAGAGTTACACATTTCAAAAAAGTTGGGACAGATAGCAATAAGAGGCCAGAAAAAGTTAAATGTACATATAAGGAGCAGCTGGAGGACCAATTTGCAACTTATTAGATCAATTGGCAACATGATTGGGTATAAAAAGAGCCTCTCATAGTGGCAGTGTCTCTCAGAAGTCAAGATGGGCAGAGTGCATTAGTGCGTGTGGCATGGGCAGCTCATACATCTGAAAAGGCACCATCAATGCTGAAAGGTATATCCAAGTTCTAGAACAACATGTGCTCCCATCCAGACGTCGTCTTATTCAGAGAAGACATTGCATTTTCCAACATGACAATGCCAGACCACATACTGCATCAATTACAACATCATTGCTGCGTAGAAGAAGGATCTGGGTACTGAAATGGCCAGCCTGCAGTCCAGATCTTTCACCCATAAAAAACATTTGGCGCATCATAAAGAGGAAGATGCAAAAAGAAGACCTAAGACAGTTGAGCAACTAGAAGCCTGTTTTAGACAAGAATGGGACAACATTCCTAAACTTGAGCAACTTATCTCCTCAGTCCCCTCCTCAGTTTATATACAGTACAACTAATAAAAATAAAACTAGATATACTAATAAGATGTTACTTTATAATATTATGAAGAAAATTTTGAATCCAGTATACGGTGCCTTGCAAAAGTATTGACCCCCCTTGGCGTTTTTCCTATTTTGTTGTCTTACAACCTGGAATTAAAATGGATTTTTTGGGGGTTTGTATCATTTGATTTACACAACATGCCTACCACTTTGAAGATGCAAAATATTTTTTATTGTGAAACAAACAAGAAATAAGACAAAAAAACAGAAAACTTGAGCGTGCATAACTATTCACCATTCACCAGTCAATACTTTGTAGAGCCACCTTTTGCAGCAATTACAGCTGCAAGTCTCCTGGGGTATGTATCTATAAGCTTGGCACATCTAGCCACTGGGATTTTTGCCCATTCTTTAAGGCAAAACTGCTCCAGCTCCTTCAAGTTGGATGGGTTCCACTGGTGTACAGCAATCTTTAAGTCACTCAATTGGATTGAGGTCTGGGCTTTGACTAGGCCATTCCAAGACGTTTAAATGTTTCCCCTTAAACCACTCGAGTGTTGCTTTAGCAGTATGCTTAGGGTCATTGTCCTGCTGGAAGGTGAACCTCCGTCCCAGTCTTAAATCTCTGGAAGACTGAAACAGGTTTCCCTCAAGAATTTCCCTGTATTTAGCACCATTCATCATTCCTTCAATTCTGACCAGTTTCTCAGTCCCTGTTGATGATGGTGTTCTCGGGGTGATGAGAGGTGTTGGGTTTGCGCCAGACATAGTGTTTTCCTTGATGGGCAAAAAGTTTAATTTTAGTCTCATCTGACCAGAGTACCTTCTTCCAAATGTTTGGTGAGTCTCCCACATGCCTTTTGGCGAACACCAAACGTGTTTGCTTATTTTTTTCTTTAAGCAATGGCTTTTTTCTGGCCACTCTTCCGTAAAGCCCAGCTCTGTGGAGTGTACGGCTTAAAGTGGTCCTATGGACAGATACTCCAATCTCCGCTGTGGAGCTTTGCAGCTCCTTCAGGGTTATCTTTGGTCTCTTTGTTGCCTCTCTGATTAATGCCCTCCTTGCCTGGTCCGTGAGTTTTGGTGGGCGGCCCTCTCTTGCCAGGTTTGTTGTGGTGCCATATTCTGTCCATTTTTTAATAATGGCTTTAATGGTGCTCAATGGGATGTTCAAAGTTTTGGATATTTTTTTATAACCCAACCCTGATCTGTACTTCTCCACAACTTTGTCCCTGACCTGTTTGGCGAGCTCCTTGGTCTTCATGGTGCCGCTTGCTTGGTGGTGCCCCTTGCTTAGTGGTGTTGACTCTGGGGCCTTTCAGAACAGGTGTATATATATATATACAGAGATCATGTGACACTTAGATTGCACACAGGTGGACTTTTTTTAAGTAATTACGTGACTTCTGAAGGTAATTGGTTGCACCAGATCTTATTTAGAGGCTTAATAGCAAAGGGGGTGAATACATATGCACGCACCACTTTTCCGTTATTTATTTTTTAGAATTTTTTTAAACAAGTTCTTTTTTTCATTTCACTTCACCAATTTGGACTATTTTGTGTATGTCCATTACATGAAATCCAAATAAAAATCAATTTTAATTCCAAGTTGTAAGGCAACAAAATAGGAAAAACGCCAACATCAATACTTTTGCAAGGCACCGTATACAGTATTCTACTGGGCAAATATATACACCAACCCAGAATATCTTTATAGCTACTGATCATGCATAACATTATGACCACTTGCTTAATATTGTGTTGGTCCCCTTTTGCTGCCAAAACAAGCCTTAACTTCTTTAGCAATTTGAGCTACAGAAGCTTGTCTGTTGGATCGGATGCAACAGTAAACCGTGGCCGCCCATGACCCTGTCACCGGTTCACCACTGTTTCTACTTTGAACCACTTTTTATAAATACTAACTACTGCAGATGCTGTAAATGGAGATGCTCTGACCCAGTCGTCTAGCCATCACAATATGGCTCTGGTCAAACTCGCTTAAAACCCATACGCTTACCCATTTTTCCTGCTTCTACCACATCAACTTTGAGGACAAAATGTTTACTTGCTGCGTAATATATCCCACCCGCTAACAGGTGCCATGACAAAGAGATAATCAGTGTTATTTACTTCACCAGTCATAATGTTTCACTGTCATAATGTTATGTCTGGTCAGTGTAAATGGGCCAGGCCATGGGGGTAATTAGCTTCCAGTGTTCTTAACACCAAAATATTAGTCGGGAAATGAGCAAGAATTAAACAAATACTTGAGATCTAACAGGTTGTATTTATGAGCTTGTTATAAGGCCTAGGTGAGCTGAGGTAAATTCACCCTGGAGGATAAGCATAATACACACTTTTCAGAGAAACAAGACATTTCAGATAAATGTCTTTCGTCACTTATGCAAGCAAAGTACTTCCTCTTTCTGTGGAAATTTTGTGCACTATGATTAACTAATATAACTTATTTATCTGCACAAAAAGTGTATGTATGTATGTATAGATAGATAGATAGATAGATAGATAGATAGATAGATAGATAGATAGATAGATAGATAGATAGATAGATAGATAGATAGATAGATAGATAGATAGACAGACAGACAGACAGACAGATAGACAGACAGACAGACAGACATGCAAGTCGACACAACCTTGTTAAAAGTTTTTGTGATGTGAAAAATGAAACCAAGACAAATTATTTCAGAACTTTTTTCCACTCTCAGTTTGAAATTACAGCGTATCTCCTGTGCACATCCCTTTTTCAGATCAACCCACAGATTTTTGTGTTGGATTCAAACCAAAATCAACTGGCATTTGTAGTATTTGTAGCTATTTAAGATTTATTCCACTATAATTCAGTTCCAGTCTACAAAAGTTATTTATGCACCAAACCTTTTTCTTTTTTTTTTTTTTCAAATATACCTTTTGGATTTTGGCCCTTTTCAGGGTAGTTATCTAAATAGGCACCCTACACCACAGCCCAGTCATGTGACGAATATATATTGTTGTCACATGCAGAGAATTGCTTTCAGTACTTGTCAAATATTCCTTCAGCTCCTTTCGTTGCTGTAGGTCTCTTGGAAGCCTCTCTGGTGATTTTTGTCCTTTTAACAATTTTGGGGGGTATCATGTTCCATTTTCTCTATTTGTTGATGGTGACCTGTACAGTGTTCCATGGAACGTCTAATGTTTTGGAACATTCTACCCCTTTTCTGATCAAATACCTGTCAACAAGAGAGAGAGAGAGACCATGCATGCTTTGTAAGCTATTTGCAAAACATGTTTTTAGCAGTCGGATAAAAATAAAGGGGAAAATCCTGAGGAAACAGCTGATCTTTATTTAGGGTTCATCAGAATTTATAACAGCTGTATTATTACTATACAGCTGTAATATTACACTATATAGACAAAAGTATTAGGACATCTGACTTTTCCAGCTTTATAGGATGTTTTTGGATGCGGTATAATAAAATGTTCCCTTCATTAGATCAGAGAGACCCAAAGCTGCTCCAGCAGGACATTGCATCCCTTGTGCACAAAGCTCAAGGTGCAAAAAAAAGACTTCAGGACTATATGGTTTGCATGGGTTGGAGTGGAAGATCTTGAATGGCCTGCTATAGAGCTCTGAACTCAAACCTACTGAACACCTTTGGGATGAATTGGAGTGCTGATGGCACCCCAGACCTCATACTACATCAGTACCTGACTTCACTACTGCTTTTGTGACTCGATGAGCAAGTAATTGCCTATAAGTGTGTGTAGGGACAAATCGACTTTTCTACACATACACATTTCAAATAAATTAATAATAAATTAACTCCCAAATATAATCTAATAACCTAAGAGAAATAATTCAGTGATTCTATAAATTCTCATGATATTATTTTCCAAGTAGGAAATTAAAATAGCTCTCGGCACACGTCGTTGCCCCTGTTGTTCATATGTGGTGTCAATTTAATAACAATATCATCAAGGAAAGTGCTGTAAAGAAAGCTTGAAACATTGTGTTGCGCCCAGGCGTGATTTTTTCCCCCACAAACTCATCTGTCGTTCCACAAATTAAAGCCATCCATCCATGTGTTAATGATAGCCCTCCGTCAAGTCGAGCTGATGACTATTGGTTCGCAGAGCCTTGCCGATAGACTAAGCCCCATTAGTGAGAGTATTTATGATCTACTTATGCGTGTGTTTGTGTTCGACGGCCATATTGTCTCGAGCCGAAGGTGTTCCTCAGGAGCAGGCAGCAACCTGCGATTGATTTTAGGAGAAACCTGCAAGGCAAATGATTTTAGAGAGGAAGAGAGAGAGAGAGAGAGAGAGAGAGAGAGAAAGAGAGAGAGAGAGAGAGGGAGAGAATGCTTATACAGAGGAGTTGCTGGTTCTAATATCCTGCCTCTTGCTTCTCTGGGAAAAGATGAAGTGCGAGCAGGGCATGTGGTTTTCATCATTATTGTACAGAGAATAGCGCCAAGTGCCAAATGGTGACATAGAATCATTTCAATTATCTTGAGAGCAGAAATTAGTCTTTCTAGTTAATGACCAAAGAATGAGAAGAAGAAAATTAAACCAACCCACGTGTGTCCTCTTTTGACATGAAAGAAGTACCTCTGTTTTTTGCTGTAGAAGATTATTTCTTTTTTTTTTTTTTTCTTTTTATTTTATTTTAATTGCACGCTTTCATTTGTGCTTCAGTTTATGTTCAATATAACTAGAAAGATAAGAGTTACTCATGGCTGCCTGTGAGGAATGTAATGTTTTTGTATTATTTATTTATTTATTTTTGGGGGGGGGGGGGGTAACAACTGATCTATTGCATTTACTGCGTATTATCATTACATCCATAGATCATCTTGTTTACGTGTGTCGATGCGTCCAAACACATACCCCCCAAAAAAAGGGAACAGATGGTGCTTATAAGCATGATTGATAAACGCTGTTAGCTTCCCGTGCTGTCTTTTAACAGTAAATTGGTGCAGCGAGAGATTAGGAATATTTGGTTCCCATAGCTAATAAATAAATAAACAAGATGAGGATGAATGCAGAACGCGCAAGCTGTTCTCATCTGATCTTTCCCTTATATGGCTTTTCTGTGGTCTGGCAACGCTGCTCTGCACATGTGCTTTAAACATATATTCATCTGTTCCTCAGATCTGGCAGCCTTTCTCTCAATTATTATTATTCTTTTTTTTTGCTTCCCTTTTTTCCCCCCTAAAGACTGCTCAGTGGCCCCATTTCTATAACCAATTGTTTGTGGGCGAGCAAGCGAAAATAGGCTCTATTCATTTCGAATTATCAATGCGCTCAGGCATATAAGCCACTAATAATAATAGCAGACGACATTATCAGAACCCACAGCTATTAAATTATTTAGATATTTATTCTGTAAAATTTTTTTTTTTTTTTAATGCCATGGATATTTTTCCCTTTCTTGCAGGAAGCAAGCTGTTGCTCTCTGAGGCAGCTTCACCTGCAGTAAATAGTGATAAGGAAGATGTAAGTCAGTGTGAGCGCACATGTTCAGATCTGTAGTGTCTTATAGGTGGAACTTGGTGGGTATGGACTTGGGATTGCATTGCGCGATTCCTGCCACTGGTGGCACTGTGGAGCACGGAGTGATTTGTCATTAATTTATGTTATCTCCAAAAGGGGGGAGGAGGGGGAAAGGGAAAAAATAGAGGAAAAAAAAAACTGCTGACATGCTTTTTGCTCCTAACCGTAAATTACTAACGGTTAGGTGAGCAGCATTTGAATGCCCTGCAGCAATCACTTCTGCATGAGAAATAAAAATAAAGCGACTTTTTATTATGTCTAGTGTGTCGAGGCGGCGTTTGATTTAGAGAAAGATGCAGTTGAGGACTTTAACAAACTCGAAATGCAGGAAAACAACCATCATACATTTCTCTTCTATTTAGATGTAATAATAAATGTAGAGATGTAGAGTACATCCATCCAGCAAACTATATATATATATATATATATATATATATATATATATATATATATATATATATATATATATATATATATACAGTGAACAAAAAAAAATCAGTTTTCTTTTTCTCCTCTACCAGCTCTCAAACTGCAAATATGCCTCACAGCTCAGAAAGAAGGATTAGGCCATCAATCTACTCCACTCATATTGTCACCAGGCAGGAGAGACCCATGTGGCATGGCACATACCAGAGCGCACGGTCTGTAAGGCGAATTCTTCTTAACGTTGTTGTCATCCTCATTTATTATATCGACAGGCCAAGCAATCAGGAGGGAGAACAATATTTAGAGCCGATCGTAAAAGATGGCATCTCAGCTTTTTTTTTGTGTGTTTGAGTGTGTGCCATAAATAGAGCTCGCAGAAGCTCGACTTCCACGGGCTACATTGTGGAATTTAACATCGGTGACCTGCATGGAGCCATGAAGAGGATAATTGATATGCGTCACGGGATTAAGCGGTCGAGTTTACAATCTGACATGACCCTACGCACTCGATCAAATGTATAAATATAGGCTACATCCATCTGATTACGTCTCCTTTTCCCATCTGCAAAAAATGACTCTTAATATTTGTTCAGGTTTTTTTTCCCAGCTGTCACTTTGTGCAAACAGTCACTAAGTTGTATATGCTAAATGCATAAGAAAGTCAGGCCAAGGATGCAAAGGGAAAGCAAGAGAGGGCAGGGGATGGGCTTAACCTCTAGCGTCAGAGTGTGTGTATGAAAGTGTGTGTGTGTGTGACAGAGCAATGGCTTTCGCCCGTGCAGGATGATTGATGGTGTCGTTGAACACTCTTGCTATTACCGCTCACTGTCTCCAATAAAGGAGCTTAATCATTGCTTGACACACGAACTGCACCATGCCATCCACCAATCACAGGCCTGCCCGGGCTCTTCTATCCACTGCTCATAGGTATCATTTTACACCGATTGGACTTATTTCTAGGCTATTGTGTCATTGCCAAAAACTGAATATAAACACAGGCCATTGAAGATCGAATAGTCTTTGTTTATTTGTTCTTGCGACTTGAATCACTTTGCCTGGAGTTCACTAACACACCAGTGATTATCATTATTAATGACAATAGTACTGTTGTAATGGCTTACTATCATGATCTGAACATTCTCATGCTTAAAGTTTTGTATATACACAAAATATGTATAATAAATCACCTAGAATAAATATATACTATGCATTACTGTAATAACATGAATGATCCACTCTATATAAACTTCAACTATAGAAATACACTTGCTGATGATGTGTATAAAGTTTGTCTTGGTCTTATTTCTTTACTTTTTAATATGATTTTTTTTTAATTCATCAACACCCTCCTGCTCCATACTGTTTAGTACGCTAGTATGGAGTATGCGGGGTTTGGCCGTTGCCATGGCGACGCGCTATTTATATACACATGGCGGATTATTTTGACCCAGCAGTGGAGTGGAGTGTGCAGTTTTTTTTGTTTTTTTTGCTGCTTGGTGGCCATCATTTATCACTTTTTTTTTGTCCTTTTTTTTCTTCTCTTTTTTTTGGTTCCTAAATGTGGTTTAGATCAAATCCGGGACTCAAAATATCCCGTGACCGGCGTGCAGTCCATAATTACAAGGGCATAAAAAAAACAGCTGACGTACATGTCACATCATGTAACGATATAAAACTTGTTCTTCATTGTGGTTTTTTCTCCCCCCTCCTTCTTCTTTCTCAGACTTTAACTCGGAATAAAATACTAAAATCAACTAAAAATGCTCTCTTTTCTTTATGAAAAAAGTGTCTAAACAAATGCACGTTTCCAGAACTAACGTGATGCAATTTTATAAATATGTAATGCTTATACATATATATATATATATATATATATATATATATATATATATATATATATATATATATATATATATATATATATATATATATTTATATTTATATAAATATGTATATGTATTAGGATCATGCAAACTATATATATATATATATATATATATATATATATATATATATATATATATATATATATATATATATATATATATATATATATATAGTTTGCATGATCCTAATACATGCCGCTGTTGGACATCGGGAACGCGCACGCGTTTGGCGGCTCATGAACGCGCCCTGAGCGGCTGCCTCTCTTTCTCTCTCTCTGCATGAAATAAAGGAGAAAACATTTTTGACATTGTAATAATAAAATAACTCATTCTTCCGATGAAATAATTACGGGCATGCTACAGATAGGAAGGAGGAGGGGTGAAAAAAAAAAAAAAAAAACCATGAGCGCAGAAAGCAGAAGTGCGCCGCCGAATCTCTGCAGCTCTGCAGGAAATGCTCTTTCTATTACACATCCAAACGACCTCAGCGCCAGGTCCTTGTAGAGACATAAAACCCCGGCGTGACATTTCGGCTGATCTCGGGGCTCTCCGGGCGCCTCAAAATTACGCTCGCGGGTTAGGTGGGCGCCAGCCGTCCCGTGCGACCGGACCCGTGCGAGGTGCTTTGGCGAGGGGGACGCCGAGTGTTTTTTTTTTATTTTCCCCCGCGTCGC
This sequence comes from Silurus aristotelis, assembly GCF_946808225.1. Taxonomy (NCBI): domain Eukaryota; kingdom Metazoa; phylum Chordata; class Actinopteri; order Siluriformes; family Siluridae; genus Silurus; species Silurus aristotelis. The sequence goes on from NC_139585.1 coordinate 22,678,058, forward strand.
GGAGGAGCAGCGCGGCGCGACGCCGCGCGTCCGGCCCGCGCGGCGAATTTCACGCGCGCCTTTCGCGCGAGAAACCTCCCGAGGGGCGCGCGACCCGAAAGACGGGCGCTGGGCGTAAAAAAAAAAACCTCGCGGCGGGAGCGCGCGTTTCCGACCGCGGCGCCGTTCCCATATTGAGGCTCGGCCGCGGCGTTCCGCGCGCGGACCGCTTTCCCCTTCCAGGACCTGCGGCAATCCATTCAAGCCAACAAGTTTGGAGAGAATGTTGAGTTTAATCAATTCAGAGCGTCGAGATGGAGCCCAACTCACTCACGGTATCATCCGCTTTTATTTCCCTTTACACATTACACACTCACACACCACACACACACACACACATACACACACACACACACACACACACACACACACACACATTTACATCACACACACCATACAAACATACAATGTATATACATTGTAGCGAATGTTTCTCTTTGAGCCGTTATTTTCTTTTGATCTCGAGTCGTTTAAAGGAAACTTGGATCACAAGAAGAAAGAAAACAAACAAACAAAAAAAAAACATCAATCATAATCATAATAATATTAATATTCGGATTTGCTGGTTTTAGATTATATTTTAGAATATAATATTATATCGTGTTATATTGTATTATATTCTATGATATTGTGTTGTATTCCGGATTGGGTCGCGTCGCTGCTCATGTTGCTGTTGTTGTGCTTGAATTAGATAGATAAGTCTAGATAATGTGTTGAATGGAAATGAATGGTGGAAGAAAGGGGGAATGAGGGGGGAAAGAAAAGGAGGAATAAGAAGAAGAAGAAGAGGCAGAAGAAAAAGAAAGGAGAAGAAGGAGAAGGACAAGGAGAAATTCATGACATGTCTTGCTGTTTCCGCAGTGGGTCGGCTCACCTTGTGGCTTGCACGGACCCTACATTTTCTACAAGGCGTTTCGGTTCAAGTCTGAAGCCCAAACCCGAATATTGTCTCTCGGCGATTTTTTCTTCGCGCGCTGTAAACCAGAGGACCCGGTGTGTATAGCCGAGCTGCAGCTGCTTTGGGAAGAAAGGACAACCAAGCAACTTTTATCCAGCTCCAAACTTTATTTTCTGCCAGAAGATACTCCCCAGGGAAGGACGGTCGCTCACGGAGAGGTAATTATTACACAAGATTTTATATATATGTATATGCATGTATATGTTTTATATTCGCCTTCTTGCTTTTCTTTATTTTCCTGCTTGCTTTCATGTTGGTGTATATTATATTATATATTATATATGCATGCTATTATTTGTGTCCGTTTGGTCGCGAGCTGATTTCCTTTTCTTCATGTCATTGAGCTGATCTGATCTGATCTGATCTGATCTGATCTGATCTTCTAATGTCATTCTGATCAGATCGGATCGCGCATATACAGGGCACACTGGCGCTTCATAACCACCTTGACTTCAGTTTATTGTTATTATTAAATTATTAGCGATTTTATAACCCAATCAGGCAATCAGAGAGCATTTTGCAAAATTGCAAATGCATTTGTTGAGAGATCTTAGAGGACTTCTGGTGTTTGTGTGAAAGGAAAGTTGTCACCATAATTTTTTTTTTTGCATGCCTCATCAGATAAATAGACCAGTGCGGAAATTGCGAAAGCCCATGCTAGGTTGTGCTGTTCTCTCTCTCTCTCTCTCTCTCTCTCTCTCTCTCTCTCTCTCTCTCTCTCTCTCTCTCTCTCTCTTTCTGTGAGTGTGTGTGTGTGTGTGTGTGTGTGTGTGTGTGTGTGTGTGTGTGTGTGTGTGTCGATGAGGTAATACAGTATTTCCAGTGCTCTCATAGCCTACACATATTGTCGATCTGGCAGAAAGAGAGACAGAGGGAGCATAATGTGTTGTGCAAAAGAAAGAAAGAACGACGTGCCAGCTTTCTAGGCTTTGTACACTGTAATGTGCATGAATAAATAATGTGTAAAAGAAGAAAATAATAGGAGAGTAAGATGTTTTTTTTTTGTGCACGTGACCGCGGTGGGATTTGATTAATAATGGCAGACTGATAAAAAGCAGCAGCGGAGCGAGAGATGACATTTATGAAGGTTATTGTTTGTCCAGAATGGTGCATGCTTTTCCTGGACGGATCTGAGATGATGGAGGGATAGAGGGAGGGAGGGCGAGATGAAGAGAGAGATGTATATTTGAAGGCTTCGTGCTTTAAACAGATTGGGATTTTAATGGCTCACGTGTCATTGAGGCTCTGCGCGCGACTTGCTGTATGCAACTGGTATTTATTGGTGATGCTGGTGTTTAAAGAGGTGAAGGTTTGCACAGCTAATATCGCTTGCATAATCAAGGTCTAGCCTGCATTTGTGTTTGTGCAGAATGTTTCTGTGTAAACATTTATATACAAAGGAAAAAACTTTCATTGCACGCTGTACAAAACCGCCCAGAGGGGCAGGTCATCATAATCCCCTGTTTCATAATAAGCAACAGGTCCCCCCTCTTTTTTTTTTTTTTTTTTTTTCCTTTTTTTTTTTTTTTTTAACGTGAAGCCTGTATACTAGTTAAACGTCAAGGTTGCGGCGCGGACGCATTAGTGAATGCGCAGGCTGCGCAAACGACGCGCTGCGGCGACCTTGAGCGCGCGCTGTTCACGCAACGTAACGAGGCGGAATGAAGGTGAAAGAAACACACACACACACACACACACACACCTCAATTTGACTTAACGTTCTGTTTGTTCAGTTGATCAGGGACCCTGTCCTCTTTCCAAACAGACACTACCAGTTGCCCCCAACACACACACACACCCACACACACACACACACACTGACTATATATATATATATATATATATATATATATATATATATATATATATATATATATATATATATATATATATATATATATATATATATATATATATATATAGACACACGAACACAACACACACACTGTTGTCTGTCTGCCTAGGTTGCCAGATTGGAGAGACTATTTCCAGCTCAATACCCACTTTAAAACCCAGCCAACTATGTAAACCAGTCCAACTATAGCTGTGCCAAATAAATGTTAAACTATGGACACATTGTAGTTATGGCCCACAGACATGAGCCTAAGCAGGGTCACCAGGTTTGGCTTGACCACCTCCCGGCAAAAAACATACCGACCTAATTCTCGGTAAATCAGCGCAAAGGATGTGACAAATTATATATGTATATATTTTTTTACAGTCGAAATATTCTCACTTAAAAATAACAGGAGAGACGACCCCCCCCCCCCCCCGAAAATCTGGCAACTCCGACTCGCTCTCCTTCACTTATTCATTCACTCACAGCAAGGTGAACTATTTGCTTTTCAAATTTATTACTCATACATGACTGCCCACTGATCTTGAGACAGCAGGCCAGATAGAATTACGAGCCCAAGGACAACTGCTTGACTTTTTATTTTTTATATATATATATATTTTTTACAGCACAGGAATACGGAACGGAGAATTCTATCTGCTTGTTTTTTCGAAGAGAAATCAGTCGTGTTAAGTCATGTGCCTGGCGTGGCCTGTTTGTTTAAGTTTGAGCATTCAGTGTCGATTGTGCAAGGGGAGCGAGGGAGGGAGGGAGGCAAAAAAAAAAAAAACAAGTTAAAGGATACTGCTTTTGTGCTCGTTGTCCTTTATGTAGTTGTTAAATGAGACGTGCAACATTTAAATAACAATGAGGCGCAGTGTCAGCCCAACCACCTGCAGTAAGATGAGCCTGCTAACGCCTGCACCTTCCCAAGGCCAACATGCTCAGCCTAGTGTCCAATTAAATTGCATTTGCATTCACACAAAATAACCCATACTCCTTTACATAAGGTCAAATTGTAATTGTTTGTGGAAAACAGGAACAGCACCGTAACGGAACAATCCCTTTCCTTATTGTTTTTTTTTTGTTTTGTTGCGCCGGCCCAGGAACGTCTCGTCCTGGAAACGAAGGACAAACAGCGACATTTAACTCAATTCCATGCTGCCCCATTGGCAGATAAGCAGCCCCCCCCCCCCCCCTCGAAATGACAGTCTAATGTTCATTGTGTGTGTAAGAGGGAGATCGGTGACACATGTATGCTTTGCTGTGACAATATACTTCCAGATGCAGCTTTGCTGTCTACACCCAGGTGATGTCAGTTCCTCTCTGATTGGAGTTAGTCATTCATTAAAGGACACCAGTGGTGGCTGCGAGCTCAAAGTCTGCAGTATATACAGACACTCTCTCTCACTCTGTCTTGCTATTTATCTGACTGCCTGGCATTGAGCCTACAGAATTTAACACTTAGGCCTTGGGCCTAGAGAGGGCAACATTACACTCCGGTTCAGCCATGTGCAGTTCTTGCGTTGTGGATGCGACTGCTGCGGCTTATTCACGAGCTGTTTTCGGTTCTCTCATTATTTTCCTCTGTGTCTTTTCATCTGAATTGGATCTCTCTTAAAGCGCAAGTTTGTGGCTTTTTGTTGTTGTTTTTGAAATGAGGCGTGTGTGTATGTGTGTTTCTTTTCTATTTCTTCTTCTTCTACTTTGTGTTTCTGATTACGCTCTGGAGGAGAATACTTCTAATTTCAAAAGAGGATTTTTTTTTTTTTTTTTTGGTAGAGTGCACAAGCCTACTCCCATAGCAGCCCCCCCCTAGTATTTAATTGGACCCAGTTGTTCTGCAGCTTTGTTGCTCCGTCGTCCATAATATCTGTGTTTTGGCAAGAGAAAAAGCAGCATCGTCGCTGCAATTGGCTCGAATAGCACTTATGTGACATAAGGGCAGATCTAAATAGGGTTTGCGCATTATAAATAGGTTCCCTATCAGATTCCAGCAAACGCCTCTGTAGTTTGCATAACCGCACGCGCGGAGACACACGGACACTACAGATGGAAAGAGCGCACTTGGATTTGCATATAATCTCCGTCTTGTACAGGGACTGGATCTAGGGAACGGTGTTCATATCCAATAGAGTTACTTCTCCCCACTGTTATTTGGATGACAAAACAGTCGGGCTTGTGAGCGGGGGCTGTTGCAGAGGTGCTCCGTGGCCCACATCCAAATCCAACTTTTGCGCCTGGCTGCAGTCCAACATTTCTGTTTTGGATGCCTGGGACATATTTATAGTTCAAATGAGATCATCAGTCTCTTTCTTTTTTTGTTTCCTTCCTCCCTCCCTCCTCTCAGTCCCCCCTTTCTCGCTGTTTCTCATTCTCTTTCTCTCGCTTTCAGAAGGTAACATTCTTCAACACGAGGTTTACGCCGATGAACCCGTGTTCACTTGTTAAATGGCATGTCACAGTCAAACCGGCTGAGTTACAGACTTCCTCTGTGTAGCCTTCCTGTAATGGTGCTTTTGCATTAACCGTAAATTTTAGCTATCAAGTCTTTACTTGCCTCAAACATCCCCCACCCCAAAGAGATTTCATTTGTTTGTTTGGTGTCATCATATTTCATCGCCAGCCATTATGATGACTTTCATCGAAATTCACACGAATTACGCTTTCCAGTCGAGTATCGTATTGAGCGGAATTTCATATAAACCACTTTTGTTGTAAGCTGAAGGGTTTGGAAAGGGCCAGGCTGCTTTTATAGATGTTTTACAACTGTTTTAAAACCAGAGCACCAATGAATTTTCTATAACACTAGTTCTGACAATATTGCTAGCTGCGTTACTGGTAACACGTCATCGTTTATGTTTCAACAATCCATTCCCTGGAATTCGTATGATGCGTGATGTAGGATTCCCGGGCAAAGAAGGTGGGCCAAGCACCTAATGGGAAAATATGAAGCTTGTTATGAGCTTAAGAACAAATGACTGATGAGGTAATTAGCAAGAATGAAACAAGCTACATGGTATGAGGTGTTTCCTGGATTTCTTTCAATGTCTTTCAAAGACTTGTGGGTGAACTTGTGGTGTGGAATTCGACCTTTTTTTTCGTCGCACAGCAGAGTTCTGGATTATTTATAAAGTGACTGATCTGATGTGAAAGGTGTTTAGGTGCAATTTCGGCTAGTGTGGTTTGGTAGCCTGGAAACCTGATTGAAAGCCATAAACGGGTAGCAAACGTATCGGTGAAGGTAGTCAGCCAGTCATTGAGGCAAGCCCAGGGACTATTGAAGCTCTCATGTAAAATGCTTACATCAGATTTTATTTCTGTGAACATTCTTTGTGACAGTCTCAGTTTTTTTTAGCTTTATACAAATAAAACTGGATTGAAAAAGAGCCAACTTTAGGCCATTCGATGTAGATACAGGGCTTCAACCAGCTGATGATGAGCTGAAACTAGACACATTTTGAAATTTACATCATATCATTTTTTATTTTTATTTTGTGCAAGACTACTGAAGCGAATTTTCCTGTTTCTAGTTTTTTTCCCCCCAACCAGTGCAGAAGTAACTGAGCAAGGGGTGCTTTCATGACGACTTAGCATCTTTTTTTTATAATTTTCTGCCCGATGATTTATTATTAGGATTATTAAAAGCTCGATATTTGGGGCTTGGCCTCATTTCTTTTCTCACCCATAAGTGTACACACTAATAATATGCTAATTATAAGCATATGTTGGCATTTAAAAAAATAGAAAACTTTGAATCATTGATGTTTGCTATAACGAATCGGTTATTTAACATTGTCAGCGCTTTGCTTTCTAATTTCCCAGCTACATTATAGGGTATATTGTGTGTATTTGTTTCCTATTAAATTCAAGAGAGAGAGAAAAAAAGCAAAGCTCAAAAGAAAACTATTTCTAGGTGCTATAATTGTGTATTGCTGTGATACAGGAACTTGTTTTGCAGATGTTTGTCATTAACATTAAATTAGACTATAAACTGTTAAAAAGTACGATGCGCTTTTTTCAAATGAATAAAATAAGCATTTAATTGCTAGAATTTGGTGTCGGAAGCATGAAACGTGCTATAATGCATGTTGTTACTGGACAAACAGTGAAAAGAGTAATATTGCTTCGTATTGGGTTGTGTTTTATTCATATAGTCATGAATTATTATCCTGCAGAAGCACTCCATAATAGTATTTAATGCACAGGCTGCTCGCTTGCTATATTAGCTGTTTTGTTACATCGTTCACCCGAATTGATTTACTTAAAGGTTGAAATTGATTAATCAGGGAGAAAAGGAAGTTAATTTAACTTTCAGCTTCACAAAATAAAAAAATAATACACAGCTCCTGAATCCACAAGGCACATTTTTCATGTTCCTAGGTCAATAATTCAATAGACACGCAAGCAGGTGGACAAATCTGCAATGACCTGGGGAATTCCTGGCGTGACCCGGCGGCTCAGCGGAGTGAGACACACTCAGTGTGACGCTGTCCGAAGGCTTTTGTCAGCCCCCAGTCCCCCCACCGTTAAAGTCTAATTACAAGGACCCGATTGTTATAAACGACAAGCCCGACCTAAAACATGGCGGCTGTTTAATGAACAAAATGAATCATCCTTATAGGTAAACAAAGCCGTATGTCTCTTTCCACTGCGCAGGTACGTTATGTTATTAACGGTATCAATGTCAATATTGCTAGTCACTGCAATGGCAGTAATGAAGTTAAGTTGAACAAAGCTCATCGGCATTCCCCGGGTTTCAGAACCCCTCTGGATCGAGCGTCTGGCTTTAAACCTTGAAGAATTTTGAGCGAGGACCAATTTGCCCTCCTACAGCGTCAGAAGCACTGCTGATGAAGTACCAGTCTCCAAAATCTATACTGTAATGTCAGTGTTTGAGTTGTTCTTTTTAAGTTAGGGGATCAATGAACAAAAATAAATCTATCTATCTATCTATCTATCTATCTATCTATCTATCTATCTATCTATCTATCTATCTATCTATCTATCTATCTATCTATCTATCTATCTATCTATCCATCCATCCATCCATCCATCCATCCATCCATCCATCCATCCATCCATCCATCCATCCATCCATCCATCCATCCATCCATCCATCCATCTAGGTAATTAGACAGACAGTAGACAGACAGACAGACAGACAGACAGACAGACAGACAGACAGACAGACAGACAGACAGACAGACAGACAGATAGATAGATAGATAGATAGATAGATAGATAGATAGATAGATAGATAGATAGATAGATAGATAGATAGATAGATAGATAGATAGATCACTTTATTATTCCAATAGGGAAATACACATATTATAGCAGGACAGAGAGTTCAATGTATTCTAAAACAATTTACATCTTTTTGTCTGTTTGTCTGTTTGTCTGTCTGGGCTCCATAAGCAGAACATGTAAGCAAACATCTGAACAATACATGCATAATAATAAACAAATTATCCACAATCGGTTCTTTATATTAGTATATTATATTCTTTATATTATATATATATATATTCTTCTTTATATTTCTTAAAATTTTCTCAGTAACACTCAGTAGAATGAAAATTGAAAACCTGTAATGGGCTTTTTAATAATAACACAGTAATAATGATAAAATGTAATCAGATTAAAACTGAACAAACAAAACAAAATGTATACAAAAACCCGTTTAGACCTCCGCTCAGTAGATTATTCATATATTCTTCTTCTCGAACTCATAATTGCGAAATGTTGCGAAGTGTCTTAAATAAGATTTGCAGTCGAAGCCAGATCTCAGAGTCTGATCTTCAAAGCATTGTGCACATGATCTCATAGTAAAGTTTGCTGCGTCGCCATTAGGATTAACAGCGTTTGACCCACTTAGCTTTATAGTGCCATGGAAACAGATGCCTTTGCGCTTAAGTGGTTATTGTGCACAGAAGCCTGGGAGTCTCTCGGCCGCGCCGCAATAACTTTAAGGTGCGTTAACTTTAAGAGCCACCGATTGTGTTTGCAGGAAGCAGCAAAAAAACGTTGCTTAGACTGCAGCAACATTCAGACGTCAAGTGGAACGCTGTCTGAACCTCTTGGAATGCGTGTATATACAGTATGTCTTTCTGCATGGAAAATTCAAGAAGTCACATCATAGCCGGGCTGCTTTTATTAAAAATCTTCTTCTGTGCTGTTTGGAACTGTTTGGTGCTCTATGAGAAATAATAATAGTAATTGCATTTACACTACAGACAAAGTGTTCAATCTACTTTGTGTATTTGTGTAAACAAATGAAACCGAACAGATGGAAAATGGTGTAACCTTTTTGTTTGATAATATTAGACGTAATATGTGATATTTGAGAAATGTGACCAAATTCAAAACTTAGAGATATCACACAATTGCAAACACATTTATATATGTATATATGTATAATGGATCTGAGGCTGTTCTTCTATACAGAACCTATTCAGGTCTAGACCTGGGTGTATGCTTTCCTCTTTAGCTAATGATTGGCCCTTGATTCGTGGTTCATATGAAAAAGACAGTTTGGGTGCTTGATTTGACACTTGGCACAAAACAAATGTTTATTGATTAAAAATTCAAGATTTTTTTTCGATATCCGAGCTCTAAAGCGCAGCATTAATCGCGTGTTAATAAAATTTGTGCCGTCAAAATGAATTTGCGCTAATGCATTATTAACGCGTTAATTTCCACAGCCCTGATACACACACGCACGCACGCACGCACGCACGCACGCACGCAGGCAGGCAGGCAGGCAGGCAGGCAGGCAGGCAGGCAGGCATACAGACAGACAGACAGACAGACAGACAGACAGACAGACAGACAGACAGACAGACAGACAGACAGATAGATAGATAGATAGATAGACAATAACCACCACTCTATTGGGAAGATGTTCCACTAGATTTGGGAGTGTGCTTGCGGAGATTTGTGCTCATTCATCCACAAGGCTGTTAGTAGAGTCAGGTACTTATGTAGGGTGCAGTCAGTGTTCCAGTACATCCATAATGTGTAAAGTTCAGAGCTGTATATCAGGCCAAACCATGTAAAACATATCTTCATGGAGCTGGCTTTGTGCACAGTGGCATTGTTATGTAAAAACTGGTTTGGGTCTCCTAGTTCAAGTGAAGGGAAAATTTAATGCTAACGCATCAATTGACATTCTATAAAGTGTGCCTCCAACATTGTGGCAACAGTTCAGAGTAGAGCCACATATGGCTGGAGATGTCAGGTGTCGCAATACTTATGTCCATATAGTAAGCATAGTTCTTTCAGTATTCTGCGCAGAATACACGCGTGGCGTTGCAATAGAGCGCTAGGTGCAATGTAAGTTATGTAACAATTCATTCACTGATTGCATTGTTTTATAGGGCACTTTATACAACGACAGCCAGAATATCTATATGACTCAGCTTTATTTAGAAGTGTTTTATTCACTTGACCAGGACAATGGGCTCCACTGTCAGAGGAGACAAAGATGTTGCACCGGCGCAATGATTCAAGCTTCACTAAGCGCATACGGTTTAATCAGATGTTACTGCCAAGAGAAAACTAGACTAGAAAGCAGGCATTCTCTATGATGCGCGCCTGCTTTTTTATTGGGTCACGGCTCGAAAATGTCACACGGGTAGGAAGAAGCGAGAGACTGCTTAGCGCTACTTTTTCATAAGAGAATACAGGGAGCAAAGATCACGCCTAAGCAAAATATAGACATAACTGTTCCTCAGAGCAGACACATACAGATGTTAAAGTTTTATATAGCACAAGGATTTTTGTCTTAATTACGGTTTACGATGTCATCTTTCGATGATACGGTTGTCCTAAAAAAGACTTGTGGATGATTTAAAGTGGCATAAACAGAATGACAGGACTGTGTAAGCCAGCATGATGTTCCTTCAGGGAAACTCAGAAGGATTTCTGTCTAAAAAATTAAATAAAATTATAATGAGGGGCATCAGCCAGTCAAGATACCATTACTGCTTATATTATAGCAGCTGTAAAGAGTCACTCTATAAGAATTTTCTTTAAGATAATGTGATAATGAAGATAATATTGGTGACAGCAGAGCCTCATTCCATTAAATGGAACATGTCACAATTAAGTACTTTGTTAATGTTTTATTATTAGCCTTAGTTTCATCAACATCTGGTGACCAATCGGATTTAATAAGTTGGCGGGTTATGTATCTTAGAGTATGCCTATTGTGTATATTATGTCATATACACAGGGTTTTTGCACGAGTTTTAAAAGTAAAAAAAAAAAGTCTTACATTTAAATAATATTAGGCCCTAAAAAGTTCACTGTTCCATGTCTTAAATCATTTTAAACACGTCGTAATTTTCCGACGTCCATTAACGCTACCTCTAACGCTTTTTGAAATGCTTCCCGCAGCACTTTAGAATGTTTTTGTTTGTTAGTTTGCGTTGTGTTTTACTTCTTTCTTTTGCCAGTTCAAATATAATTTGCTGTATTATGACTACAAATGAGACCAACATGCAACAGCCAATCAGCTTTCTGTTATTGGCGCAAATCTCTCCTGGACTTTACCACAGGCGTAAAACGGATTTTGTTTTTCAGCTACGAGGAAGTGCAAGTTCAGCGATACTTGTTTAAAAAAATAAATCTAATTTTTTATTGGTCGGTTACGGCCGGTTGCTAACAGCGTATTTTTGTGTGTGTTTTTGATGTTGTGATATAGGTCTTAAATGTCATTCTTAATGGTTTTAAAAAGGTCTTGAAAAGTCTTAAATTTGACGGAAACCCTGTATACATATTTCAGATTGCATATGTTCTATAGCCGAGACATCTATTTATAAACAGAAAGAAATGATTATAATAATTATAATAATTCTCCAGTCAGTCCATCAATGTAGTGAGCAATTAGTAATGTTCTAGTGTTTCTGACCCTTTCTTTTTTCATTATTGTGATCTGTTTGTTTCTCTGCCTCAGCCTTTTTTTCAATTAAACAGTTGCATGTTGTTCTGCTCTTGTAATTACATCACGTTGTGTGCTCAGCCTGGCTGCCTGCAGTGTTCTCCCCAGCTGAACAATTTACACACTGTTTTCCTAGCAAAGTTTTCGTTTGAATCAAAATGTATTAAAAAAGGTTTCTTTGGTGTACAGAAGCAAACTTACCCCATATCTTACCCCCTCTGGCTACTTCCTGTCTAACTCTGTCTCTGTATCCGGGCAGGACGAAGTGATCGCAGTGTCAGAGAAGGTCATAGTGAAGTTGGAAGACTTGGTGAAATGGACAGTGTGGGATTCATCATGCTGGAACAAGGGCCTGCAAGCACTGCCTCTAAAGCCCTCAATGCTCAAAGAGCTGGGCAAGAACGGCCAGAGGGAAAGCCTCTACCGCTTCCGAGAGTCCACGCTCAACAGTGGCCTCAACTTCAAGGACGTCCTAAGAGAGAAGGCAGAACTGGGTATGTCTTTTTTTGCCATAATTTTTTTTTTTACTTGCTTGTACACATGGTGACGTTGGCTTATTGTGTGTCGTATAACGTGATCCGTAAAGCACAAAAAGCCTGGTATCATGTTCTGTCGGGATGACGATTATGGCCCTGTCGGTTATTGAGTTATTTTATCTCATTTCCCCTCAAGGCTCTTTTCTAAAAAAAAAGGGAGACTCGGCTATGTCTGTTTTTTTACAACCACGATTTTCGTCCATAAGCGCGGCAGGGATTCAAAGGAAGGGCCGGCTGCAGTCACTGTTTACTTTTCAACTGTGGAAAAATGACACAGTAATCAGGATCTATAGAGTAGACAGGGATCTCTAAATCCCTCAAATATTTGCAGCCTGTTTCAAGTGGGCTTTTAACCCAAGAAGTCGTGTTTGTAGTCAGCCGAGGAACAGGATGTCTTGGGAGATTAGGAGCTCGGTTGAAAAGGAGCGCTTTTTCATGTAAACGGTAAACACCTGCAAGTGGTGGTGGTATTGTTTTTTTGTGGTTTTTATTGTAATCATGTCCCCTTGCAGCCTTGACACAAGAGTCTTTCAAAGTTGTGTAAAAAAGACACCAGGTTTTAGAAAGGTTGCTAGCCCATGCTCATGCTACACTAGCAAAACCTTAAAGAAAGCATGGTCATTAGCGAACTAATTTTTCTACGTTTGAATTCTTTTGAAACAGAGAGAAAATCCACACCTTAGAATGAGTTTCTTCTGGAGTTGTTCGGCTTGATGGGATTTTTTTTACTGGTATATTAGAGTTCTTTCCTGTGCAACTTTGGTTTACTGGATTTTCGCTTCCCAAACAGGTTATAACCAAATCTCACCCTTAGTTCAGTGCCTAATCTGGATTAAGTGGTTTTGTGTTTTAGAACTGCTGCTGTTATCATAAAGAGTTTCCTTTGCTCATGCAAAGACTCTGATTCACAATACGCTCATACCAAACAACCTTTTAGCACACAATGTTGTTAGCGTTTAGTCTTCTACAGCTGTAATGATTTGTCAGAAAGAAAAGGACAGGCTCTCTCGTGAGCCTGGCTTCTCTCAAAGTTTATTCTTTATGTCGTCTCAGGGAGGTTTTTTTTCCCCCTTCTTCTTGTTCTTTCCCCTGTCGCCTCTGGCTCTCTGCAGATTTGCGTAAATCTGCCTTGTGTCTATTGTATCTATTGTTGAAGGCAAAAACAAATCAATTGAAATCGAATCGAATTGAATCACAATCGCAAGTGATATAAGTGATGTTAGATTGCAGTGAGGATTTTCTCCAATCAAAACGCTGTACTAGTAGATACCTTCAAGGGGGATTGTTGGGGGGTGGGGGGTGGGGGGGGGTTAGCATTTAATTCGTATTTGCCTTTATAAATGAGTCACAATGCCACCATCTCATTAGCATTCCCTCCATTTGTGCTTTCATTCTGTCTGAACAATATCCGAAGTGTTAATTAATTTAGGAGCGCACTATTCCCAGAGTAATCGTTCAGAGGAGCAGGAAAAACAAAAGCAAAGAAAAAGGATGAATCCCAAATGAAAGCTGTATTTATATTATTGTAACTGCTTTGACATGCATTTATACATTTGTAACACGCTTCAGTTATCTCACAGTCCTCGGCTGCCGAGTATAAATGCCGCAGCGCAAGCTTTATGGCCATATAAATATGTCATTTTGGCTGCATTCCTGGGCAGCAGATACCTGCTGGAAGCAAAAGAACAGCTTAACATGAATATCCAGATCGTTTTTTTTCTTCTTCTTCTTATTTTAACTCAGGGTCTGGTAAGGAGAAATGTCCATTTGATCCAGAACTTTTAGGTTTCAGGCAGATTCATCAAAGAGAGCTATACTTACATATTTCTTTATTTAGCAGAGGGGGTAATTAGACAGCAGACGTTGTGTTTTTTTTGTTGCCAGTTGCAGGAATTTGCATACATTTAGCCTTTTTTTTCCCCCCTCTCAGTCCATGCAGGCGAACGTTAAATTGCCCTTGAACCGCTTGATATATTAGATGCCTGCGCCGAGATTAGATAGGAGAATCAATAATGGACGCTTTGTCGCTTAAGCTTACACGAAGGCTACAGCTGCGAACGTGAATCAATAGGAGGGCAACAAAAAAGATCTTGTGATTTATTTACTGTCACTCGTCTAACCTTATTACTTCATGCCCCTTCCCGAGCGCACATTTCTCTACTGTTAATAAGCGGCTTTTTAATGACTATATTAGCCTGTTTATGTTGTCAGGATTCGAAATGCAGTTAGTCAGAACGCCTCCAGATTTGCTTGGTAAGCAGAATATTCTGGCGGCCGTCCAGGGGCCATCTCTTTCTCTCTCTCTCTCTCTCTCTCTCTCTCGCTCTCTCTCTCTCTCTCTCTCTCTCGCTCTCGCTCTCGCTCTTTCGCTCACTTTTCTTTGTTACCCACAGAAAGAAAGGGATCATTCAGCAGGGCAACCTCTTTTCATTTGCAGAACGCAGCCTTAAAAAGCACCACCGCTTATGGGAAATAAACCTGTCACCGAGATTGACGCTCAAAAACAGGGACTCCCAGATTTATCACTGTAGCGGGTTTGCTCGTCGTGATTTTTGTATATCACGAGGAACAGGAGCCAACAAGGGGACACTGATGCACTGGGTCATGAAGGATGGATGAAAAGGATCATGGAATCAAGAAAACATAGAACAGCAAAGCAGATAAATGAAGTAAAATGTTCTGTAGATTACTCAAGTAATCATGTAAACTCAAGCGCTAAACCGTAGCAGGTGGCAGCTCGTGGAAGAAAGATTAGCTATAGGGCTAGATTTCACAGGTGTTTTCGTTTTATTCTTATGCATCTCTGATTTGAACAAATGGTTTTTTAAGAAAACAGGTGGAAAAGAAAGAACACAGAGAAGTACGTGTTTATTTGAGCATTTGTTTGTTACTGTTTTCAGTCTCAATGAGGAGTTGCAACCCACCATTATAAAATAATACAACCACCAGAATAATGGTATTTATTCAATTATATATGTATATATTTATACATATATTTAAATAAATACCATTATTCAAATTTCTGATATATATATATATATATATATATATATATATATATATATATATATATATATATATATATATATATATATATATATACTGTATATGACCTTATCCAGACCAACTTTCATCTCATTTATACACCTGAGCAGTTGAAAGTTCAGTGCCTGGTTTAAAGGCCCAGTAGTTGCAGATGGGTGGTGCTGGGATTTGAACTCATGACCTTCCAATCAGAAGTACATTTTGAAACACTGAGATGAAATTTCAATTGCCTTTTTAATTAATATATAAAAATTGTATAATTAATATAAAATGATCTTTTGGATTTTTTTAATCCCCCTGATATAAAGAGTGTCCCGAACATCTTTATAAACAAGGCTCTATATGTACCTTCATCAGTTGATGGTTTTAGACATCAAGATTTCAGTTGGTCTCCAGCACTTCCAGTCTTTTTTAATTCGTTAATAAGTTTGGCAACAGTTGTGTTGTGTGTGCGTTGTACATTTATGACGTTTGGCAAACGTCGCTACCAGATCAAAAAAAAAATTCTCGTTCAATAAATACGTTCTGATACTGGTTCATTAGGACACAGACTAAGAATACCATCAGTCTAATGATCTGTTGGGAGAGAATATAGTTAGAGCGTTTTTTTATATTGAAGAAGTGCTAATTTAAGAACCGCTGGAAGAGCTGTGTCACACTCAGCTGTTCGGACATTAAGTGGAAGTCCATTCCAACACCTAGGTGCCAGAACAGAGAAGATTCATCGTACCCTCGTGACAGCTTCCCGATACAGTCTTGTGAATGAATTCAATACGCTTTTCTTTTACTGATTCTTAAATGCTATCTGATGCAGTAAATTAATTTACTAAATAAACTTAATATGAATCATTAAAAATATTTTATTCTCATTATACACAAACAGTTTCGGGAAAGCGTGTACAATAAAGGCATATATATTTAGTAAGATGACCATCAGGGGATCAGAAATAAACTAGGTAGACGAAAGTAATTTGAATTTCCAGGCATTTGTGGTTCTTTCCCAAATTGTTACACAAAAATGTAGACACAGTTGTGTATATGATGTCATTGGAAGCGGTAGAATAAAATTCTCTCTTCACTTGAACTAGACCCAAACCTGTTCCAGCATGACAATGCCCCTGTAAACAAATTCAAATCCAGCACCAGGCATCCTGAGGTTGCGCCAGCTCCAGTCACGTCCCACCTTATGAAGATTGAAGATTTAAATAAGTAGATGCCGACCCCTCCAACATCCCAAACCGTCTAGAGACGTACCGGCGGTATTTGGATCCCACTTCATGTAGAGTTTGGACATTGGACCTCTTTCAGTGTTTAAAGACTCTGGCATGGAGAAGCTGGTGTTGGATCTATGATGATCGCAAATGTTGAGCTATTTTGCTCAGAGTTGCTCAGTAGCTCCTGGTTTCATAACCTCAAATGACTGTATAAGACTGTAGAATGGCAGTATTCATAATCTTACATTCCAGTGCTCATGTAAGTTCTCACTCTCCAGTGTTTTGTATTGTTTAATGACTATAATTACACTCTTGATATCACACAAATGAGGATGGGTTTCCCTTTTTGAGTTTGGTTCCTCTCAAGGTTTCTCTTTCTCATATCATCTCAGGGAGTTTCTCCTTGCCACAGTCGCCATGGCTGCTCATCAGGGATAAAAACAGATTGGTCACCTGAACTCTTTAATTCTGTAAAGCTGCTTTGAGACAGTCTCTGTTTTGAAAAGCGCCATAGAAATAAACTTGACTTGACTTGACTCCATGAGGATTATAGTTTACATAGTTTGGAGTGGAAGTTCATCAGTCACCTGACTTTATTAATGACTGAATCTTTACAGCCATGCTCCAAAATCTAGTGGAACATCTCTCCAGAAGATTGGAGATTGTTATAGTGGCAAATGGTGACGAAATGTTGAAATCAGATGTTCAAAAAGGACATAACAATCTGATGGTCAGGTGTCCACAAACGTCATATAGTGCACGTGCTTATTTTTGCAGTACGCAATCTCACACATCTCATACATTCTGGATCTTTTCTTCCTTTTCTCTTTCTTAATTTAGCTGTATATTTACCCTACTGACGCCAAGCTAGCAATTAATTTGAAAATGCGGATGTGTGACAACATGCATCATGAGACTGACAGCTTAATTACGCCAGCATTACTATTTGAACCATCTGAACCTACTGTTGCATCATGGCTATTTTTTGAAAAGGAGCAGGCACTGAAAGTACTGTCACTGCATTATTAATTAGATTCTTTTTGGTAGATTTGTTCACTTAATAATATACTTTAATTAGTTTTTTTTTAATTGTGCTGCACACGGTGTCAGATCTTCTAGAACAAGGTACCGGGTCCTGTTAACTCAAATTAAGTACTTTCTTTTTAATAATAGAAAATACATTTTGTTAATTATTTTTTTTTTTTGAATGGCCGTATCGAATTAGCAACAAATTGCAAGAATAAACCTGTTCGCCTTTTAATTCGGAAATAGCAGGCAGCAAAGAGGCGCCTTCAAGACGATGGCTCTTCCATCTGTTTTCTTGGCCGGAGCCTGTTAATGGCGCTTAACGCAGGTAAAGGAAGAAAGGGAGCTGTCGTCAATTGATGTGGAAATTGCCTCGATCATAAGCGAAATAGCACGGCACATGCATAGGCACAGAAGGAGAAAAAAAAAAGCGAGAATAATAAAAAAAATAATAATACTTTTGACTAAAATTGACGGTCTGGAATAAAAAAGCAATTGTGTGTGTTTAAATAATTAAAGGAGAGGGGCCCCCCCCCCCCAGCGCACAGCCACGTACACGGATGACAGCCAGCGGAAGTTGAATGTGAGAAAGTGCTCTATTAAGGAAAATGCTGTAATATTTGGCGAGAGAGCTCATTTGCGTTCGCAGCCACAAAAACCGCAGTTATTGTCTGCGTGCGGGTTTTGCTCAGTCGTCTTATAGATACTCAGATTCAATGTAGTTTCTTATATAATAATCGGGTTTGGTTTATATCCTGCCTCACTATTCTTATTTCGTTGTGCATTGTTTTGCTGCAGTTTAGTGGTTGCCAACTCGCATTCAATTATTCAGAAAATGCCCCGATCTCATGGCAGCAAGACAACCGTAAGACTCCTGAGGGGACAAGTCATCTTTTTTTCCTGCCTTCTGCTCACACACATTTTGTATTTTTGACAATACTGCAGAGGAATAAACAGAAATATTAATTTGCTCACCTTGCTTTCTGTGGAGACTTCTTTTGTTTTATGGTACCATGACCCATCTGGATTTTAAAATCTGATTGGTCAGAAGATGTTGAACATTGTACATTATTTCATTATATCATATATATATATATATATGTGTGAGTGTGTGTGTGTGTGTGTGTGTGTGTGTGTGTGTGTGTGTGTGTGTGTGTGTGTGTTGTTGGTAGCTCTAGTTACAGCTAACAAGAAATTGTAATTGTGAATGGGCATTCGGTGCCACCCACATAAGGATGGGTTCCCTTTTGAGTCTGGTTCCTCTCAAGGTTTCTTCCTTACGTCATCTCAGGAATCTTTCCCTGCCAGGGATGCCACTGTCTCACTCATTAGCAGTAGGTACAAACTTATACGTTCTTTTACGTCTGTAAATCTGCTTTGCCCATTGTTAAAAGCGCTATACAAATAAGAATGAATTAAAATTAATTGAATGAGCAGAGACCCCCAATATACACAGATTTCAGATCGATAGATGTGCTGATCTCTGTGGTGAGATGTTTATTTTTTTAATTTAGTGTTCAGTTTTTCGGAGGTGTCTCAAGTTTTCCGTTCCTGTAAAATCTTTAGGGCAAAGGGCTGTTTTGCGGATTGCTCAATACCAAGGCCGTAGCAAGCTGAGTTATATTTATTCACTTCGAGACAACAAAAGGGAAGTTAAGAAGAGAATGAGCACGTATAGATGCAATTACAGGAACTTGCTATGCGTAATTACACCCAACGATGTGTCATTTTATGATAACATAGAAATGTTGCGTTTAGGCAAATTACAGTATTGGCATGAGGGCAGAGGAATAAAACATTTCAGGATGTAACTCGGCTTGGCATAATATCACATAATGCTGTGTGTTATTCCTTATTTCATTTTAAAATCAGGATCTATCAGGATTCCACGTGTCCATCCTATAACAGAGCGAAAATTAGACAGCAGCAACACTGCTTTTTTTCTGAAGAAGATGAATTGGGCCTTATCTTAATGAGAGACAGAAGGACGACTAAACAGATTTGGCCACAGCATCAGCACACTTTGTGATAAGTGCCCAAAGACCGTCCTTGGATGTCTCATTAAAGATGTCCGGTTTCAATCCGGTGTTATTTTAAGAATTTCGAAAAAAAAAATATATATTTTACCCCCAACTGTACATCTCCAGTGCTTTCAAGTGGTGCGCTAGTACAAATATTTAGCAGTATATTTACTGACAGGAAAGAGATGCTCGTTTTTTTTTTTTAATCATCCGGAAAAAAAAAATCTTTAATGACTTTTACTGAGGTGGAACACAAAGGCTGCGTTTGTGTGTGTGTGTGGATTTGGAAAACTGATGCATTCCTGATCTTGTAATTAATGTATCTCGCTTCCGGCCTCGTTATATTCCGACGAAGTCTGATTTGGTGTCTTAAGGATATATATTTTTTTCTCATTAAATCCCCAGACGATAACAGATTCGTTCAGCTCATTATTGCACGTCGGCATGGGATTCAGGTCACAATTCTAACAGGGGGAAGCATCTGCCTGGATGTCTGATAGTGCTTTGGAATAAAAAAAGAAAAAAAAACACACTCCTGCATTAATATCAGGCTCACGTCTGGGTTGTTTGCTCTCACATGACTTATGAAAGGAGGTTATAAATGTGGACAATGCATTCCTATTGTCTTGTGTACAGATGAACTCCAACTTCAAACATTCAGAGAAAGATGCCCGGGGTGGAATCTAACGCCGATCGAGGGATTTTTAGAGCTTATCAAGGGTTGTTTGATGAAGTAGTAGAGTCGTTTACATGGTTTATGGAGGTCTTTAAGGAAAGCAGCGCTGCCGTATATCTTCCTTAGTTCCTCTTTTTTTGTTTGGACATAATTACTCCAGCAGCCGAACAATATCACTTTATTGTCTGTCTTTAAAGATTATTACTTGTCGCACTGTATGAGATGATCCCAATAAAAATGCCTGCCGAATTCTCTAACAGACGGTGTAATGGGATTGTAAGATTTTGAAGATCAACTTACGATAGAAATAGAGACATTCTCTGAGACATCACATGACTGTGAGGTAATAAGAATATTTGTTTCTACCTGTTAGCGAGTTTTTCATAACCACATGCCGCCCTCCTATTGCTGGCTCTTAAATGCGAGTCGTAGCAGCGACGACAAGCTGTGATTCCAATTAAACATTCACATGGACCCCTGGTCATCATGCCAATTAATCAGAGAGAATTCTAATTACATTGTGCGATGATTTGGTTCACATTTATTAATTTTTGTGATATCATAAAAGAATAGAATAGACTTTATTTGTCACATATACATTAGAGCACAGTGAAATTCGTTTTTTGCATATCCCAGACTGCTCAGAAGCTGGGGTCAGCCATGATACAGCCCCTGGAGCATAGAGGGTTAGGGGCCTTGCTCAAGGGCCCAAAATTGCAGCTTGGCAATACCGGGGCTTGAACCCCCAACCTTCCGGTCAGCAACCCAGCACCTTAACCACTAAGCTACCACTCCCCACTGTATCAGTGTGTACAGTTAAAATAAAGTGGAAATAAAAAAATAAAGCCAATAATTTGCATGTTGTGATAACCACAAAACTCCATATAAGGTCAAGCATGATGATTACTGGTTGCATGAAATGAGCAATAAGGGCAAAGGCTGAAAGTTCTCACTTCTATGCCATGACAAATATTTATATTGATAATAATGAATAAGAACTATATCCTTCATCTGCTGATGGATTTGTTTATGGCCTACAGTAGTGCAAAGATAAACCGGCTCATCTTCTGTTTATACAGCAACATTTCTTTTGCCTTAATAGTAAAATAAATAGTTATTGCCTTAGTTTTGGCCTTATGCTTTCTTTCTTTCTTTCTTTCTTTCTTTCTTTCTTTCTTTCTTTCTTTCTTTCTTTCTTTCTTTCTTTCTTTCTTTCTTTCTTTCTTTGTTTTTGTGTTCTGCGAATAAAAATGAAAACGACTGACTGACAAAATTAGAATTGTTCTCTTAATACAATTAGTAATGCAACAATAAAGACTCACATCCATGTGTAGCTCTGAATAAGGGGGTCTGATCTCAGGATTATATTCTATATAAAAAGTGCAGGAATTCATGATACAGTCTGATTTAAAGTCGAGTTTTATAATAGTTAGTCGTATGGGAAATTTGAGCACGAGTAGGACAATCTTTTTATTAGAAATGTAAGAACTTGCATGTATACCAAAGTCGTTAATGCTAATATAAAAGTTCAAAGAATTAGCTCATATATTGTGTGGTAAATGTGTCTCATTATCTGCAAAAGACAAATCGTTAGAAATCGAACCGAGTAAACCCTGCTATAGTTATATAGTTATCCGGGAATACTGAAGTGAAATATAACTGGTGTTTGCGCTCTCAGTGTAGAGATTTTTCACGTTGTTTTCTGGCAATATAATTGCATTATCTTACTAAAGTAATTAATTGGATCTGAAATTGTAATACTGAATGCTTTTTTGTTTCCTTTTTTGTTAGGCTGACATAGAAATGTATTGGCCACATTGAGCATATTGAGTCTTTTATATGATGATGATTCTTATTGGGTTCTGCCCATGGGTTTCCTGAGCATTTTGTGGTTATAGTTTATCTCCAAATCCAGGAGGTGTAATGTCTAAAATAAATTGTCTCTATGTGTATAAACTGTGTGCACACAGTGATTTTGCATGCGCTCTTTGATGCTCTCATTCCACATTTAGTCACCATTTGCTGTTTTATTAACCTCCACTCTTCTGGGAAGATGTCCCACTGGATTTTGGAGCGTGCTAATGGAGATTTGTGCTCATTCACAAATCTTGTATTGATGTAGGGGCGAAGAATGGTGTTTGGAAGGGTTGAGGTCAGAGCTCTAGATCTAGAAGGAGGCTCAAGATCTTCCACTCCAAAACCCTGGTAAAGCATATTTTCCTGGAGCTGGCTTTGTGCACAGAGGCATTGTTATGATGGAACAGGTTTGGTTTTCCTACTTCAAGAGGAGGGAAAAATCAATGCCATCGCATCCAAAGACATCAAATAGAATTGTATGTCTCAAAGAATTTAGTCACAGTTTGGGGAAGAACCACATATGACTGGAAAAGTCAGATATCCTGATGGTGCATGCATGGTCAAGTCAAGTCAAGTCAAGTCAAGTCAAGTCAAGTCAAGTCAAATTTATTTGTATAGCGCTTTTCACAACAGACATTGTCTCAAAGCAGCTTTACGGAATTGAACAGTGAAGGTGAATGATGTGTATTTATCCCTGATGAGCAGCCGTGGCGACTGTGGCAAGGAAAAACTCCCTTAGATGATATGAGGAAGAAACCTTGAGAGGAACCAGACTCAAAAAGGGAAACCCATTTTCTATTGTGTGACATCAAAAATGTGATTATAGTCATTAAACAATACAGAACACTGGAGAGTGAGAACTAACATGAGCACTGGAGTGAAAGATTATGAATACTGCCATTCTACAGTCTTATACAGTCATTTGAGGTTATGGAACCAGGAGCTACTGAGCAACTCAAAAAAATAGCTCAACATTTGTGACCATTTGCATGGTCTGCTCTTGTCCGACCCTTGGATAAGCTCGTGCAGAACATGAAGGAACAGATAAAGTTGTAGCACTTACATTATGTGGTCGTAATACAAATTTACAGGTTTTACAGGTGAATTTACAGGTTTCAGCTCGGACCTGCAACGGCAAACAGACGTTTTTTTGTAACTCCTGAATCTATACAGCTGGGCATGCACGACCCAATACATGCATTCCATTCTGTTTTCTCTTCATCTTTCCCTGAGTTGCAGAAAAAAAACTTGATTTGCTTTCAGCTAGCCGGTCTCTCGTCAGCTGCTAAACAGACGGCGGTAAATCACCCGAGCCGACCGTATTCAGTGCGGAGTCACCGGAAGTTATTGCCGTTCCACGTGCAAAGGCCTGAGTGTGCCATTTGATCTGGCAACCAAGATTCATTTTCATATGTCGTGGAAACGGCGAAGCGTTTGTGCTGACACAGGCAAAACAGAATTAGGGTGAAAAGGGAAAAAACAGATGATACGCTAGTTTTCTTAGGCAAGGCAACAAATTCAACAATAAATATAAATCGTGTTGCTACACCCGGATCGCAAGTGGCAAATAGTGGCTTCTGCTTAGAACAACAACATTATTCAGACCCTTTAAGCATTTCCTTGTTTTAAATGATCATATTTCAGAATCTGTATTCAATTTATAGAGCTCATTAAAAGCATACGAACGAGACACTTGGAGACGTGTGTTTACTCTGAGTTACCAACCCAAACAGCGATTATTTTGCAGAACGATCATTTCATTTTCCTTCAAAAAAAAAAAGAGGCACAAGGCTCTCTCTGCCCATACACTGGAGCTCTGTGGCTGTGCCTATTTAGTTTTTTTTTAATAGTCATCATGTTTTGATTATTGGCAGGCCCATCTGGAAGTTTACAGGGCTTATTGTCCACTAATCTGCTCATATCATTATTCCCCCTATGACTAAAGCATGGAGCTGTGCCAGCGTTTTTTTTTTTTTTTTTCTTTTTTTCTTTTTTCTAAATCCACAAGCTGGGTATTGATGTGGAAAAAGTCTGTTAGTTTGTTAATAACAGTGACGCAGGTTTTCTGCGGGGTGTTTTTCTTGTACAAGAGAGAAAAAAAAAAAGACTACTAGAGGGGGAGGGTGGGTTAAGACCAAATAGTATGCGCAGTCAACTTTTTTTCAGTCCTGTTTGGTTTTTGGTCGCTTTGCTCTATTTCCGTTGCTACCAGCAGATTATGTGGACGAGCGCAGGGAGATAGTGGCAACGGAGGGCAACGAACACGCATGTCTCCCGGGCCTGACCTTTTCAGGAAGTGAATCGCGGTTGTCTCTAAAACATTTCTCATTTATAGCAGTGTATTTAGCGTACGGCCGAACCAAAGGGCGATTTATTAACCTGGAAACTCGGCTACATTCTTAACTAGGAGAAATTCAATTCAAAATCATTGTCCTGCTACATTTGTAAGCCCTCCAGCTCGAGGCAAGCATTGTGGAATCATGCTTTTATACCTGAGGAGGCTGAGTGTGTCAGAAAAGCACAATGTGGCTTTTTATGGCCTGTGCAGTGCCAAGCCCCATTCAGTCAGGATGACTAATCTGTTATTATCGCCACCCAATCATTTTTACATCGGCTAAAGCAGCAGGGGTGGAGGGGTTGCGAAACTCAAGAAGGCTTTCTTTCTTAAATATTAAACACACTGGGGTTTTTTTTTTTCTTTTTTTACACACACTCTATATCTCGAGTCTAATTAATCCTCTTATTTGCCAGAGGATTCCTCACAGCATTGCACACACTGGTTAACTTTTCATCGAAGCCAAAAGCTCTCTATGCAGCACAGATATTGTGCATGCAAAGGGTTTAATTATGCTCGATTCCTATCTTGTTTATTTCTGATTAATATCTAAAGCGCATTTAAGGCGTGTTAAGGTGTAGTTATTGTTTGGTTAGAGTGGGTAAATGAATGGCATCAATTATTATAGCAATGGAAGAGACAAAAAGGGTGCATGCATTCCATGCAACCTGTTTGATTCGTAGCCTGTTGCATGGCTGAAATTCTTTTTTTTTTTTCCAATGAGCAATGCACATGACAAATTCCCCACCATTCCCCTTCGTCCGCCACCCTTGACGTCACACCGCCCGTTCCACATTTATCCGCTTGTCAGCCATGAATCAGTGACCAACCCTTCGACAGTTTTGACCTTTAATACTGTGCAAGCCACCGAAATCAGTGCATCCTATTCATTTAAGCAACTCAGTAACCTTCTATAGCATGTAAATGGGTCAGAGGTAAAAATAGCGTCTCAATGTTAGAAGCAGGTAATTGTTTATCGCGTTCATAAAGTCAATTCAATTTCGTATGAATTGTCCTGTTGTAGTCAAAGCTATTTGTCAAGGACAGTGCCCTTTTATTCTGTACGTATAAATACGTGCAGCTTTACCCCGAAATATGGCACTGGGCTCTTTTAAAATAAAATAAAAAAAAAAAGGGGGGCCATTACTTTATCAACTGTAATCAGGCTTGGCTTGTGAGTAAAGCAAGGCCTGGCTTTTTTTTTCTTCCCACTACAAATAGGAAGCAGCAGTGATCCATACAAAACTGAAAGTCCTTTTTCTAAGTACGTTTTTTTTTTTTCTGTGTGTGTGTGTGGGTGTATGGGTGTGGGAGGGGGTGTGTGTGAGACAGCTCCTATAATTATGAACGATTTCTTCTACGGGCAGTAATTGAAAAGGCCTTGTCTTCTAGCATCTGTGGATGAAGAAATCATCACAATGGCACATTGATAGCATGGTATCTTCTTATCCCCTCCTGGCATCTAATCCACTCCTTTGTGTCACATCCTAAATACTTTTTAATTGGCTTCGTTTGAGTAAAATGCTATTCTCTCGCGCTATTCTCCAAAGCTCGGTGTAATCGTCTCTCTCTGACTCACATGCTAAAACAGAGAGCTGTCATTGTTCAAGCAAAGGCTAGTGTGTGAGAATATAATGCGGCAATTTTGGAAGCTTTCGTCCAATCGTATCGACATCGAAGTCGATTTTTGTTTGTTTTTGCGGACAACTGAGAGTCGAGTTGATACATATTTAAATTGCTTATTAAAAGCAGGACCCAAGAATAAATATTTGATTTCAAATATCATCCACGAGGTGGAGCGGGACAGAGGTTAGCGGAACAATTAGCTTTTGTGTTTAGCCCCGGATTACGAGATATTATCGGATTTACGCACTTCAACACGCCTGCATCGATGAACACAACAGCTGACGTAATATTACGTGCCACGGTGTAATGGGACGTTGGATTATATTCGTTCCAATTGTACATTAGTAATCTTTATGAAATCCATACGAAGTGCACATTATGTGAATCTGGGGGGTATCTTGCTAGGAAATTGGAAGTACCCTATAGAACATACGGACAAAAGTATTGGGACAGTGGACGTTTTCCAGCCCTTTGTGGTTCTAGTTGGACGCACACAATTGTATAAGATGTCTTTGGATGCAGTAGCATGAAATTGTCCCTTCATTTGAAGTAGAAGACCCAAACCTGTTACATGACAATGCTCCTGTGAACAAATAAGCTTTACATAAGATATGCTTTACATGGGTTGGAGTGGAAGATCTTAAGTGGCCTGCTATAAATATCTGACCTGTGAACACCTTTGGGATGAACTGGAAAGCTGACTGCACCACAGTCCTCCTACATCAGTAACTGACTTCACTAAATCTCTTGCGGCTATGTCACAAATCTCCACAAGCACACTCCAAAATCTAGTGGAACATCCTCCCAGGAGAGTGGAGGTTATTATAACAGCAAACGGGAACTAAATGTGGAATCAGATGTTGAGAAAGTCTCATGAGTTTCCTCACAAAACCGGCAGGAATTCTGGCGCGATCCAAAAAAAAAAAAAAAAAAAGAAAATCTGTGCCAACTGCTATGATTCTTATCATCTAAAGCTCTTGGTCTTCACAGTCCATGTCCAGAGTAAATGTGCTCATTGTGTGTCATGAAAGATACATTTCATGGATGGAGAAATCAGTGGCTCGGGTGCCCGGAACAAGAGGATTTTGTGTCAACTATTAGGCTATTAGTTTCTTCTTTTTTTCTTTCATTCATACATACACATGGGCAAGTAGGGTTATTATGTAAGCAGTCATCATTGCTTTTTTTTTTTTGTTCTGTTCTATTCTTTATTTAAAAGTCAGAAAAAGACAAGATCCTTTTTTTTTTTTTTATAAATCCATTTGGTATGTTTATTTAAACAAAAATACACTTTACAGATCCTGTATCTACAGCGTGAGGCTACTGAACCGAATCGTACCAGCTGCTGTACTACACACATCCTCAGAGGTGAGATTTGGCTTACAGGAGAACAGTTACTAGTCAGAATCAGGGGCATGCAGATAATGTGGGAACACTGATCAAATCGAGCAACGCACTGCAAAGTTTTCAGACATCTCATGCTAGCAAAACAGACACACACACACACACACACACACACACACACACACACACACACACACACACACACACACAAAATCTCTTCATATTTCAAAATATCAAAATACAATATAGACACTAAACAGTACTGAATAATATCTTGTATGCGTTAAGTTAAAAAACTCATTTGTATCATGTAATGGGGGCAAAGACACAAGTGAGTATTAGTGAGGAGTCAACAAAAGCTAAAGCAAGACTAAAGCTAGAAACGAGGAGTATGACAAAAGTAACATACACTACACGACAAAAGTTTGTGGACACCTGACCATAAGGTTGGTATGTACATGTGCATGAACATCCGTTTCCACATTTAGTCCTCATACGCCGTTATAATAACCTCCACTCTTCTGGTAAGATGTTCCACTAGATTTCGGAGCGTGCTTGTGGACATTAGTTCTCATTCAGCCACTAGGTTGTTTGTAAAGTCAGGTTCTGATGTAGGGGAGGTGAGGAAGCCTGGGGTGTAGCCAGTTTTCAGAGGTTTTCAAGATGTTCAAGCTCTATAGCAGTCTACTGAAGATCTTCCACTTCAAACAATGTAAAGCATATCTTCATGGAGCTGGCTTTGTGTACAGAAGCATCGTCATGCTTGAACACGTTTGGGTCTCCTAGTTTAAGTTTGAAGGCATCCAAAGGCATCCTGTACAATTGGGTGCCTTCAACTTTGTGGGAACAGTTTGGTAAAGAACCACATTTGGCTGGAAAGTCTGGTGTCCCAATACTTCTGTCCACTTAGTGTATACCCGGATCTGAGACTGGCATTTTGTTTACCGTTGAGCAGCCACGTTGATTCGCCGCCACATGCTGCTCCTCCCTCGGGGTTGCCAGGCAGTTGATGGTGTGTATTTTTATAGAGGTTACCGATTTTCAGTTGAATTTACATGTTGTCAACAATTTGCTGCAAACACATTGCCCTTACTCAGACAGTTTTCTTAGAAAAGCATAATGACTGTGTGATAATGAGTCGCTTCCTACGCACGGCTTTATATCTCTGTCTGTGCCAGCGCACTTATCTAACTAGCTGGCCATATATTACGCATGCACATTAAATCAGCTACGATATATATTTTGGCTAACCAATTAGGTTTCCCGGTAACCCTGCATGTCACTGTGCAGTGCTAGATAATTGATTTGAATTTAGTATTTAATAATCTAGAGCAAGGAAATAGTGTCAAATTATGTAAACAAATGAAAATGGCTTGCCTGATGAAACTAGCTTTATTTTGATTTTATCTCTGTAGCTGGAGAACTTTAAGCCAATATTTTGTGCTGAACACACAATAAACAGTAAAACACACACACACACACACACACACACACACACACACACACACACACACACACACACACACACACACACACAAACACACACACAAACACACACACGCACAGACTCACACACGCTCAATACATTGTAAAACACAAAACCCAAGTTTACTGATCTAACATCAGACTGCCTTAAGTTTCTGCAGTTACAGATCGAGTTACTGTTGCTTGAACAACAGGATCACCTGAGGCAGTCCATTTCCATGAAACATTTGAGTAAACTTAACTTCTCCCACTTGAGCTCTGAAAAAACAAATCCATCTGTTATTAATCTGTTACGGCGCTTCACCCATATGCTCCTCGACTTTGTGATTGGGATAATTACAGCCATGATGTAATATCCTGTACTCAATACACATGCGTTTCGAATTTCTTGATGTCTGAGTTCAAATATATATCTATCTTATTTAGAGCGATATTACAGTGCAGTATAAGTGTTTAGTCGTTTAGGATTTAAAGGTCAGGATGTGTTGCGCTCGTGTTACGATGCCTTCATTCCTTTTTTGATTTAATATTGAAAGCAGAGGAAGGAGAAAATTGCGTTTTATCGTTTCTGAGCTCGAATAAAAATGCAATATGACTTATTTGTTCTTATTCGTTTAATCACACAAGTGTTGTAATCAAATTCTGACAATACTATATAGGAGCAAAAGTGCACAATGTTTCCAATCCTAACCTGGAACTGAATTTCAACGGCAGGCTTTTCTTAGAAAGAAATGTCCACTCCGGGGTCATTTGCTCAAATGATATATTATATGATACAAACTAGACGAATATATTCACAGATTACAGACGGTGGAACAGGATGCAGGTTGTGGCATGGTGGGGCGGGGCAAGGCAGGGTGGGGCTGTTTTACAGTAAGCGAACCTTTCCTTTATGGAATACCATATGAGAGGAGAACATGTGCCAGACTCCTGTTTACTGCCACGTTCTTGTTGCTTTTGAAATGCACATACAGAAGCGATCCATATTAACCTCTTGGAGCGAAACCACAATGTTGGATGAAGTCCCTGGATTATGAACTATAGATTGATCTTTCATTTTATATCTGGGTTGTTTAGAAGCACCGAAAATGAAGGTGTCAAGAAACTATAAACGAGGTGCAATTTTAAATATTTTACATTTAGAGCAAAAAATAGGTATCAAACATGGTTATCTCGTAATTTTCCTTTTAAAAAAAACATGCTTTTAAATAAGACTTGATTCGGTATCGTGGGCTACGCTTTTTTGTGCTGCACCTGGGAATACCAATATAGCATCAGGTTAACTGTATGACTGTTTCAGCTTTGCTTATCTCTGTGCATCATCAGCGCTCTAATTCGAACCTTTCTCTGCTTGCTCTCCTGGGAGCAGAAATTCCGTTGGCAAACACGTAGCTGTCTTTTTTCCCAAGAGATTTAATGAGTTACACAAGACAGAGTTGTAAATTAGGATTTTATAAAATGCCTTTTTTGAAGTCCCTGGAATTATTTGTTGTACCAGATACGTTCTAAGACCTATTGCTGTTCAATTGCGTCATCAGCGACACAGGTGTTGGGATCGTTTTTAGGAAACCTGGCGCTTGAACGCATTTATACGGAGCGATACAGAATGCCTTGGGCTCGTACGGGACTCACGTGGGACTCACCATACCAGTAAAAATTCACCACATAACATAAATCAATGAGTGGTTTTTTTTTTGTATATGAAGGGGGGAATGTTCCAGGACAGCACGACTCGGAAGGCAGTCTGGACGTAGGTGAATAAAGAGCAGTATTATAGATAGGCAGGAAGCATGCGAGTCTTGAGCAACCTGCGATCCATTACGCTTAGATCTCCGGCTGTTGCTCTTGGCTCGTGAAACACAATCACCCAAATTTAACAAGCGACTAAGAGCGTTTCTCAATAATTGAGCTCAGGCCCAAACTCACGATGGATTTTTCCAGGAACCCGCTTTGAATTGAAAGTTTCCTCCCAGTTCGGGTGAGAATAACCGCACGAGCCTGGTGCTATCGAGAGTAAGACAGACACAGCACTCTAAATAGGCCAGCCTTGTCCATCGGGACAGACGAATCCACTGGAAGGTGAATTAGAGACATTTAAATATAAAAAGCTCAATATATTTAGTATCGAGAGACGGCTGGCAAGCGATCGGTTTTCTTCATGTATCTTACACACATGATTAACTGTCTGCTTCATCCTGGGGACAGTGAAGACAGACCGATGTCCTGCTGCGTCCTAGCTTTTTTTTTGTTTTTTGTGTTTTTTTTTTTTTTTTTATAGAGGTTGCACACCCAGAGGACAATTCACAAAGGAGCTCCAGCAGGAGCAGCATGGAATCTGAACAGTCTGCAAAGCTAAATCATAAACCAGCACATTAATAATAGCGCTGCACTGCGTTGCATTACTATATTTGTTCGGCATAAATACATTCGTCCTAGTTAATGTCCAAAGCTATATCCAGGCCTGTATTGTGTCGTCTCCCCTCCCCACTCCCCCCCTAACCCTGCGCAACACATTAGCTCATCTACGAACTTGCTTTTTTTTTGCATTCCAGCCAGCGGTGCATAAAAACAATTACGTCCTGTCAATGACTCCGAAGGGTTACACTAAGCAAATTGAATAGTCTGATGTTATTTGCTTCGGTTTACCCTGTGGTTGATTCACGGTTTAATAATAATTGGAAATTAATTACACGATAACACCAGCCCCATCTAAAATCTTGTGTTTCCACATTCTGTTTAGCAGGAAAACTGCAGTTTTTTTTCCCCCTCCCTCCCTTTTCTGCCTCAAAGCGTCATTATAACGATTGAATAACGCACACTCATACGCACAGACGTTTGAGATACCGCGCACAATAACACATCGGTTTGATTCATGGCTTTGTGAGCGAAGTGTAATTGTGTTAGCCATTATTGACGAGAAATATTTCATTAAAAAAACTGTTGCCGTGGAGATGACACATTTTCTTTCCCCCCCTATTCCCGCTGCCGAGTTGCTCAGCGTGCGGCGTGTTAGTATCAATAATAATGCATGCCAATAACCTTAGCATCAATGCTCATCTGCTTTAATAGGCTGCAGTAATGAGGACATATAATAAGCAGCTTCTGCCAAGAATATTCCCAAGCCTCTATCTTTCGCTCTATCTCTCGGTCTCGAGCCTGAGATCTCTGTGTTTAAATTAATCAAGTGTTGACCTATGCTTTGAAAAAAAAAAGAGAGAGAAAGAAAGAAATGTAGTTATTGAAGCTCTTCTGTCAAGCCTGATTGGCTCGTTGGATACGGTTCGGCAATAAGGGTGGGACAGCCCTGGAATGTGTCACGTGGAGATACAGACGCCTCTGTTTCAGGTGCTGGTAATCGACCAGGTCAGCTATAAAACACGTGTAAAAAAACGTGAAGTGGCCAACAAACAAACTGGGAGTTAATCTTTCTCATAGCCCAGTCACTGCGCCAGGACTTGTGAGGGAAAATATTGAGCAAAAAAAAAGAATCAAAGAAACTTTATTTGTATTCGCAGGATAAAAAAGAAAGCAAGCTCGAGCAGACACATTTCGAGAAAGTTAACAAGCTGACAGGTGATTTGGAGATACGGCTCTGTAAACTTCCATAACAAGCTCGGGCAGGTAGCGCAGCCAGCTGTACACAGCCATTATAAGATGTTTATCTAGGTCACACTGTCTTCCATGAGCCAAACATTATAATTAGAATGTAGTTCTAATAAAAAAAATTCAGATATAATAAATATTTATATATAAAAATATATATAATATATTTTTTTTTGGTGGTGGGGGCTGGGGGTGGTGGCGTGGTTTATAATTGCTTTCTCCGCTCGCGGCTGTTTTCTTTTTCGCCGACAATTTTATAACTTGACATTCTGTCCCATTGGGAAATAAGCGAGTCATATATTTTCCACTTCCTTAACAACCTACAAAAACAAAAGCTTCTTACAAACGAGCATTTTTTTCTTCGCTGGTCGTGACTCAACACTTAGACCCCTCAGGCCTTTCTTCTAAAAAATTTTTTAAACGATTAAATAACTAATGATTATTACATTCGGACGTGCTTTACCACATACGTCCTGCATTTTATGTTTAATTGGCCCTCTTTGGCAGGGGCGCCGAGTAGAGAGGTGTTATGTAAATATATTCCCACAGAGGGTCATTTGACATTTTGTGGAGCACTTGCGCTGTAAATGAGAAGAACACTGCTATATTTAAAGAAACAGAGTCCCTTTCCAGGGATACGACAAGACGTGCAAAGCTTAGACGGTTGATTTTCGCGACCAGACAGCGCCTTCTGCTCTTCTTGTGACAAGGGCCTCTTGTCAAGGCTATTAAAGGAAAATTGCATAATGCAATTTCCAGTGGCCTCTAATGATAGTGCAGACCTCCCCAATTAAATACCAATGGCTTTCTTTAGGAAAGGTTTGATTTAAGGAATAAAATCACTGTGGCTTCTTTTTTTAAACCATTAACCCGCCCCACTCCGATCACCCTGAACCATCCTCTCAGGCCTGAGGCAAAATCTAATCAGGAAGATGTATGCTGACTGCCAGACGATTAACACAGAACTCTGAGACCAATTTGTGAATAGAAATCGCAGTTTGACTCGCTTCATACTTGGCACACGAATACAGATCGCGTATCATCCTTTGCTCGTCTGTGTGCTTCACGTACATCTTTGAGATTCAAATCTCCAAAATGTCTATAGCACAAATTTCCCTGAACATTAAAATAGACAGCGATTTCACATTTATCCTCGTGATTTTTGCTTGTTACTCGAAGCAAAAAGCTAGGAATGTGCTTCGCCCCCAACTGTTTCACATTGGTATTGCACCACTCAGGCATTTACAGTATTCCCCCTGTATGTATACAGTACTGTACTGTATTAACATTTTACTTCATTTTACAATGAATCATTATATTTTTATTAATACATTTCATTATTCCAACATAAAACTCCATAAAAAACAATTCCCTCTAAGTTTTTGGGTCTATCGTGCTATCCCGGAAAAATCTGCCAAACAAATTAGTTATGTGGCAAACGCAATTCCGCGATAAACCGGCGGCGCGAGATTCAAACCACTGTAAAGCGAGGATTTCTGTACTATCGATCTCTAAAGACGCGCACAAGCGGCAGACGCGTTCCAAATCTGTCTTGTAATTCTTTGATGCATTGAGGTCTACGCTTAGTGCGAGAGGACAATCCCTACAAAGTGAAAGCCACTAGACTGTAGAGAGCGAGCGAATGCACCAATTTCACTCATCCCTCAGAGGAAGGGAATATGTGCACCACATCTGACATGCAATAAAAGTCCTATAAAAAGATAAACAGGGTAAATCAAAGCACGTCATGTCGCTTTTTCTGTCCAGAGCCTCTCGAGTTCATTTAAAATTATCCGAGTTTCTCTAGCCAGGGGCTCAAGCACAAAAGCCTGCTTGTCGATGAACTACACAAACAGTACGAGAAACCATAAAGCATTCTTTCGAAAAAGCTTCGGTATTTGCTAATGAACTCGTAACCCTCGAAACTGAACCGTCCTCCATGTACCTGGCTGTTTTTTTTTTTTCTGAATTCTGAATCCTTCCCAGGAAAATGTGTCTTTTGACCATGGTGACAGATGTAAACTCACTTTGTCTGTGTCCAGTGGCTTGTGTTTTACAGCTCCTTGGCAGCTCCTCCTAAGCTGCTGACAAGTCTGAAGCGCTCCAGTCTATTGAGAACCGCAGAGTTTTTAGTGGCATATTATATATTAAGAGCCCATATTTTGAGCTTGTTTTTTTTAACTTGGTTTTTTTAGACACAACCAAGGGCTGATAGATAGAAAAACTTGCCAGAGCTGTGATCATGCAGGACTGAATGATGTGGCCCCCTGCCAGCTGTCTAGCTGTTTTTTTTTTTTTTCTTTTTTCAATGTCCAATCCAAACAGACGGCTGACATGGTAAAACAGCAGTATGAGTTGTAAAATGTTGCATCTAGCATGTCTGTGCTTCAACCCAAGCAGACCTTCACCCATCACTATCTTGTTAGATAAGCTAAATGACTTCAGGTTCTGTCTCCCCATGCTTCTGAAATACAGTACCTCAGGCCTGGTAAAGATATACGGAGTCTGTAGGAGGAAGAAGGCAAGAATCAGCAGTGACCTTTTTTGCACTGCGCAAGCTGACTTAGCAGCTTGCAGTTAATTCACACGCTAGTTGTAAGAAGCAACATAAAAATATTATCACACAACCCTTGAACAAATGGAACTGTAGAATGCCTCTTTGGCACGCTGGCCTAGTCAGCAACAGAAAGTACATTTCTGATGACCTTTCTTTTCTCTCTGTGTGGCTGCAGGTGATGATGCAGAGGATAAGAGGGTCCTGGTGCTAAGCTATCCACAGTACTGTCGTTACCGCTCCATCATTGCACGGATCCGTGAGCGGCCTGCTTCACTCCTGACGGACCAGGTGGTACTAGCTTTGGGGGGTATTGCTACGCTCACAAGCAACACTCAGATTCTCTACTGCAGGGACACATTCGAGCACCCCACACTGCTGGAGAATGACAGCATCTGCGACGAATTTGGTAAGCAGCATTCATGCTCAGACGTCGTTCGGAAACTTCTCCCTGACTGGGAATTGACAGTATCCATTGGTGTGTGCATCTTCTTTCAAAATAAATGTTGGCTGCTCAAATAGTTGCTAAAAAAAAGTGTGAACTGGGCCAAATGAATAAGTGATTAAAATGATAGTTGAATTGCTGCCTAGATGAGTGGATTGTAAGTAGTTGGATAGATTAAGGTGGATAGATGATAAGATGAATGTATTGATAGATAAGGAAAGCGATGGATGGCTCTGAGATGTTTAGTCAAACAGGATTAAGGCATAAATTGATGGATGGATGGATGGATGGATGGATGGATGGATGGATGGATGGATGGATGGATGGATGGATGGATGGATGGATGGATGGATGGATGGATGGAGGAATGAACAGTTGGATGAACCGATGAATAAATGACTATGTTTGAAATGGGTGCATGTGTAAAAAAAGCTCATAATATAGAGATAATGAAACAGATGGGTGGCTCCAAGATGTTATGTTAAACTGAAAAAAAGAAAATTCAATTCTAGTTGACTCAAATGGATGGATGGATGGATGGATGGATGGATGGATGGATGGATGGATGGATGGATGGATGGATGAATGAATGGGTGCCATTGATGAATGATGCATGAATAAATGAAGACATGGGTGGATAGAAGGATGTATGATCTAATAATAAATAGAGGTATGGTGTTATAGAGAGATAAATACATAGACTGATAGTATGATAAATGGAAAAATGAATTATTCTAAGAATGAGTGGGTGGATGGATGGATGGATGGATGGATGGATGGATGGATGGATGGATGGATGGATGGATGGATGGATGGATGGATGGATGGTTGGATGCCATTGATAAATGATGAATAAATAAATGGAGTCATGGTTGGATAGAGGGCTGCATCGATCTAATAATAATTGGAGGGATAGTTTAATAGGGGGATAAACATTTAGACAGATAGTTAGATGAATGGAAAAATTACGAATTTCTGAAGAATTAAAGGATGGATGGGTGAATGGAGGAATGCATAGATGAATGGGTATTTAGCTTGTTGGACAGATGCTGACTGATATTGTGCCTGAATAGAATAGATAGAGGGTATTCAATTGATGACTAAATAATTGGATGATGAATGGATGGATGGATGGATGGATAAATACAAAGGATAGATGTTCAAATTAATGCACCGAGGAATGAAAAAACAGGTACGTGTAAATACAGATTTATGAACAGTTGAACTATGGAGATGTGTGTCTAGATTGATGGTTAAAAGAGTGATATGAGTGATGGAATGAAATGATAGCTAGCTGCATGGATGAGTATAAGGATTGATGGATATGGTGCATGGAATGAATTGATGGATGGTTAGATAAATAGCCTGATGGACAGATGACTTAAAGGATTGTTGATATGGTGCATGAGTAGATAGATGGATGGTTAAACAGATGAGTAGATCGATAGTGGGTTGGTGTGATAATGAAAGTTACCACCTACATAACAAATAAACCTCTATGCTCTAAACAATCCGGCATCTTCACTGAAAGTTCTGCCATTTGATTTGAATCCCAGGATGACTAGTAAAGTGTCTCAGGGGAGGCTTGGGCAAGGCAGCTGGTACTGGCACTGGCACATCAGCAGGCATAAATGCCTGGTAGCCAGTTTGATCACACAAGTTCTAATTAAAGCAGGCAAACTGTTGTTTTTTATTGTTTAAGCTGAGGCTGCACAGCCTTCCAGCTTCAGCTAGAACAATAGAAAGATAGATGGATAAGAAGACCATTTCTCATGATAGAGAGCAGCAGCAGTGATCTTTTACCTTTACCGTTTTCTCTCTGAGGTCAGAACCAGACTACAGTCTGCCAATCTGTGCTGCAGCTATAAAGAAGAAGTGACGTCTATCCTCCTGTTGGTTTTATCGTTCGAGTGGCGTGTTGTTGCTTGCTGTCAGCGCTCCTTTTAAAAGTGATACAGCCACTGGCACACTAAAGGAGAGATCTTGTTTGCAGCTTAAAGTGGTTCTCAAAACACTTTTACGTGCCAAGCTAGACTTGCTAACATTGCGTTTTGCTGTTATTGTGTAACAGCTGGTTACAAGGGTTGCTCGAGCAGGAAGTAGTGGAAAAAAAAAAACGTCTCTGTACACGAACCAGTAGTGTCTCATGTCTCCACTTAACACGACCGTGAATCCAACGCGACGAGGCATCAGTTAAAACACAGTGATTCTGAAAGCTTTTGATTCATTTTCTGTGTTAGCAGCTGTGCCAATAGTGCCGGCTGGTATTCAAATCACAGGTTTATATTAAAGTGTTATTGTTACTATAGTAACAACTCATTTACAGGGACTTGCTTGGCAGATGCTCCACATAATGTAAGTCTAAATAAACAGATTAAGAAAACGTTTTGTTTGAATAGGGGTTTATCATTGTCATAGTTACATTACCTGTAAGGAGATTTTTATTTAACATTCACCAGGGAAGTTTCCAGTGCTAGGATTCTTCTGGACTTTGCACATATTCTGTTGATTTTTTTTTTTAGTAAGCTAGAAAACATTTTTTTTATTTTTTATTTAAATTAATTAAATTTAAATTTTTAAGTTAGAAAAAAGCTGAAAAGTGTTGAAATGTCAGTGATAAAAGGCTTGTGTTGAGGCTGCTCAGCTACATTTATTGCAACTGAAAATAGTAAAAAAAAAAAAAAAAAAAAAAAAAAGCATGTGTTATTAGTTAATAATAGAAAAATTGCATTTGTTGGCAAAATCGCTAGAGTGTAAGAGGAGAAAAATGTTTTAGGACATCCTGTTATTGGAAAATAGGAAAATCATCCACCCCATTATGAATTATTTTCCTATAACAGCACACCATGTCATGTTTTATTTCTTATTCAAAAAATCCTGAATGCTAATGATTAATGCGACTCTTGAGTCTGCCAATAGCGCATAATCTTTTAGTGTGGGTTCCATAATAACTGGTTTCATTCCTACACCCATTTTTTTTTTCTACAAGTAAGGAGGAAGTATTCCTTTTGCGACTCAACAACAATGTGGTTAATATTAATTGATAGCTTTCGCCTCGGCTGGCAGCATTTAAGATTCCTGAATCTACATGATTACACCATCAACATTTCGTTTTCCTGGTACTGCGTTCTCTGTCCTCGGAAAGGATACTGTACGCGATTGTTCCTTGGATTTATGTCGAGGCTTTCAATTCTGTGACTCTGCCAAAAGATTAACTCGTGGGTGACGAGGCAAGCAGTTTTTTTTTTCTCCCCCTATTCGCTCCAGGGCCGTTTATGTAATAACTTAGAGCAGCAGCAGTTTTGCAGTTTTGAAAATGGCTGCCAATGTACTTAATGGTTTATCTCTTGTATATAGAGGACACATGATTTGGCTCTGAATTACTGGAAAAAAAATAT
The DNA here is from genome assembly GCF_946808225.1 of Silurus aristotelis. NCBI lineage: Eukaryota > Metazoa > Chordata > Actinopteri > Siluriformes > Siluridae > Silurus > Silurus aristotelis. Next base: position 22,717,004 of record NC_139585.1, read on the forward strand.
CAGATACGCAGTCTGGGTTTTTGTAAGAAACAGCACCTTTTAGTAAAGCATGTACTCTGAGATTGTTGTAGATACTCTGAGAGCTTGTAGATAACCCTAGCACAATTCTGGACCAAACACCTATTCTTTGAAAACAGAACTTATTGAAACCACATTGAAACAAGCCATCATTTTCACAACTTCCACGAAAAGGGTGCGCTATTTATTACGCTCTGAACTCATGCGTGAAGTCATCGCTCATGTTAAAGCAGTAGATTTCGAAGTTTGGCTTGTTGTGCAGCACATTGGAGAAAGAGAAAGAAATGAGAAAAATCAAAGGAGACAAATAAGAAGTGAAAAACATGGAGCTTTTAGTGTGCCCAGAGTAAAGGTTACTTGGTGGAAAATCTCCCGCGTTTAGCCTAACCATTAACTTTACTGAGAAAGTAACGTGCCTTCCAGATCCTTGGCATTTTGAAAGGGCTGTCCAGTGGTTTTGAGACGATTCCAGTACATTAGCGAGTAGCGGCCAGCATAGAGGGGTCCGTTTCAGGAAAATGTGGCAGGAATGGTGTAGCTCGCCCACTGTCTTGCTCACACATATTTTTAGTAAGTTGATCCGAAGTCTCCTGCCAATTGCAGTTTTATCTGCTCCGTCTTTTAATGGAAATGTCCACAGGGCTTGCCTCGCCCGCCTGCTCTTCTGGCCACACGTCAATCTCTCTCCCTCAAGGAAACAAAGGCTGCTTAATTGACTAAAAGGTCTCCCTCGGACGTGATTGGGTCCCGAATACGAGCTTGGTGAAACGTTTTCTCCTCACCCTGTTATAGGAACGTAATTAGAACCCCGGAACCCCATTCTTTCGCCATTACAATGCATTATATTGTGCGCAAAGTGTCAGCGGGGGCGAAGGCGCCCCATAGGCAAACAGAGGGCAATTTGGTTCGACACTACTCCGCAGGGTTTCACCCTGACCCCGGCGGGTCACATGACTCCCGACGACAGCCTGAACAATTACGCCTGCCACATTCTTCTCTCAGGCTGTGGCGTGCTACAGAAAACCCAACTCTAACAGCCGTGCCTCCTGGTGATCGAGACAACACCGCCCTGCTTAGAAATAACAACCCCCCCCCCCCCCCCCTAAAAAATAAAACTCACACATAAGTGTCCCTCTTCCATGAAGGACACTGTCTTTGAAAAGCACGAGAGAAAGGATTGAAGTGTCTCTTTAGATAGGTGATGTTAATGGAAGGACTATTCAAGAGGGGTTTTTTTGTACCATGGAAGCTCTGTAATGGTTGTGCTGTTATTCCCCCCTCTCCTGATTCATTTCCTGTCTCTGAGGACGTTTATTTTTAGGAAGTCAGTATTATTATGTGGGCATATGCTTAATGATTGCAGTGTGAAGCACAGGCATAAAAGATGCATTATGGAATGAAGAGGGTTTTTTTTTCTCACCACGGCATGTCAGAGAGAAAGAAGACAATGTTCTCTAGTCATGAGGAACGTGTTTTGTGGCAGATGTACGCTATGGCTGTATCTTTATCTACAGGGTTGCCAGGCTTTAGTCAGCATGACTGTTTTTTTTTTTTTTTTTTGTGTGTGTGTGACAGGAATGTAGTGTAGCTGATTAGAGCATGATTGGTGCATAGCGATGAGGATGACAATTAACGATAGCCTGTCGTTCGGTAAAGAGAAGCAGCAACTGACAAAGCAGCCCATTGTTGTTTATCATCAAGGACCCTCTCGTGTTGCAGCCATTGTTGAGAAGTGCTAATAATTTGTACTTAAGTAAATCAAATTGCAGGCCAAGGGTTTCACCTTTCTTTTATTTTTTTTGGTGCGGAGCAAGCACTCTCCGATTTCATCCTCTGCCTCATTTAGAGGATGTGTTTACCGCATACACGGCAGTAAAAATGGGTCATTTATTTTCCTCCCGTTTAAAAAAAAAGCCCTAACAAATGAAGTGTGTGTGTGTATATACCATGGCATGTTTTTATACCCAAATGTCATCACAAGATGACGGATATCAGACAGTTTTCACTTTATACGGGAATTCAGTTGGTATCCATGAGGGGGAAAAATGCAGAGGAAAAAATTGCTTTGGGGACCGAGTTTGAAGGTGGGGTTTAATTTGAGATATTTCAATGTTTTAATTGAAGGTCCTCATAAGGATAGTAAAACAAATGTGTGGGTGTTTGTGTGTGTGTTGGTTAATTTCGCATCCATGTGGCCAAGTGTCTCTTGGAGAAGAATTTAATAAGCATTCGGAGAACCGACTTTGATTGATACCATATTTTGGGAAAAAACGGGGACATCTGTGTGCTGAGTGCGAGAGCTTGTTGAAGAGAATATTAATACTTCACATCGCTTTTTAAAGTACCAGGCAGGGGGACGTACGGCGACTCGGATTCGGGACTCGCAAGGGGGCACCGGCTTCTCCGCTTCGACCATGTGGCTCACAGAGCATTTAAATATTTGGGTGCAGGGGAAAAAGATGTATTATCCCAGACGCATATGGAAGAAAAACTTTCTTTATGATTCTTTTTTTTTTTTTTAAGAATATTGAGGAACATCATATGGCCCCCCTCCCTTCCCCACTTCATCCCCTGCGCCTTTTCATCCAAGAAGGGGAGGGAAGGGGGGAAAAAATTAAAATGAAGTAAGAATTACCTATAACCCAGTTTCTTTTTCTTTTGCAATCGGATCCGGGTCTCGAGCTTTGCTGCTTACATAAACAAATCTTTCTCTTAAATTTGATTCAGCATTAAGTCTTTCCAGAGACATCGACACCCCTACCCTCCCCACCCTGCCCCTCTGCCCCCACCCCCCATTTCCCTTGCTTCTATTTATATTGGATATGAAGTTTTCTTTGTTGTTCCCTGTGTCTTCATTGGAAATAAAACTCTGATGTTTGCTCTGAACATAAAGTAATGTGTTGAAGTAGTGCAGCAGGCAAATTTCCCAAAATCCAAATTCCATTGGAGATCATACTCTCTCTCTCTCTCTCTCTCTCTCTCTCTCTCTCTCTCTCTCTCTCTCTCTCTCTCTCTCTCTCTCTCTCTCTTCTCTTTGCTTTACATGTTTTCGCTCTCTCTGTTTCTGCTGTACTTTGGCTTTGCTAGATTTAATGCAGGTAATTAATGCCATCCAGATGTTGCAGTCAGATCCATTTTGGTGCTGCACATTGAAAGCACAGACAAGCTTAGGCAGGCTCCATCCACACTAATCACTTAATACACTCGAGAAGGATTGTATGAGCGGTTAAGTAAACAGTATGTAAAAATTATTACTGTTTTTCCATGCGCAAAAGCATACAATTAGCCCCAACACGAACGTTCACACTCGTCGTTTGCATGAACCACGGGAAAAATAAGCTCTCTTTACATCTCAGCTTTACATCACTCTCATGTATCTCTTTTTCCCTCTCTCTTCCTCTCTTTTCCTCTCCATACCTCTGACCATAGTTTCTCATTCCACGTGCACGGTTCTCTACTTTAGGTTTGATGATTCAGGTCTTGGTTTTTGTTTTGTTTTTTGTTGATTTTTTTGTCCACCCACAATTCCACAATCTAGATTGAATTACAAAAGGTCATGCATTTTTTAATAGCCCACATGCCTCATCCATGTGTCATATTAAGAATTTAAGACCAAAGCAAAGAGCTGCCTAGTTTTCAATCCAAAGTTATACTTGTTTTTATTTCCATCCTACTCCAGGCCTTGTCAGGGTCAGGCTGAAACCTCCCCCTAAAAACCACCCACCTAAACACACACACACACACACACACACACACACACACACACACACACACACACACACACACACACACACACCACCACCACCGCCCCACCTTACAATTTCTTAAAATCCAAAATAGTTTCCCTCCCACAGTGGAATTTGCATAATAGTCCAACAAAGTTTTTTTTATATTTCTACGAATTTGGTAATGAATAACTTACAGGTAATCCAGATAAACATTGCACGCTTCATGTATATATATATATATATATATATATATATATATATATATATATATATATATATATATATATATATATGTGCGCGTGTGTGTGTGTGTGTGTGTGTGTGTGTGTGTGTGTGTGCATGTGGTGTGTGGTTTGTTTGTGTGTGTGCCAGAGTCTGTTCATGTACTTTGTGGTTTTCTGTTTCTTTGACTCTGGGGTCAGTATTATTAGTTTAAATGGGATTTACAGCTTGCTATTTGCGTGCATTTTGGATCGTGAGCCGGTTCACATGAAGCTGATGGATTATGATGATATTTCATCGACATCAGCGATAAATTGATATCAATAAAAACGATATAATATTGATATCTGACAATGTACCGTTGATCACGGCAATACGACGATATAATATTGTCGACAACGTAATACCAGTAACCCGTTATGACGATATGATATTGATGATATGACACCGATATCAGCAATATCACAATGCAATCTGAGTGTATCAGGTATAAGTAATGAGGCTGTAAGACTAATAATGCTGAAAATAAATGAACATTATGTCAATATAATATCAATATCAATGATGAGGATAATTGACAATATCAATTGATATCGAATCATTACATCGCTAACCTGTGATATCACTGATATTGATATTATATTGACAATGTTCATTTATCTACAGCATTATCAGATATAATATCAGCAATAATATCAGCAATAGCGATATATCATTGATGAAGATGTATTAATAACGATTAATTTCGATATCAGTGATATGATGACATATCATTATAAATTATTATCATTAACCATATGATGATAGAATTTCAATTTCAGCGATGATATAAGTATTAGCCATTCGAGGATATCAGTAACATCAGTATCAGTGGCATGACAATATATGATCAATATCATCAATATGGCGATATGGCGATATAACATTGAAGATATAAGACTGATAAGTGTGAGGAGGAATTGACATTTTGATATAATATCAATATCATTGTTGATTGTGTCACAAATTAGCGATGTAATTATTTAATATCAATCACAGGGATGATATAATATCAGATATTATCAGTATCATTGATGATATAATATCAATATCAAAGTGATATAACAAAATAATATTAGTATTAGTGATATAATCATATGAATATACAATTATATCAATATCAGTGATATGGCGATATATCAATATCATTGACGTCGATATTATATCAATAACAGCAATGCTGATATAATATCAGTGATATGACGATAGTTTAAGCCCCGGTATTGCCAAGCTGCCACACTTTGGCCCTTGAGCAAGACCCATAACCCCCTGTGCATCAGGGGTTCTGTATCATGGCGAACCCTGCTCTTTGATCCTGGCATGCTACATCGCTGTGATATGCGAAGATGTAATAGTTTTCCTGTGGGATCAATAAAGTATATAAAAAAATGATACAATAATTTTATCGTTAACTATCGCTATCAATGAGTATATAATGGCAAGATAGATAGATTTATATATCAGCAATGACGATATATTATCGACAATATGACAATATATCGATATCAGCTATGCAGATAAAATATCAGCGATATGACAATATAACGATATCGGCAATGACGATATAATAGCAGAGATATGACAATATATCGATATCAGCAATGACATTAAAATATCAGTGATATGATGATATATCAATATCAGCAATGACGATATAATATCACCAATATGAAAATATTATATTGATATCAGAAATGATGATATAATATCAGCAATATGACAATAAATCGATATCAGCAATGACAAAAAAATCAGTGATTATGACAACATAAGATCAATATCTGCAATGACGATATAATATCAGTGATCTGACAATATAATGTTGATATCAGCAATGACGAAATAATATTAGCGATATGACGATATAATATCGATATCAGCAATGACGATATAATATCAGCGGTATGACAATATAATATTAGCGATATGGCGATATAATATCAACGATATGATGATATAAGGTCGATAACAATGAGTATATAATAATATCATCAATATGATATAATATGAATATCAGTGATGACAATATAAAAATCAATATTATCAATGACCCTATAATATTACCATAGCAATGATGTAATATCACTGTCAGCAATGATGCTATATCAGCATCAACGTTATGACGATGTGATATCAGTAACAGCTTTATAACGACATGATACTGCTAATTTTGTTATGCTATACTGATACTGCCCTTTATGACAGATTAATATCATCTTCACAATCATGCCTAGAGCCACAGGGTGACGTCTCCCATTTGCTCATGCATGTCACATGACTTAGTTACATGTCACCAATCACTTACACACGTTTCCTTGCTCCATGATTCAGTTATTGTTTTTTTCTCATTGTTATGTGTTTTTTGTGTGTGTGTGTGTGTGTGTGTGTGTGTGTGTGTGTGTATTTGCACTTTAATACATAAATCAGCACCTGAATCTGCTACTTACACATCATTTACAGTGACAAAAATTACAATATAATATATAGGCAATAAGGCGATATTTCAATAATGCTGTTATGGTCATATAATATCGATGGCAATTTGACCATATAAATTATTGATACCATCATTCACAGGTATTGTGATCAATTGTATTAAAGGCAAGGAATTGGAAGTTAGTGTACTACTATTTTTCTCCCTTGAAAATGTTTTTAAGATGATATGGATCTTCAAAAATGATAAAATGTTTTATTTTCCTTCTGTGCACTGTTTTTTCTTTTTTTTTTGTGGGCATCCAAGTTTTGACTCAGGGTTTCAGTGTCACTATGGAAAAAATGTGTTTAGGTATTTCAGTAGGATAGTTTTATCACATCACACCCCCTTAGTTTGATGTCTGATCTAGAGCTAAAATGATTCCTTTTGTAACTCAAGTAAATCGAATTAAAAAAAGCATCGAAGCAAATTATTTAACTACATACGGAGCACTGTGTTTCCCCACGGACCATTAATACTGACGCACCCCCCGCTAAACTCTACAGGTAAACACAGACAGCACTGCAGAATAAAAACTGCCGGAACAGGGAAAAAATAGCGAGGGGAAGAATCAGACCAAATAAATAAAATAAAAAGTTTTCAAAGTTTGGGATCATTTCAAACTAAAACAGAAAGAAAACACCGTACAGTGTGGTTACCTTTTTCTTTTTTACATTTAAAATTTTTTTTTTTTTATTATTATTATTCATTTTTTTTTATTTATATATTTTTATTTACATTTCGATATAATGTGTCAATTAAATGCACTAAATGGGTTCAGTTTTCACAGATGTTCCTGTTTGGAATTTTAGCGATAAAAAATTAAAAAAATTTTCTAAAAAGGAGACAAATAACATTGTCAGAGACCTGTTTTATATTTTCTCTTGTACATATTTAAGAAAAACTAGAATAATCGTTAGAATACTCAATTACTAAATTATTCGATAGCTGTAGCCCAAAATTTGATCAGTTTTTTTTTTAGCCAGCTGAAATGATCCAACACAATTAAATTTTTTATTTTATTATCAGCACTGAGTACTTTTTATCAGTTTACAGCTAAGTGTTATCTTGTGAAATGATTTCAGTTCATACGACTGACAGACGCTACACTGATGAGCACAGCGACCTCAATTGAATCAACCTCTACCCCATGTCATGCTCTCCCTTAATCAAATCCTGCTCTCAGTCAGGTTTCAGGCAGGGATTTGCAATGAATTTGGACACTTGGACTCGTATATTATGGTGGGGATTTTTTCCTTTGCTCTCCAGTTGGGCCTGATTGATTTAGAAGCTTGTGTAAAAAAAACAAAACAAAAAAGAAAACCCATTCAGAAATTCTGATCCGACTCCTGATGGTGAAACAGTCCTCTTTAGAACTTTCCACACGAGTGTTGTGCAATGCATCACATCCAATTGAAACCAAATTGCCGCTCTTTTTCTCCTGACGCCGCTCGGAGGCCTGCGAGGACGTCCAACAGCTGCGAGTTCTACGGAGCATTTTATTAAAGTGCCGAGATCCCCCCCGCTCCCCTCCCCTACGAACGCACAACTACGCACAAGAAAACGCATATTGCTCGCTTAAACAGCCCTCCTTAATTTACCATTAAAACCCGAAGCTATGAGTGACATCAACGCAATCAGGCGGACGTCAAAGCGAGCAGCCGTGCAGAGAACGGCCTCCCGTGTCCGGAAGCGTCCAAACAGAAAGGAGCATCACGTCAGGCTGAATAACTCTAACAAGCATCCAGCGTGAGCCATCAGCTTCCATTTGTTTCTCCAGGATACCTTAATAATGAATCCACTGGTTGTTTTAATGTTCCAGCAGGGCCGTGCAGATGAATTCAGGGCCGCCCTGTTGGAATGGATTATCTCTCAGGTTTGACATTTGAGGTTGCGCTGATATTTTTAGCGTCCTCCTTTGCGATTTGGACTAATTACGCTGCTGGCTCCCTTTTTTTTTTCGTTACAAAAGCTCATTTCTGGCAATAACTCCTCAGGAAGAGCAAGGGGAGTCGACATTTTTTTCGCTCCAGAACCACATCATCTCAAATTTGTCACCTTTTCTTTTTTTTTGCTTCTCCTACTCCACACTTGAACGTGAAGGATCACCAGTGTCATTAAGCAACCGCACAAACCTCGGCATGACGCGCACACATTCGGAACGTCGTGCAGGGAAAAGGAAATATTGAGCTCGGTTTTTAAGCAAGCATATCCCCGACAGACTTCTTACACGATAAATGAATAATGCATGCCAAAAAAAAAAAAAATGGAACCTTTCAGGACACAGAGTCTGTTCTGTAATACAGAACTACTGTGGGTTTGGGTTTTATAGACAGAACCTCGTGGTAGAATAACTTTTTTTTTTACCTTAAAGCATTTCACTTACCTGACTTCACTATATATATATATATATATATATATATATATATATATATATATATATATATATATATATATATATATATATATATATATATATGGTTTACTTACCCAGGAGTCTTAAAGAATGGTGATCAGTATAGAGTAGTATACTGTAATTTGTTAATCATTTAATAAAATTGGTAATAAATTTTACCGAAACAGCAATTTACAGTAAGATACTGTATAAAATACACACATTTTTATATGTATAGTTTATAGAGTACTGTACTGTGGCAGTATTGCTATTGTTATCGTAATATTACGACGGAAAAATCATAAATAGAACCATCATAACTATAACAGAACCATCTATCTATATATCTATCTATATAGATATATATTCAGCATGACAGCGATAGAGGGATAAAAGATTTAAAAATGTTTTAAGGAGAAATAAATGCACATATACATAAAGGAATGCAGGGGGCTGGTCAGACAATTGGCCCCCAGTAAAAGCTTTTATTTTCCGCCTCATAATAGTCAAGAGGATGGTGGTAGATGGTGTCATGTTTAAAGATGTTATTATGCCAGGTTGCCACAGGCCATGTGAAGTCGTTTGAAATTGTAATTTGATATTTGGGATAACACAGACCTATTTTTTTCTTCTTTCTTTCTTTCTTCTTTTGGCCTTCAGACTGTACAGCCAGCCTACAGTATAACTGCACTTTCACCAGTTAAAACAGATCCCAATCTGATCTCTTCGTCTCCTTTCTCCTCCTTTCTGTTTCTCTATTCATTTTTGCCCTTCAATTGTTTTTTTGTTTTTTTCTCATTATTCTTGTTCCCAAGTAATTACAGGCCAGTTGGTCTTAAACGCCGCATGTAACCGGATTCAGGTGTCGGCGGCTGTAAAGAGTCATTTCCAGAATGTTTACCCTGCGACTCGTTTACTGAGGGACTTTTTTTATAGCCACTCTGTAAAATTGCAACAAAAGGGGAAAAACAGATATTCGCGGGTGGTGCATTTTAATTCGCAGGAGAACAACAGCGTACTGTCTTGCTTGATTTCGGTTGAGCAGGAAATTACAGTTGAAAGCTCTTGGCTTGGTCCTGTATATTGTTATCCCCAGTGCAATGATGGGTTGATTTCCTGTTTGCATAACTCATACTTAAGTTATGTAATATTCTTAAAATCAGAATTTTTATTTATTTATTTTTTTTTTTGAGCATACAGCCTAAAGAGGAACAGGAGCATGTGGCCATTACTCACGCTTGTATTTAAAGCCCTTGATTCCGAAGAATCGTTTTTTTTTTTTTTCCAGATACGTGTTGCTGGTGTGGTGCGACGTTATGTCGCAGAGACGACAGTGCATCAGGAATTAACAGACAGCTGCGTTGTTAGCAACTGTCAGCCAATTGGGATTCTGTGTACTTGTCTTTGTCAGAAAGCATGAAATGCGGCATTACTACAAACACCCGAGACGATCTGGAATGCTAATTTATTGGCACGTTTAAGCGCGTACAGTGTGAAACGGACCGACAGAGTTTTGAGAGATGAAGATCGGTCGCCCTGAGCTTTTGAGCCGGATTATCGGTCAGTGCACTCTCATGCAGGTCAAAGCCCCTCATGTGATCTCTCGACTGTGGTGTACATTAACTAACAGCAGGGACGCTCACCACCTTTTTTCCTCTCTTTCCCACACCGAGCGCACACTCGCTCAGCCATGCATGGCAAAGAACAGCGAGCGCATTAGTGTTCCCAGCACTTTCACCTCAGCGAACTAGGTCAAAGAGAAATTCGGGTACGGACGATCACGATACCAACCTTCCACCGAGGCTTAAACTCTTACACTCTGAGTATTCAGACCGGGCTATATTTACTTTTCATACGGTTTTCGAACACACGACTCGAAATTCTGTCTGCTTAGCGCGAAAGATCAATACGGAGGTCAATTTGCTCTATAAGTGGCTGTACATGCTAGTGGGAAAACTTGTGTGGCATGCCTGTATATTTATTATGTATGCGGTATTTTACACCAAACTGTTCCCGTGCTAATTTTTTCCTGAGTACACACTCACAGAAAAGTATTTTTTTTATTATTTATATGGTAATATAAATAATAATACTGAGGTAATAATACGAATACTGGAGTTGGTTTGAACTTGAAATGAATGAACCAATAGGTTCTGGCATGCTTTATTACAATCTGTTATGCCACTGTCAATGTCTGGAATACTATATATTATTCTATGCATTATTACAGCGTAATATTTCATTTGAGCCATAACTGAATACATACATGATTGGGAACGAAGAGAAAGCAGATACAAGGCTGCATTTGTTTGGGTCGTCCTTCCTGAGAATATGTCTGTCTGTTTGTTGAATTTCCACAGTGTAACCAGTCCATGAACTGAGTCTTTGGAATTGATCCAAATAGGTCAAGGTGACAGCAAGGTCAAATGTCTGTAATAGTAGTAGTAGTAGTGGTAGCACAGTGGTTAATACTGTACATGAAACTTCTGATTAGAAGGTTATGAGTTTAAATCTCAGCAAAACAAAGCTGCCAGTGCTGGGCCCATGAGCAAGGCCCTTAACCCTCACCTGCTCAATGGGTGTAAAGAGAGATAATTGTAAGTCGCTTGGATAAGAGGATCTACTAAAATGCCATAAATGTAAAAATAGTTTGTTCCAATAGCTTGCTTCCCAATAGAAAGTAATGACAAGAATAACAATTTGTTCATAGGGGTCCAAGTCAAAGTTGTGGATTTTCGAAGTGTTGGTTTGATGACGTTAATTCAGTCGTTTGTCATCCAGATCAGGGTCACGCTGCCTTTAAGTTAGACTATTTTCTTTATATTTTGTGGAATCGCTCCCAAACAAATCAGGTAGAAAATGTCGGAGGGCAAGTGAAAAACAACAAGGATAAAAGTTGAGTTACTGTACACCCCAACATCTTTTGGTTTTCTAATCAAAGTTTATTAGTCTACTGATATTATATTACACTTTTTCAGTTCATTCCTTATTTGAGTACTTTGTGCTCTAAATTCACATTCACCATTTCCACATTCCCCATGACCTGTGAGCTGACTTGTGTAAGATACAGCCTGGAGAGCCGAGTCAGCATTTCGGACCAGATCGTTTAACAGCACTTTCTAGTTAAATTTTTTTCTACTTTTTTATGTGCACTGTTGCGGTGTAACGCAATACTCCTCCCACAGACACACAAACTCACATCCTCTATCCTAGCGTTTATAGCAGCCTCACTTCTGTTTATCTCTTACAGTCTTGATACAGGTGTATAAATGTTTCTCACAGCAAAGTGCTCTTTGATTTAGCCTGTTTATCCGTTTATAGGCCTTTTATTATGCGCTACAGTTACACACAGCGTTTTCCTTCGTGTAAACTAAAGAACAAAAAAAAGAAAGCAAGTGCACATGTGGAGCTTTGACAAAACGCATTTACGGTTTGGAACAAGAAGTGCCGTGATACTAAGAAGACGAGTAATATTTGGGTTATTTAAAGACATTTTTCGTGGTAATGAAAACGTTGCCCTGCGCTGATATTGGTACTCTTGGTAAATACGAGCGAAGAAGGCTGTGAAAAACTGTTTACAATTTTTCTATTTTGTTTTGTACAATTCACAAAAATACTCTTGTGGATATCAACCAATGTGTGGTACAATTACAGGCAGCACTATGAGTTCATATGAGTAAAATATATTTGAAGAATTTTCCCATTCATATTTTTTACTCTACACATTTATGTATCTTATTACTTTATTACTGGGTGACTTGGAACAATCAATTGTTTAACCATGACTTCCTGGTTCACAGGGGTATAAATATGAGGTAACACATAGGCCAAATTCCCTTAGTCATTCATCACAATGGGTGTCGATATCAGTGAAGGCCACTGACTGAGCTATAACAGATAAAACATGACCACTCAAATAAAAATCTAATTAAAATGACTCAATTAAGTCTATATTTAACTTTCCTGATCAAATATCATTCTCTCAGGACAATTACTGATACACTATATGGACAAAAGTATTAGGACATCTGACAGCTTCAGCTATATGTGGTTCTTCTCCTAATTGTCACCATAAAGAAGCATAAAATTGTACAGGATGTGTTTGGATATAAAGCATAACATTTTACATTCGTTTCAACATACGAGACCCAAACCTGTTCTAGCATGACACTGCTCCGGTGCACAAAGCCAGCTCCATCAAGATATCGTTGGAGTGAAAGTTCTCGAGTGGCCTGCTTTAGAGTTCTGACCCCAACCCTATTGAACGCCTTTAGGATAAATGTGAACATTGACTGAACCCCAGGCCTCCATACCTCACGTACATCAGTATCTGACTTTACTAAGTGGCTGAATGAGCACAAATCTCCACAAGCACACTCCAAAGTCTAGTGGAACATCTTCCCAGAAGAGTGGAAGTTTTTTTTGTTTAACTAAATGTGGAATGAGATAAAAAGCATACAAATCTAATAGTCAGGTGCCTACAAACCTTCGACCTATATAACTCAATGACTAATGGTGCTTTTTTTGTTTTTATGTGCATCAGCCTCCTGCTATTTAAAATATATGGGCACGTTCTCCTTGAAAGCTCGCATTACCATTATGCAAATGTTCTCACTGATACCGAGCTGATGCCGACAACGAGACACTTTGCAAGTCAATATGAGTTCATATGTCACATTGATTACACTCCGTCTTTTGTACAAATTCTGTCTTTCTCCCATTTGATTCTCCAAATAAAGTAAAAAATTTTTAAAAGAGAGAAAAGGTCGATGTCTGGAGTTACAAATAACACATAATTTGTATTCTCCTTCCATTATTATCGAGAGACAATGCCCTCTGCCACATGATGTATGTCTCCTGAAAGTAATTATGGTTCCTTGTACAGATGTGCATTATAGGAAACAAGAGAGCACCTCCAGCGTTACGCACGCACTAAGCGATGGACGCCATGTTTGGTCCTGCCGGAAAAAACTCTCGATGCCAACGCTGCGCCAGGTGCAGATACAGTTGCCAAAGACATGGCTTCTCTCCGTTCTCTCAGGCTTTAGGTTTCATACGAGCTTCGCTTTGCATACCACATTGACATCTCAGTCACCCAAGAGACACGTTCAGGCCGTGTTGTGTTTCACTGTAATTAACTGCCATTATGCCAAGCACTTCTGGCTGCTTGGGAAATTAAAAAAAAGGGTGTGGGGGGGGTGTTTATTCTGAATAGCAGTGCTCCAACCTTGCAATTTGCTCTCACGTGTTTATATTTCTATTGTATATTGTATGCATTTGATATCAATCAGAAAGATACGTATTAGAAGCAGCGGATCCACTCGGGGCATTGCCATTCATGACGTGAAGAATGGCTTTTTATGAAGAACCGTACAATCACAGCGTTAATAGACGCCGCTTCAGTTAAACAATTATGCCGCATTGTGTCTCCCCAGCCATCACGCGCACAGGAGCGGGAGCCAGAATCATACATCATCCTGTGGATGTAAGCGTGCAGAGACTCTCTTGCCATTTCAACAAGGTCATTTGAAAAGCATGTACAGAATAATTACAAACACAAGAAGCTCGCGTGGAGAAAGAACGGTCCAAATGAGACGGCGTTGATGGAAGCGATTAGCGCTTGAATCGCGTCCCGTTCTATTTTTTTTCTCCCCCGGCATTTTTTTTTTCCCTTCGTATGCCGCTTATATGCTTTCCGAATAGAACGAGGTAGAACGGCATTGAGAAATTATAGTAACAGAGACAGCAGCGAATCAACCAACTGCTGTGTTTTCTGAACAGCAGGCTCAAGGTGGAGGAAAACAACGCTATGCTCGGTAGCTGCTTAGTTAAGTTTTTCTTTGGTTTAAAGATTCAACTTGTTCATATGTTTTATACCACCCCACCCCCTTTACTTACCCCCTCGGGATAATACCCTCCCGTGACAGTGGCGTCATTGCCGCTCCGTCGATTAAATACTCTCCCTTTTTTTTTTTTCCTTTTGTGACAAACTATTATTTAACAGCTTTCCATACTTTAGTCATTTTTAAAGGTCACTTTCAAGACCTTGTGACATATTTTTTTCTCTCTCTCTTTCTCTGTCTCACTCTCCCTCCTTCTCCCTCCCTCTCTCTGAGACTCCGGCAGGCTTTTTCCACAAGAATACACTTTACAAGTTGGTTTATCACTGCCAAGTAACTACATTATTCTCTGTGAGCTGAATACAAATGATTTGTCTCCCTGTCACTGACTTCTATTCGCTCAGTCTTTTCTCTGTTCATCTCCAGCAGCCGTGTAGAAGCCACACCATCGCTGTATATTGTATCTCTGCATTGTTACACATAATCATATAATTATAAG
Source organism: Silurus aristotelis (assembly GCF_946808225.1). Taxonomy (NCBI): domain Eukaryota; kingdom Metazoa; phylum Chordata; class Actinopteri; order Siluriformes; family Siluridae; genus Silurus; species Silurus aristotelis. Next base: position 22,732,218 of record NC_139585.1, read on the forward strand.
AGATGAGTTCATATCCCTGGAGGCTTTTAAAGAGAGGCTTTGGATGGCAGATCCTAGCAGAAACACTGATCTTTATTTTAAAATTTTTTTCCCAAATCTGAATTTAAAGACAGAAACCAGTTTTGCAGTTTATGTCGAACTTAAAGTGCAGGCTGCTATATTATGCTCTTTTGATGTATGGCTTTAATATAGCAGGGGTTGCTACCCACTGAGATGGTGCACGTTTTTTTGTTGTGAGAATGTGGAGTGCGTTCTCTCTCTCTCTTTTTTTTTTCCCCAATGGAATGAATGAGCAGCAAGCGAACAATAGTTCTTTGAGTTGTTTAATTACTTCTTCCTGGAACAGCATATTTGCCTTCTTTGTAAGTATTAATAAAAGATGCAGCTCTGCTGTGTGAATGGAGGCCGAGTACAGGAATATAAAAGAAGTGGGTTGCGTTCGAACGCTGCCCTTGTTTGAAGTAGAAGGATATTCGACGTTGACTGCAATTGTTCGTTCGCAGACCATTAGACAAATTCGGTGCGTTTAATTTCTGTGCCTGCAAAAAAAACAACCCTGAGCGATGCAAATACGCCCGTCGTCCGCCACAGCCCACCCGGTCCTAGTTGCTTTGCCTACGAGGCGAACGGAGTCTCCCGTGCCTCGCGAGCCCACGGCAGGTCCACGCTGTTGACCCAGCGATCCAGCCAGAGAGTGAAAGTCGCTGATTCAGATTTCGCCAGTGATATGCAAACGATCCTGTTCGCGAGCGCTGGAGCAGAAAAGGGAGGGGAGCCGGAGACGAGGAGAAAAAAGGGGGCGGGTCGAAGAAAAGGAGTCATGAATCATGAATCATTCAGTTGGCAGTTCAGGGAGAGGAGGGGCCGGAGCTGGCATTCAGAACTGCTTGGCTTATTATCAGCCAGGATGTGGAATGGCATTAGTGGGCACGATTCCAACCAGCAAGCCTTGTCGAGAAACTAGGGCAGGATTTGTAGCCATGGCTCCCTGCCTGGGCCTTAGTGCTATGCTAACATTGTACAAAAGAGCGCGTGTGAGCCCTCGACTTTAAGGAATAAATATTTATTTATATAGTTATATACCAAAGGCTTTTAAGTGCTTTCCCCAGACTTTAAATACGGCTGTGTAGCCATTCCTGAAAAGGTCACGAGTCAAAGTGAATGGAATTATCTCATGGTTTAGATGGTGTTTAAAAAAAAAATAAATAAAAATCAGTATGCCTTCATTCCTGAGAAGAACATTCATAAGAGCTCACACAGAGAGAACAAATGATTTCGTAGGTCCGAACGATCCTATTCAGCCTTTTCAAGCAGCGTTCCTTTAACAGGGGGCGCTGACTTCAAAGTTATATTAAGTTTCTGGTAAATATGCACACGCCGCCGGTAGCCGGGTTGTCATGGGGATCCTGCGGAACGGAGCGTGCAGCCGGCTACGTGTTGATTAGAACCTGGCCTCAGGCCAACCGTCTCATATCATACATGCAGATAAGAGCAGGCTCCTCCTCTTTTTATACTCTCCCCCTCCTTCTTTCCTTTTTCTCCGGCTTCATCTGGCTTTGAAGTGCCGAAAAGGTTTAAAGGTCAGGATTAGCACATTCGTGTCACCACAGAATGGGCGGCGCGACACGTAAACAGGAGACGTTCTGCACCCGTATGGCCGCGGCGCATTTATACAGGGAGACTGCCCTTGTTTACGGCTCGATGAAAACGATCGGCACTCCAGAACCGAAGGTTTGTGAATCGCCCTGCTTTTGACAAAGATCACATGCTGGGACGCGTAATTATATTCAGCAGAAATCAAAAGTTTGAGGGGCAGGCAGAAGATCTTTTATATCTCCCTGGTAATCGTAGTCACCGTGGAATTCACATTATGTCAGCAGGAGTGAACAAACAGCCCTAGTTATATTCAGCCTCTCTTTTGCGCTCTCTCTCTCTCTCTCTCTCTCTCTCTCTCTCTCGCTGTCTCTCCCTCTTGCACGAGCTTTCACCCTCCCCACACACTTTTGCTCCTGCCATTCTTCTAAGAGTGACAACCCAAATTGGATGGATGTAAACAGAATAGTTAATGGCTTTAGGTTCTTATTCATGGTTAAATGGGGAGAAAAAAAACTCCTTCCATGTGGAAGAAGTCAGGCTTTTATGCAGTCTGCATGGTCACTCTGCTGGGTGCCTAAGGCATTTATAGCCTCGTTTGTGCTCCAGCTATTTTTTACGCTAACAAAAGCACACATTAGAGCAATCCGAAGTGTCCTAATCTCGTATTAATGAACTCTTATTAAGCATCGTATTAGACTCTGATGATTACATCTCATCAGAAATCCAGAATTACATGTGAACATATTCATTGACTTTTTCGGAAAACGCTTTACATCTGTTTAACTCATCTCACAATCTCAGACTTGCATATGTGTGTGTGTGTGTGTGTGTGTGTGTGTATGTATGTGTGTATGAAAATCAGCTCAGTTTTCTATATGTCATTTGTAACCTGTCCATATCAACCCCCACTCTAACAGGACAATCGGTCACTGTGGAGTATCTCAGAAATTCTGTTTGCTCAAAGCAAAAAAAATATATATAAATGTAAATATATATTTATATGTACACAACTTTTGTTATATCAATTGTCAATTGTAATAGGCTTTTTTACAATTTATTAAAAAAAAAAAAAAAAAAAAAAGAGAGAGACAACTTTGTTTGCATCATCAGCAAAATCCAAATGAGAAATCCCACAGTTCAGCGTTATTCCGGAGCTGGTGGTAGAACCATGAATTCCATGTCAGCTCTGGAAAATATCAGTCTTGACGGATATCCTATGAAGAAGTCATTATGCACTCGTTTCCACATTGGAATGTGATTTTTTTATTTTTTTTTTAGCGTTATGTTACTTCCCAATCTAACAATATGACAAAATGCACTACTACCAAAAACGAACAAACGGCAACGATTGCAGTGATTTGCTGTGAAACCACAGGATTTGTTCCGAGTGAAAAAAATTAAAATACAGCGCATGTATATTTCCGCCCACACATTATCCTAGATGAAAACACAAGCTCTCGAGGTTTACTTAGCTGTCTGTGGCATATGCTGTCGTTTCACTCCACGGCGCTGGCCGTTGCTAACACGGTTGCATCAGCAAATCTGATGCAAGCGTGCGCTTGGCGTTTCCCATATATACACTGCACAGTTTATTCGGATGAATTTACAGCAGTACACAGCGATGGTTCTCGGCGCAGGTTATTCCACACCGAGCACTTTATATCTCACAGGTCCTCGTTTCGATTTTAATTGAGCGTGTCTTACGAATTGTACGTTCACCTTTTTTTAATATCTGTTCCTTTATTAATCAGAATTGATTCGTTTGGTTTCGATTAGTTTCGATGTAATTAGCTCTCTCCGGATAATTACCGTATCTTGTGTTCCGTCTCTGCTGTACATTCGAGCGTGTGTTAAACATCCAAGACATTTAATGTCAACACAGATGGCAAGATGTGTATTAGCATCTTTATTTGGAATTATAGCTGAGAGAGGATAGAAGAGGGTGAAGACGGTAAATGAGATTAATGCGGACCTGGCCTGGTTGTTATTACACTCACTCCATGAACACGCCCCCAGCAGGCAAAAGAGCTCACCTATGGATGATGCATAGGTGGTGTAGCTTCAGCGACAAATTTTCTTAATCCGCCCCTCGGTAAATCTGTAAATTGCGCCCAACCCACGCTTGGGCACCGTGCCAACGCACAGGAGCCCGCAGTGTGCCAGGGGCAAGCGCAATGTCTCACGTTAATGCACACTTTAAAGGCTTCAGTCTCATTGGCCTTTTAGATAAGACAGAGACTTAGTTCTTATTGAACGAGGGCTGATTCATGGGGGATTCGTCTTAGTGTGTTCTGTGTGTGTGAATTGTTTCATTTAAAACCCTCCTCCTCCCCAACATACACACACATATACACACACATTTATAATCACTAATAATTAAGCTACGTCTAGACCTACTGTACACCAAACGCTACTCTAAACAATAGGAAAAAAAAGTTTTAAAGAGAGCCAATAAAATGTCCTTGTGAGTACATCTGGTCCCTGCGAGGATATAAAAACAAAATCCCCGACACACAAACACATAGCCATAATTATAAGCTCACTTCCTATATTTATGTCTATGGAAGTATTTTATTTTTAAACACCAGAAAATGTCAGTTTTAAATATCGTACAAGGGTTTCGCAGCTGCCTTAGATAAACTCGGATCTGCAATATTGCAATAGAATGGATTTTTTGAAATTTATTATGCTTTTGAGGCAGACCTTTTTTTTTTTCTCTCTCTTTTTTTTGTATACAGAAGCACTCAGCTCCTCCCCCTTCCCATAAACACTACAGCACAAAGCACATATAGATCGATCAGGGGAAAGCGAGAAAGTGCATGAGGGAAATAAAATGACACGGGGCTCTTTTAGAAGGCTGTGAGTGTATATGTTTTGTGTAAAAAATAAATAAATAAGCAAATAAATAATTAATTATCTATCAACAATTTAATAAATTATCTTTGTATAGGAATACAGAAGTTATTAGGCATTAAAATATTGGGTTATTTGTCATACAGTGGAGACAAGTCTGTGTGTGTGTGTGTGTGTGTGTGTGTGGGCAATATTGCTGAGAGTAATACCTCTGAGTGGCGCTAGAGGGCAACTGGCTGTCAAAGAGATAACTTCTGTAACATGACAGCTATAAATAATTCAAGGCAAGTCCGCAGCAAGGCTGCTGCTTATTCCCATGTCTCCTCTTTCTAATATCAGAGCCGAGGCTCGTAAAAATCCTGAAATGAGCCACGTTTTTGATTTTCCTAATATAACGTGCGATTATCCTTTTCATTACTAGTGTAGACTTCCTAGAATAAATGTGGACATGTGAAAAGGCGAGAACATGAGTCACACAAGATTGTGTTATCTCGATCATACAGCATTCAATCACACACGAGTAAACAGCATCTGAAATCCGGGCTATAAATCCGACTGCTTTTATGGAACAGGATGAAGCCATATTGATAATTGGATTAGTCATGTTGCATTCATTTATTTTTTTTTGTATCCATTTTGAAAGCGATATCTGTCACCCAGCATTTGAGGCAGGCTGCAGCGTGAGTTACAGCTGACGCATCATTTTCCCCCCCAAAAAAATACAACAAATCTTTTTTTCATTTTGTTTATTTCGTTGTTTTGATCAGAAATCTAATGAAATGTTACATTTTCAATAAGCAGATTCTCCAACACGTCTACACACACCAACTCTGACTGTAGTTCCAATAATGAAAATGTGACAATGCGGCGGAGGACAAATTATGATAAACAGAATGAGTAGATCATTTCTCATCTTCTTGTTCGTGTCATTAGTTCTTTTGTCACATGACTCCTATAGTTATTGTAACAATAATGTCAAGATTTGGACCAGAAAACTGATTTGGGATTAACGAACAAACAGCCAGAGGACCAGAGGACTCATGAGATGAACTTCTCACTTCTGTTTCCTGTGTAATGTATATATCAGGGCTACGTGTAACAGTACACAAATTCGTACCGAAGTTTTCCGTTACAGGGCGTTCAGTTCGGTGCACGTGTGCAATCCTTGTTGTACGTGCGGAACATAGTTCCTTCAGAAACGTATTAAGCGGCGGACCGTTTCATTTACAACAATGCCAGGGGTGTAAAAAGAAACTAGAGTTAGCGCAGTGTCACTGTGGCTACCGGAAATATGATTTGTTTTGCTCATGCATGGAAACGCTAAAGAATCCATAGAGCTAGCGTTAGCTGCTTACCAGGAAGTGGCTACCGGCTAACGCTAGCGATATGGAATCTTTAGCATTTTATGTCCAGCTTTAAGAATTTCTTTTTAAAAGAGAAAATCCTGACAATTCCTCATATCGGGGGAGTAAATGAATGAAGGATGGAAGGAATGAAGACATAAGTAGCAGTTAAGTAGAACATGTCTTTAGAAAATTTAATATTAAATGTAAAACACACACACATAAATACACACTTATAAATAAACATCTGTATTACGCAAATGGGGTCCAACAAATATAAACTATTTAATTAAATTTTTCCATTTATTTATTCAATGTAATTTGTGCCAATTCAAACAATATAATACAAACTTAACGCAGTAGCGTAAATTCATTTTAACTGCACTAATTAATGCACTGTGCATTTCTGTTTCACCCTTTTTATTGAAAATATGAAAAAAGAAAGATAAAACAGGTGAAATTACAACCTGCAACGCAACAAAAATGTTTTATATAATAAAAAAAGTAAAAATACACCAAATAATAATTTAGAATCACTAAACATTTGTTTTACTGACGCGCCAAGTGTCAAATCAAGCGCCGAAATCCGCCATGATGCACACATCTGGCAATTAAAACCGTCCGTGTGGAAACATAGCAAACGTTCCGTTTGGTGTCCTGATGAGACGTAATTTAAAATGACATAATTACTTTAAATCATTAACAAGAACGTTGTGTCTTCATGCTTTGTTTTGAGTCTGTTTTCACTAATAATAAACATACAAACATAAAGTATCCATATTTGTCAATGCTAATGTTTATCAGTGTATTAAAAAGTAAGAATTTTAATTCAAGGTACATTTAGAACAGATGAAAATGTGCGATTAAGTTGCGATTAATCACGAGTTAACTCATGACGATCGTGTGTTTAATCGCAATTATGGCATTTAATCGATCAACACCCCTAGTGTGTGTGTGTGTGTGTGTGTGTGTGTGTGTGAGAGTGTGTGTGTGTGTGTGTGTGTGTGTGTGTGTATATATATATATATACTGTATATATAATCGCACATATATAAATATATGTATGTATTTCAGAGACAGTGTGTGTGGGATATATAGTCTCTCAAATTAGCATCTAAGTATCTGACCTTGGAGAGCACATCATTGGCACGCTGACATTGCTCGTCCCCTCACGTTTGCATTGCAAAGCAGTAGACGTTGCGAGGTGGACTCATGCTGACTCCCCTCGACGTCCTCCGAGATTAAAAGGTGGAACAGTTGCCGTTTCAGATGGGGATTTATCAGCGCATGGCATTATTTAGCGAGGTCGATATCATTTATTAATCGTGTGTGTTTTTGCTCCTTCTGTGCCTCACACCGCCATCTGCTGTATAGCCTCGTATTAAATCAGACAGAGAAAGAGAGAGAGTAAAGGGAGGAGGGAGCTAAAAAGAAGACGATAGAATTAAATCGGGGGGGTAGAAGGAGGGAATAGGTGGAGATTAATTTCCTCCTGTTTCGCTTACAGATGGCGAGCCGTGTGATATGTGGATAGATCTGAAGTGACGGACCACTCCTCGCTTTCCCGAGCACATTGATATGAATGTTTCTGTCATGTTTATATACGTTTAATGCGTCTCGCTCGGTGTGGGATTGGGAGAACGTAGTCATGGTATTACGAATCGAATCAATGGGCTGTGATGAGGATGATGAGGCTGATGATTTGGGCGAAGGCTTAGAGCTGTTTGTTTCCAAATCAAATATGGTTCGTATGTCCAAATTGTCATTTGGCATAAAGGCGTAATTCCCATTTTTAAATAGAAACCAGACTCAGAGTTTTAATTCTCAAGGCTCGTGCTAAAGTGAGAACAGAAAAAAGATGTGAAAGAGAGAAGCAGTGTCACACTGGATTATTTTAGGTAGAGATCAAGTATGGTAATCATGTCAGCTGAAATATGTCTAAGGATCCTGTATAAGCTCTGTAGTGGAACTGGTTAAAGCCATATTTGTAATGGTTTTGTTTGTTTGTTTGTTATCCAAAATGGCATAGAATCCCGGCAGAAAGCTGATCACATTCGGTTTGGCTTTAAAGGATTTAAGCTCACATGCATCAAATCAGATCGTCTGTCTGCAGCTCTCTCGTTACTAACAGTGTGTACGATCACAAATGAGACGCGGCCCTGACACGACTCCTCAAGCTCGTTATTAAAATGAAATATCGGCTATTTTGCATTGCCATTTGGCAGCGCTCTTTAATTAATTGTTCTCCAGAATAATGAGGACAAATTGGCGGATAGAAAAATAAAAACACAGCGATGCTTCGCCGCAATATAAATGAAGTTGTCAGAGCGGGCGTGCATCGATTGTAGACGCAGCGTTTTCGTATGCGACTTGCGTTTTAAGAACGAATCTGTGAGATGTTCCCCCAGACCCAAATGGAAATACAAGCGAGACAGGAAGTTGGTAATAAAGCAGTTCTTTGCAATACACTGTATTTAGATGAAGATATTATGGGTCAGGTTGCTATTCAAGAAGGCTGTAGTGAACGTGAAGGATTAAGATGAGTTTAGACTCATAGTAAGGGGAGATGACAAGGGGTTTTTTTTTGTCACTCTGTGGTAATGTGTTAAAAGGGGTGGGGGTGTGGGGGGTGGATTGTTGAGTAACATTGTAAGGCGATGCATTTAATTCGGTTCCCTCTGCGACGTCCCTCAAGCTTCAAACGGCTCGTCCCAAATCTTTGGCAGGAGAATCCACAGATGCTTTTCGAACATATTTCAAGGAACAAACACGGCCACAGGCATGCACGCACAGATATTTGATCCACGGAAAGCCTTGTAGTGCTCCTCAGTGGATTCGGAGGAAAAGGCAGAGGGGTCCCTTGATTACAGCCTCGACCCCAGCACACCGTTCAAACAACCTGTTATAGCAACAATGTTCAAACAACCTTTCGTAGACTAAACCCGTAAATCCTCAGTGACCAATGAGCAACAGATGGATATGGAGCGTTTAAGCATTTCGACAGGATCGCAGTCTATGGGAAACGTGCGATATATATCTTGTACGTTACATGCGTGTTATACATACATATTTACACTGACATTTATATTTCCAGTGTTTGGCAAATGCCTGTATCCTGAGAGACTTGCAGAGGTTCTTCGTGCATCCTCCGTGAACATATCACTCTAGTGCGAATAGGTCCGGGCCTGAAAATACATCCTATTGCTGAGTGGGTGCTTTTTATTATTGACTATAAGAAGAAAAATGAGTAATAATATAAAGGATTACTACTAACAATAACTATTATTATTATTATTATTATTATTATTATTATTATTATTAATATCACATTTAAATTTAATACTGAATAATTTTTTAAAAATAAATGCATTTATTGATGTCATCATGTCATGTCATTTTCTCCCGCTTATCCGTAATCCGGGTCGCGGGAGCAGCAGTCTAAGCAGGCCCCGGCCTTCGACTGCTGCCCAATCCTCACAGCACCGTCCCTTACAGTCCCTCCTGCAGGTGGTGAGCCCACGGGAAGGCGGCCCCGCGTCGCTCCGACGTCACTGACCTTGATATTTCCCTCGTAAGGGACCCCTGGAGCATAGAGGGTTAAGGGCCTTGCTCAAGGGCCCAAGAGTGGCAGCCTGGCGATACCGGGGCTTGAACCCCAGACCTTCCGATCGGCAACCCAGCGCCTTAACCGCTGAAGCCACCACTCCCCCCATTTATTGATATTACTACTAATACTACTACTAATACTAATAATAATAGTAATACTAATTATTATTATTATTTATTAATATTAATTATTTTTATTATTATAATAAATAAACCAAGAAACACTTATTATAATTTTTTTTATTATTACTGTAATAATAATTGTGACTATTAGAATCATTCATATATTAATAACATAATAAATGAACCTAAAACTGCAATATAATGACGATCGTAATTACAACAGTAAATAGACAGATGTATTAGTATTGTTCCTACTCACTTGATCTTGATTGTTGTTATTGTCATGCAGTATCAGTGTTATTATTAACAGGACATTATTGGTATTAGTAGTAGTAATAGCAATGGTAGTAGTAGTAATAGTGGTATTATTTTTTTTTTTTAAGTAGTAGTAGTAGTTATAATAGTATTGGTGGTGGTAGTAGGGGTAGCATTATTAGTATCAGTATTATTATTAGTATTAATAGCAGTTGTAGTAGTACTGGTAGTGGTCCAGTCAAGTCGAATAGCTTTTATTCATTTCTATTTTATTTTATTTTATTATATTTCATTTTGGTCATTTCAACCATATATAGCTGACGCAGTACCCAGTGAAATGAAACAACGTTCCTCCAGAACCCTGCTGCTACATAGACAACTTAAAGCTACATAACAGAAAACACTAGGGACTAGGGTTTATGTGGGTCCTCCCCACATAAAGTGCATCGAGTGCAACCTGGTGCAAACAGTACAAGACAGACAACACAAGACAGCGCAAGACAACACAAGACAGTGTAGGACAAATACACCGGAAAAACAAAATAGCGCCGCCAGTAAACCTGCTGTATGTTACACAGTCCGGTGTGTAAAAGAGAACCGGGTACGGGAGTGAACGTTGTAATCAAACAAAATGTAAACCAAATGGTTTGTGCAAAAAAGCAATAGCAGCAGTCAAAAAAACGATGTGCAAAAACAGCATGGAAATAGTTTGTACGGTAGTAAAGAAGTGATATAATATGCATATGGGTGTAGTAGCAGTAGTAGTACTGACAGTGGTAGTAGTATTATTATTAGTATTAATAGTAGTAGTAGTGGTAAAAGTAATAGTGGTGGTCTTGGTGTCTTTCTTTACATTCCTGTTAATAATAGTTCAACTTTTTCTGGATTTATCGCAACACTGATCAGAATGAAGCAGTTACCGGTTAACATGACGAACATCAATGAAGATAGAATGAGTGAAAATCATCAATAGCGAGGTGACTATATCCACTCCACTACAGTCTTGTTTTAGACTGCTGATTTGCTCATGTCTACAGCCGGTTTGAATAATTCAGTCATTTGCATGCCTATCATTCTACCATTTTGCATCCAATTCTTCAGATGCTTGTCCTTGTAGAATAAACTGAGAGCTCTTCCAAGAGTTTCGTACATGTACTGCTTTTCATTATCACTGTATATTTACAGCGTGTCTGTCTGTTCCCATTGCTATCTATATTTAGGTCCGTCTATCTGTGTATGGAAAGCAACAAAGACGTGCAGTCTTCCAAATGGATAATATTACCCAGTCTGAATGCCACAGGCAGGTAATCTAGTCACAGTAATGAGCCTGTGACGTTTCTGACATCTGTCAATTAGGAGAGGAGCATGATGTAACCGAGAGTGTCGGGGTCGTGCCTTTCTCATCGCCAGCGTCACTGTTCTCCGCATTCTCAATGCAGCCCACTGACACAGTTCTGCAGACCCAGTGTTGGGTGCCCAAGGGAGTAAAATAGGAGGACAGCTGTTTTGTCGGTCCAGAGGAAAGTCAATAATACAAGGGAACAACTACGAACGCAACAGTTGTGGGGAAGCCAGCGGTGTTTTGATGTGTAAATAATAAAACATTGGGAGAGGAGGAAATGTAAAAAAAAAATATTCTCCTTCTTTCTTTCTTTCTTTCTTTCTTTCTTTCTTTCTTTCTTTCTTTCTTTCTTTCTTTCTTTCTTTCTTTCTTTCTTTCTGACTTCCTCTCTCTCTCCCTCTTTCTATCTGAGTCTGCATTACTCAGTCACAGTCAGATTTAAGGCAGTGAGGAAAGGGGACAGATGTTTGTTGTCAATCATGGGATGCCTCCATGCCTCTTTTTTGTGACCACCCGGCACCCCTTCTGCCCCCCCTATATACCTTATATACTGTAAACACAATATTATAATTTGTCCCATTTTTTTAAGTATACACAGGTACTGAGTAACTCTCAAAGACAAAACATGCTCCAAAAAAAAGAAACCACTAATGCACCGCATTACTAACAGGACTGGCATTCGAATAATGGCGAGAATAATTGCAAACTCTTGAGAATACCTCAACCTCAAGGGATAACGACGTATGTACATTGGGTGATATTTGATATTCGGGAACGAATCACTGCGCTTTCCCAAACGTCCCCATTAACTCAGCGGAGAGCTCAGCAGGAGCTGGACTTGATGCCTGAGCAAATGTGTTTGTCACATGGACTGCTTGAAGCGAAACAGTCTCGCCTGTTGCCAAGGTGACAATAAAAGCCCTTATATAAATGTTTATTCTTGTAAGAAAAGGTTTAATTTCAGCTGCTGTTTTTCTTCCCCCTCCATCCCTCCACCCCCTGCTGCTCACTGCTAAGAAATTATACAGGAAAAGTGCAGAATGGAGATTTGAATAGGGGGGCCAGAAAAATAAAACAGAGAAAGACACAGAGTTGCCCTTTGCTGATTGGAGTGCGGTTGGTTTTTTTCTCTCTCTAGACTGATATTTGTTTAGCTCTCCTCTCTGTAATGGCAAAAGGGCTATAGCCTTAGGCATGGCGTACACCTTGGCTGGGATTTGATCATCATCAGATGTTAAATGCTGCATCGAGTTGAACTCAAGTGCTCAGGAAAGAGTATGAGCTTGTGTTTAAGAAAGAAAAAAAAAAGTCTGTCATGTTTGATCTCCGACATCATCTTCATGTCGTTGCAGAAAAACGAAATCGTCAACCATTTATTTTTTCCTGTTAAAAATGCTGTTACTTTTTTTTTTCTTTTTTTCCCCAAGCCTGCATCCTTTCGGCTATAGACTCGGCTATAGACTAAAACACTTAGCAAGTAAAGCCTTTAATAGATCCCGTCTGAGACACTGTCAAACCCTAAAGCACATGCACACACACACACCTGCCTTACAAGAGTTATTGTATCACAACTTAGTATTGCTTTCACAGCTTACATTGCTAGAATATTTATACGTGAAATAAGACATGGGACAAAAACGATAATAACACTTCAACAGATTATGAAGAACATGCAGTGGTAAAAAAAAAAAAAAAATAGAAAATGGGTTTTCAATTCATACTTGGGAGACAAAATCAAACTTGATAAACCCGTTTCCAGAAGCACCACGCTGTTCGGACCCTTATCACACTTTTATTTTGGTCAGGATTGTATAGTAACTATAGGGCTGGTGTGTCAGACGCCTGTAGTGATTGTACTAATCACTGTCATGAGCTGCTGGACTTTGAGCATCTCTCTCTCTCTTTTCATAGCACCCAATTTAAAGGGCCGGCCCCGGAAGAAGAAAGTCTCCATATGCCAGCGCAGAGATTCGCCAGCCCAGAGTGGAAACACCAAAGAGCCTACCAGTGTAGAGGCCAAGGCACCCAGCAAGGTACCACTCTCATTAAACAATAAGGAGAACCAATATATGCTTATCTGTCAGTCTTTCTGCCTCCTCAGCCTCGTGTCTCATAGTTGGCATCCCGTAGTTTCCTGTTTCTTTAGAACTCAATAATATTTTATGAAAGCACACTGTGTAGTCTTCAGAAAACAGCCATGATTGTTTTCCTCTCGTTATTTCGTTGACTTTTGTTCCCACATGCCTTTTCCTGTACATTTCCTTTGCCAGTACAGGAGACATCACTTCATTCTTCTTTTTTTGGCCCATGTATATACTAAGGATGTAACACAATGCTATTACCTGTATCTGTTTCCGTTCTTTGCTCAATATATTTGTATCTGGTTTTAAAGTGGGCGTGGTCTGTAAATGAGTTTTCTGGGGGGAGTTTTCACCAAGAGAGCCCCGGTCTAGCTCAGTATTTGAAAGTACATTTCTTGTGAGGAAGTAAAATACAAATGCGGTTTTATTTTGAAGCAGTGGTGTGCTCATGTTAATCAACTTTGTCCCACCAGCAAGGTTGCCAGCAACTTTGCAAAATATCTGTGTCTTGCAGATGTTGTAAACCTTAAATGCACACTACAGCACTCTGAAAATGAAAATTAGTCGATTTTTTTTTTTATCCGCTTCAATTCCCTGGGCTAGATCCAAGTCTTTTGCTAAAACCTGGCAATCACGGGTTTCAGTGAAATGTCCAATAGAGCTTTACATACCCCACAAATACCCAGTCCTAATGCATCTGCCGAACAAACAAACAAACAGAAAAATAATACTCCACTAACTGTTTATATGAGTATTTATATTGGTTAAGGATACATCCGTTCAATAAAAGTAATGTTTTCGTATTCAGTTATATACTGCGTATGTTAGCGCAGGCCAGGGATATCGGAAAATAGATATAAATTCAGATGTGCATGCTGGAAAGTTTCCTATGGCATGTGTGACGCCAGAATGTCATCGTGAAACTCAAACAAGAAAAACCTGCATTTGTCGAGTTCATTCTCTTATAGTTAGTCACTGTTTGGTAAAGGTGATGGTTTTAATATTGCTGCTATTGTGTTTGTTTTAGGATACAGTGTTGTTAGAAATGATCACTGACAATGAATAAATCAATGCACAAAATAGGCTTGTGGGATTCGTGTGTAATGTGCCATCATTCTGTCATTCCTCTAATGATCAACTGTAGCTTTGATGTAAAAAGTATTGGGACACCTGACTTTTCCATCTATATGGGGTTCATTCCCTAAACTGCTTGCACGATGTTGGAGGCACATAATTGTAGGATGTTTTCCAATGCATTAAATGTTCCCTTCACTTGGCTGAGGAGACCCGAACCTGTTCCAAGATTGACAATGCTTCATAAAGATATGGTTTACATGGGCTGATCTTGAGTGGTCTGTTATAGAGCTATGACCTTAACCCTATTAAACACCTCTGGGATGATTTGGAACATTGACTGCACCCCAGGCCTCCTCACCTCACCTACACCAGTTCCTAACTTTACTGGATGAATGAGCACAAATTAAAAAGAAAATCTAGTGGAACATCTTCCCAGAAGAGTGGAGATTATTGTAAAAGGAAATGGAGACTAGATGTAGAATGAGATGCTCAAAAATCTCATAAGAAATGTATCTACATGGTGTATACATCATATGTAATCTGTGTCAGGGACACATTGCATAATTAAAGTTGCAGAAATAAAGGAAACGAATTATAAATCGGTTGTAGCTGTGTAGTCGATGTATATATTTTTATGGTGTAATTATTTGTTAACAATGCCAGGGATGCTTTTAGTACTGAAATTAAGAGCGTAAACACGAGTTATTATCCGTTGCGGCGTTTTATAATTTTTTTTCTCTCTGCTCTGTGTTGAACATCAGCAGAGATACATATTGATTTCTTTATAGTATTCAGCCCAGACAGGGGATTTTCCAATTTGTTTGAATTAAGTAAGGATCAAGATAAGCCAAAGCAAAATGAGCTAGTTTACATCTGAAATAATTCACCCCGAAGAGTTTTTAGTTCCACTAGCAGATCATTTAAAATCCTTTGTTTTCCATTTGGCCTTGCTTTCCAGGCCGTGTTTATTCAGTATCACTGGTGATCTAGTTTCTACTGTTTTGTTGTGTTTATTTTTTTGTTTGTTCATTCACATACCCAGCTAGCCTTGATAGCTCTTTTTTGGAAAATAAACGTGTGTGATTGTCGGGAGCAGATGGCTAAGCAGACATGTGTGGGCCATCGCTGACTGTCGAGTGTGACTGCATGACTGAAGGCGGCACTAAGGGATCTGACTGTGGGCTCAATGCACAACAAACCCACCTCCAGCACGCCGGTGCTTGGAAACCAAAAAGCTGGTTGTGAACAATTTCACCGCATCTATTTTCATCTCATGCAGTACATATTCATGTACATTACAGCCTGTATACAATATATGAACAAAAGTTTGTGGACATCTAACCATAAGATTCATATTTGCTTGTTCGCATTTCATTTTGCTGTTATAATAGATAGATAGATAGATAGATAGATAGATAGATAGATAGATAGATAGATAGATAGATAGATAGATAGATAGATAGATAGATAGATAGATAGATAGATAGATAGATAGATAGATAGATAATTGCAGATATATGTACAGCATATAATATTAAAGCTGTGAAAAATGTGCATGGGCTGTTGAATAAGTACAACGTATAAATATTAGGGCTATGGGCAGTGTAAAACTATCATTATGGAACTGGCTTTGTGCACAGAAGCATGGTCATGCTGGAACAGGTTTGGGTCTCCTAGTTTAAGTGAAGTGTTACCGTTTCAAATTACTTCCTGTGCAATTGCAGTAAAAGTTTGGGGAAGAACCACATATGGCTGGAAAAGGCAGGTGTCCCAATACTTTTGTCCATATAGTGTATCATAACTCTACTACTGTTTTGGCTAGGGTATACAGTTCTTCATAGTTCAGTAGAGCACTTTATGTGAAGTAGTTTAATTTCGTGTTATCAGTGCCTAGTCAATTAGCAAATGTGCTCACGTCGTTCTAAAAAAAAAAAACCCACAAGCACTTTGTTCATCCTATTCTCTTCTCCTTCTTCTTCTGACTACTCATCGTCATCTAGGTGAAAGCAGAAACAAAGGCAGTGGTGTCCAAACCTAAGAGCAGCAGCTGCAAAAAGGTATTGGCCGAAGAGAAGAGCAAGGAGGAGACAGGGGAGGAATGTCGTGCCGAAGAGCAGGCCTTTCTAGTGGCTCTCTACAAGTACATGAAAGAGAGGAAGACCCCTATTGAGCGAATACCCTATCTAGGGTTCAAACAGAGTAAGTTGCCTAATGCCCACACTCTCTCTTTCACTTTTTCCCAGAGGGTCCTTGTGTATAAGGTTTCTATGAACAGTTTATAAAATATCCTTACACAGCAAGAGCGATGGCAGTTTTTTTCTCCTCACATGGTCCAGACAGATGGCTCTCAGTGGCCTGTAACAACTCAAAGGCCACTCATTATTAGAAGCGAAAAGGTCACACTGTAATTAACTTCTTAAGGAATAAACAACTGGAGCAGACAAATCATAAAATCATTAGCCAGCTTTTTAGGGCCCCAATGTGCAGAAAACTAGTTGTCATAGCTTGAGTAATAGAATAGAATTGAATATATAGCATGTTAGCTAGCTAGGTAAGAGCTTTAACACAGGCGTTGGTGAAGAAGCATGTTGTGTCTGTGCCATCATGAAGAAGTCGTCAAGACAGCATTTTGGCAATAAGATTTAGTGTTTTGTCTTCACATTATATATTGAAGATATTATATCAGGAGAATTCTGTAACAGGATTTGTGCCTGGATTGTTGTCCATATTTACACATAACTGCACGTTTCATCGTCTTTCAGTCGTGCTTCATAATTAATCCAGCTAATAAAAGTGAGCATTGTGTTGTTATTCAAGGAAAGAGGAGGCAAGTGTTTAAATTCTGCATGACCCCTAGTTGACACACATGCAGGTAAAGTCAGAACAGGATAATCCTTCACTGGAAACTTAAAAACACCAGTAGGGTCCAAATCAGGAAACGCCAAAACAAAGACCAAGCATCGACTATAATGGATAAAAGGCATTCTAAATAAACACACTAATCACAAGAGTAACACACAACAGCTGGACACAATCAGGAGACAGACACGTGACATGAACTGAAAATCCTTGGTGGATCAAGTACAATCAATCGCAAATGTTTCGATCGCGATTATACAAATGTGTGTGTGTGTGTGTGTGTGTGTGTGTGTGTGTGTGTGTGTGTGTGTGTGTGTGTGTATATATATATATATATATATATGTATATACACACACACACACACACACACACACAAACACACAGTATGTATAAGTGTGTGTATATATTTATATAGACACTATAAATGTCCATCCTCTCAGATGCAGTATTCCCAGGCCATCCCTTTCCTCATCAAAAACCGCATGCTAGACTTTTTGAAGAAATAGAAAAGTTGTGATCCACTAAAAAAAAGTAGGTCGGTGTAACTCAAGAAAGTGCAGAGACAATTAATGTTAGTCAGCTGTGCCCTTTCTAATTTGCTACCTTCAGCTCCCCTGATCAGTGCGCATGCCACGAATAGACAAGTAGTTCAGTGTCAAATCCGAACCCTAAACAACAACCGAACACACCCCTCGCTATCTAAATGCTGAAAGTAAAAAATGCTAATATTCTTCTTCAATTTCCCTCTTGATTTCAGCGCAGTCATCAGTGCCACCACGCTCCAGCGTATAAATATGGATAAGCGCGTACCACACGCGACTCGAATCCAAAAGCGTTTTCAAGTCGTTCCTATAGAAAGGCCCAGAGCCAAATGCCTATTTTTATCTCCTGTACAAATAAATAGAGGTGCAGTGATCTCCTGCTGGTTAGCTATGGGCTGTAAATGGCCATCAATAACTCATTTACAGTGTACCAGGTTGCCACATCATGCACCTTTTATTGTTAACGTTGCTGAATTAGAATCCAATGACACAAATCACCATTTTTATACATATTTTATTTACTCTCTTTCTCTCTTTTCACACAAACTTCTCGCCTCTGGGGCTTGGAGAACAATTCCACCTGAGTGCAACGTCTAAAAAAGCCCCAGTTTGTTTTCCTCTACTCTGTGCACGGATGTCAGCTACCTCCCAGCCAAGAAAAAACGAGCTTGAGAATAAGATGTTGCTTTTTTTTTTTTTCTTTACTAATACAGTACAGAAAAAAAAAACCACTCAGATAGATGAATCACATCTCAGATGGGGATTGGTTCAATTACAGCACGCAGAGAACATGGAGTATTTGAAGATGTATTAGCGTCCTGTACTCTAGGAAGTATTGCTTATCACTCCTAAACCAATATGAGGATTATAATTAGATTTCATTCTCTCTTTTTTTTTTTGCCTGGAAGGAACACAAGTAAGCAAACATGGCATATAAACAGTGTGCATTTCCAAACTATAAGCCCATAGAGCTTAAGAACTGAAATGAGATCTTTACAGAGGATATTATATAGGATGTGTACAAAATTCATTTCAAATATTAATATGTGAATTGCCAAGAGCTATTATTAGTGAGGCTTTAAGTGAGAAAGAATGCAAGTAGGTAGTACAGGGAGAGCCATTCTAGCAGTCCATGTTGTTATATCAGTCTGTTACATTTTTTCTAAAAGCAGCTCTTACATGCTGCAAGGTTTATATCAATGCGCTCGCTCTAATTCACTATCGTGTCCATGGCAACAACACATACATAGACCTCCACAATATCCGCAACATACAGTAATAAATTGATGACTTTCTGAAACCATAATGGATGCGGTTTTTACAATCTTCAGGATTATTCTGTATCTCGGTAACAAGCTGACAAGCTGTATTTTTTTTATGATGTCTTATTTACATCGAGAGAGAGGATAAAGAGAGACTGATGAGGAAGCAACTGTGTATAAATGTTTTTAAATGTTTATAACTGTTTATATCTAAGGCGTATGTGTATAAGTGTAGACAAAAAAAATCATACGTTCTTTTATTACAAAAGTATCAAAGAAAATTCTCATTTATCTATTGTTGTATAAGAAGAATCAAATATTTGTGGGCATGCAGTTATAAGTAAATTATTTCATAAGGACATTTTAGTGTATAGGATTGTCATTCTATTAAACTATGAAATCGTGATTAATGGCATAATTGTCATGAGTTAACTCACAATTAATCGCAACTTAATCGCATATTTTTATCTGTTCTTATCCAACCGTGAATTAATACTTTTCAAGTTTTTAATACTCCAGATAACATTGACAAATATGGATGCATTCTAAAAATGTATGCTTATTATTAGTGAAACTAGGCTCAACATAGAGCATGAAGACAAAATATTGTTGTAAATGTATGAAAGTAATTATGGTGATTTAAATTACCTAAATCATCAGGATACCAAACGGAACTTTGGCTATGTTTCCACACGGACAGTTTTAAATGCCGGATGTGTGCATTATTATCAGAGTAAAGAAAGAACCTCATGAATAAATATTTGGAGGTAGGAGGTAGGTTTTAATTATTCATATATATATATATATAATGAATTTGCATTAACACTTTATTATTGTGTTAATTTTAACAGCCCTAATTATATATATATATACATAAACTGTTGATGTTTGCAAATGTCAATAATAATAAACTGTGTTAATAACAAACGACAAGCAATTTTATTTTAATTGTATTTTTTTTGCATTTCTTTCCCTCAAACCGTACCGAATACCTGCTTTCAAATAAACACAAGCTTTATCTTGCATGTTCAGATCAAATATTAAAAAGCTCACACAGCTTTTACAAGCAAAAGTGTGTGTGTGTGTGTGTGTGTGTGTGTGTGTGTGTGTGTGTGTGTGTGTGTGTGTGTGTGAGAGACAGAGAAAGATATATTGTTGATGCATAAAAGCCTCAGTTTACAGCTCTCTAAGCTGTGGGCTTGTCATTCACAGGGCTAAAAAAGAACAGGCGGTGTAATCCTGCAGTCCATCTGAAATAGCTGCTTGGGAGGAGGTGAAAATCAATATTGCCAGATATGGGCGTAGGAGAACTTTGCTCTGACGAACGCAATGGGATTTTGTGTGTGTGTGTGTGTGTGTGTGTGTGTGTGTGTGTGTGTGTGTGTGTGTGTGTGTGTGTGTGTGTGTGTGTGTAGATTGAATCTTGATTGATTAATTCTCCCAGCAGCAATATTCTCGCTAATTTTTTTGCTCAACTTCATTTGTACGAGCGCTATGTATTTATTTCATTTCATCTGTTTTCCTGAGAGGCTCCTGCTTAGGATTCTCTAGGCTAAAAAAAAAATTTAATAACAGACGATGGATTGTCGGCAAGTGCTTTGAGTAATGTTTCCATTCTTATTGTGCTTGATGGTGAGAGTGGGTTGCTGTGCCTCTTTTCTTCTCCTGTGGTATTGATCATTGTTTCTTATTGTCCTTCTCACAGTAAACCTTTGGACGATGTTTCAAGCTGCTCAGAAGCTGGGAGGATACGAGCTGGTAAGCATGTACACCATCCGCTCTGAGGTTTATAGTCCCATTGGCAGCAATGTTTCAGCAGAAGAAGCAGGCAGAAGGACTTCTTTTTTTTTTATTTCTCAGCCTGCCACAAAACACATGTTTTACTAAGTTTGAGCCCCGTTTTCTATTCTGCTTCATGTTCAACCCAAGTGACTCACTAAAGCCTCTCTTTAAAAAAAAACTAAAAAACAAAAAACGTACAAGTAAAAAAACATGTGTAACCCTTTTTTGGCGAAGAGGAAATTGGTCAGGCCTGTTCAGTGCACATATTGAGCCTTTTAAGGGGGTTATTATTCCAAGACCAGCAAAAGCTGAATTTGTTCGGCAGTGCATCTAACATTTGTGCAGCAATAACGTGGCCAGAACATTTTTACATTCAGTCAGAAACGGTTTCCGCAACATTCTCATTGATGCCCAGTACCATTTATTTTTTTTTTGTTGCTTTTGTTTTGTTTGTTTGTCTGTGCGGACGAAAGAGGAGCAAGAAAGGCGGCATGTTGTTTTGACAAGGAGTGAACAGGAAGCCACTCAAGGCCTCTTTTTTTCCACTCTTTCTGTCCTTCTCATTCTCTCAGGAGGCTTTTTATTTTGCTTATCAATACTACAGGCTGCCTGTCTTTGAGAGACAGGAAACACGTAGGTTGCGTAGGTTCCATAATGAAGTTATTGTAAATTTGAGGAAGCGCTTGTTTTGAGAGACTCAGAGGTTTCGGAGTCAGTTTTGAGGAATACTGTCTGAGCTGGAACACAAGTCTATAAGTGTACTCAAGTGCACTGCTGTCCATGCGTCAGAACGGGTCTAGAATATTAGCTTAGGAATATTAGCCTAGTGATCTTTCCTGCTGTAGTAACTGTGAGCTACTTGTTACAAGAAAGGCATGCTACTTGCACAGTATATTACTTTACCCCATAAAGTGAAGAGCCATTAATGTTGTTATTGCGTGACTTGTTTTGAAATACTAGGCAGATATTCATTCCATTATGGATGCAAATAGCCATAATGAGTATACAGCTGCCTAAATATGTGAAATTGTATGTAATATAGCAAACATTTGTTGAATAGCTTGCCTTTGATTTTCAGTAAGCATGTACTTGTATTTAAAGGGCTTTCATTAGCAACTGGAAATCCCTTTGCAGTGAAGATCTCTCATCGCAGTTTCAACGATTATGTAGAACCATGCTGTTAGATGTTAGTATACGTCAGCCAGGGCAGGTACCTGCTTTAAGGAGGAGATTATTATTAACGAGAGTATTAACTGATGCACACCCAGCACTATGTTAAATCCTTGATACTTGATAAAAAGTCGATTCATTTAATATAGAAGTACTAATAAGACACTGGTTCTCCTGATCCATACTCCAACAGCTGTTCCACTAACTTGAGGCTGCAGAACCTTAATAATAAAATATTCAAAAATCAACATCTGTCCGAAGGGTTCTTGAGGAAACAGCTGCTTATATCTGTTACAATGTAAAATTGAAGAAGGACTAATGTTTTGCAGATGTTCCACAACATCAAATAAAAC
This sequence comes from Silurus aristotelis, assembly GCF_946808225.1. NCBI lineage: Eukaryota > Metazoa > Chordata > Actinopteri > Siluriformes > Siluridae > Silurus > Silurus aristotelis. The sequence goes on from NC_139585.1 coordinate 22,754,463, forward strand.
CAGAGGAATAAATCGCTTCCACATCGACGTGCTGTTATTGAAAAATAATCAATGGGTGATGGATCAATCAGTCTAATATAACAGCACGCACCATTGTGCTTTATTACCTACTTAATGGACCTTGATATATCCCTGGTAGCATCACTGGGCCAAATATTAGTTTTCAAGTAGCATATTGACCTTGTGCTAATGTTATTGTAGAGTAATCACGTTCACCGTCTCGCTCCTTCTCCGGCAGATCACAGCCCGCCGACAGTGGAAAAATGTATACGACGAGCTGGGTGGAAATCCAGGAAGCACCAGCGCAGCCACGTGTACACGGAGACACTACGAGAGGTACGGCCGCCGTTCATACTTACAGCTCTCCGCCGTTTTAACAAGATCCACTTCGGCTTTGACAAACAGAAATGCAAAACACGTTTATGGAAATGCATGTCCTAGACTGGCTTTTTAGTTTAATTTGCAATATACCATCCTGAAAATCAGGTTCGGTATTCGCAGCGTTATCTTCCCACTTTTCCTAATAGTATTCAATGTGCCTAATGAAAAGATTCTCTTTAAAAACTCTATTGGCAAAGACTGCTGAAAGGAGTGAGTTTGTTTCCATGTCTTGCGAAAATCAATAACACTTTTTTTTTTTTTTTTTATACAATAGGACATGCATTTTTTATTAGCGTCTTGTATGCTAAAAAAAAAAGGTTAACTGCTGAACATGTATTTACACATCTATCTGCACTTGTCAGTTTGCACAGTTGCTACTATTTGCACTCCTGGTAGATGCGAAACTGCATTTCGTTGCTGCGTACCTGTATTATGCAACTCCCCCGCCAATGCTGTGATAATAACCTTCACTCTTCTAGGTTTTTTTTTCATTAGATCTTGCAGTTTGACTGTACAGAGTTGTTCTTATACAGCCATATGAGCATTAGTGTAGTCAGGTACTGGAGTTGGATGAGGAGGTCTGGGGTTCATTTGATGTTCGAGTTTCTCCCAAATGTATTCATTTGGGTTGAGGTCAGGACTCTGTGCAGGACACTCGAGTTCATCCCCAACCTTTGCAAATCCAGGAGCTCGCTTTGGTTCCAGTTCTAGTTTTCTTTTGTTCCGGTGGAGGAAAATTGTCATTTTTAGTGACAGAAAATTGATGCTACAGTATTAGAAGATATTTTGTATAAATTGGGGAAGATGCACCATAATGCACTATCCATATTTACTATATTGGCAAAAGTTTGTGGACACCTGACCATGAGATTCGTATTCGCTTTTTTGAACATCCCATTCCATTTTTAGTCCCTCTTTTTTATTATAATAACCTCCATCTTCTGGGAAGATTTTGGAGTGTGCTCGAGATTTTTTCCCATCAGCCACATCGCATTCACATACCGCATCCAAAATATATCCCATACAATCCGGTGCCTCCAACTTTGGGGTAAAAGATGGGGGAAGAACCACATATAAGTGGAAAAGTCAGGTGTTTCATTATCTTTATCTGTAACGTATATATTTGGGTGTAAAGAGGGTATGCCAATAAATAGAATAAAACATGTGTTATTCAGAATAGATTCACTTACCTAAGATATTATTATAGCCTGGTTTAAAGCTGATAATCCGTCTTGCCATAAGCTTGTCAGTACAAACCCTTTTTTTAATTATGTTAATGATTTAATGGAGATCGGAGACATTATCAAAGAAACACATTGGTTAAGAAAAGTTGATGCAAGAAGACTTAAACCCTTTTAATTATATAGAAAGGAGTGTTTGTAAATCCCCATAGTTGTGTCATATATTTTGTTTACTTGTATCATGTACTGCACTCGCAATCACTTTTGGCACGGATCAGTGCACAAGCTACGGGGAAAAAAATGCCTTCTCTCAGTTTATTTGAAAAGCAATCCAATGCGACCTTTAATGTTTGTGAGAAGTCTGTGTTTGCTGCTGGTGCTTTGAGGGAGCTGAGAGTCGAGGTCAGACGAGTGGGTTCTCACCTCGGGCCCATCGCTCACAACCCTAGTGCTCAATCAATACGTGTGTATAATATCATAATGCTGAGTGAATAACAGGCTGCCGAAAGCTTATGGAACATCCTTGACCAAATGCGGGGCAAACATGCTCATATGTCCACTTGTGAGCGAGTGTAATTAACCGGATTAATTTGCCCAGCTGTTAAGCAGTGCTATCCTGTAGTAGCAGACTGAAACGCCGTTCCGCCTAAGGAAAGTTTTCAGATTCTCATTGTGGGCTGAGTGCATTGTTCTGCAGAATGCTCTCTGCTTTTCAGCCGAACTAAAGCAGCTCTTAGGCTGTTATGCTCATTTAGTTCTTTACTGTCAGGCGCTGTTTCATTTCATTCAGAAGACATTATTAGAGATTGAATTTGTTCGTGAAATAACAATATAATTTATATTCATTTTGAACAGCGATATCAACCCTGCATTGTTGAATTCTACGTTCTGATTGGTCCGAAATGTATCACAGATTTATATTAATGCCCTCATTGAGATGTGGTTCAGCTTGAATGGATAAAAAATGTGGTTAATCATTGGTAAAACTTACTGACAGAAAAAAAAGAAAGAGAGGATGATGTGTTAATAGGAATAATGATAACAGGAACCAGATAGTCTCGCAGAATTGAACAATGAATGAGAAAATGAATGACGTGGTTTTACAGTAACAGCTAACAGTGGGAAAGTTTCTGTGGTCTGAAATGAAAAAAATATTACATGTTATAGTTTCCTAGGGAACAGGCAACTGTAACATGTAATGTTTTATTCATATTGAAATGTTTCTTTTATTTTTTGTTCCTGAGATTGCACACCTTGTCATGTTTATATATATATATATATATATATATATATATATATATATATATTTTAATTACCTTAACAGCTTCTAAGCAGAGTAACAAGGGCATTTGAGATTACTTGGTTGAGTCTCTATAAGTCCAAGAGTGCAGAATCTGGTGTGTAAATCGCAGTGACACTTGCTAATTGCCAATCACAGATATCTGTGTGCTCATTTGTGGATAGACCATTCCTATGAGTGTCTTATGCCGTTCCCTGATATTGCATGAGCTGCAGCCTTTGCCCTCCTTGTTAGCTTTGGTGTGTTATAGTAGAGATGCCCGATGGATGGGAACTGGCCATGACTAAAGCAGGAAAACGAATAAATAAAATAGCCTGAATATTATTTTTATTTCTGCTGAAAATAGCTTTTTATTTTTATTTCTCCTCTTCTGACTATGTCTATAATCATTATTACGCCCCCAGAGCTATTTCTAAAGCTTACTACTAGCAGTCGTAGGTGTATATGCTGGTTTATCACCACAAACACAGGTTTCAGGGACAACGGACGTTTTCGTTTTAGTCCATTTACAGTGTGATTTTTGGCAAAGAAGTGACGCAAGTGGCTTTTAAATGTTTGTATCTGCTATTAATTCAAATCTAAATGAAAAAAATTGCTTTATACCAAAAAACACGTTAATATTAATGTGGCACTGATATTATAATGATGTCGGCCATGATGTCGGATATAAATTTTTGACTCCCATCTCGTTCAGAAAGGTCTCTTGTCCAGTATTTAGCGTTAAATGTGGCTTACGTTACGTTATGTTACGTTACACAGTAACTAAGTCAGGGGGAGAAGAGATCTGTGTGTTTATATGTAATCTAGTGTACATTAAGTTTGGTCTTTTCACACATGATCCTGGTTGAAGGCTTTTCTATTTTCCATGAAAGCGTGTGCAAAAAGAAAAAAAAGAAAAGAAAAAAACGAAGCACGGAAGCTGCAGATCAATATATAATGTCCTGTTCAGTCAGAGTACAGAACTAGTCCTAATGGTATTTATTTAGCTCTATCATCTCTTTAACTGTTTGGCAAATGAAGAAAAGAGGAGTGCAGGATTAATGAGGAAGAAAGAAACATAGATTGCAAATTGGGTCATAAAAACGACATGAATAACCTTGAGAGAGACTGCGGCATTCCTCCCTCCCTTCCTGCTGCTTTTTAATTATATAGGTCAGTGGCACTGATCAATCAGGCCGCGCTTATTTATTTAATCCTCTTCCTCCTCCCAGGGAGAACGCTGCTCCAGAATCGGGCCGCCCGTGACTTCCGCTCTGCAGATAAACCGCATTCTCCTGCTCCTTATCTCGAGGCTTTGATGCTTATATTGTACCATGTAAATCCCTTGTTAAAAGGCTGTGTATTTGCATCCTCTGTTTTCTAATTAGCCTGCGAAGGATTGCTTTTTTTGCTTTGCATCAATATTGCAGCTTTACATAACGATGTTACATTATTTGGCTGTCCGTTTCGAAAGATCAACCGGGAAAAAAAACAAAAAAAAAAACAAAAGTTGTGTGCTAAAGTGCAGTGTGGGTTTCTCAGGAGGGGGAATGGGGGGTATTGGGTATGAAGGGGGTGTGCAAAAAGAAACACATCAGTTCCTCCTAGCGCTTTATTGATTTTCCTTTCCTCTTTGGAATTAATGTTTGCTCTCAGCTCGAATGAGCCACGCTTCACGGATCGCTTCCTTGAAACTATAGGCAGGATGACAGTTTTTTAATGCAAGCCCTTTAAGTAAATTTTAATGGTGTGTCTTCGGAATAGCACCATCTCCCTCCGGGCATTACGTCAGCTGTTTGTGTCCCTGAAGAGGTCGGCGTTTCGTTCGAGACCGCGGGCCTGCAGTAAACAATCGCAATATTGAACGGATTATCCGACGCGGTCCTCGCGACGAGCGTACAGCTTCTTCGCATAATCCCACCACCTCGTAGTCGAAATCCGCAGGATTTGCGCCGACGGCTATTAATAGTCGTCTGTTTGCGTTCATCTCTGTATCTGTATTTACACCCTTGATGAAATGTACCTAATGGAAAGGAGTCTGGTTGACACGCTGGGTGTTTGAAGCTGACAAATCCTAATTAAATCCCTGATTGATCTAATTATTTTCACGTTGCAGTTTGCACGGAGATTTACAGGCTCATTTGCCCTAGTAAGATGCCATCACGTTTATTGTTTCACCAGGCAAAAGTGTCTGATTTATAGCAGCAGCTCGAGTTTGAGTAATTACGTCAGGCACGATTCTCAACATAGATAACGTCGCGCTGTATGTCGTCCCTCGGTGTGGAGACGAGTTACATCCGTGCCAATCATCGGCATAAATCTGTAGACTCAGCTGTTTGCAGGCCGCGAGCTCCATCAAGGTGTCGTCTAGGTTTGTGTAGCAGCTGTAATGGATTTCCTTGTTCACTCTGCCCAAGGATGTGTGACTGACCCATATTAAACATTTACAAAGGTTAGCCTTTGCTTTCATAGGTGCTCTGCCTCGCACTCAGGTTCCTCGGCTATTTATAAAGCGCATGAGATGAGAAAGCTTGGCTTTTTTTTTTTTTTTTTTTCAAAAGCTTTTTTTCAGGTTTTTTTTCTCTCCTTCATCAGCAGCTGTGCTCTTGATGTAGTTTCATATTCATCCCACATCTTATTTATGCGTATTTATCACTCCGGATTGTCCTCAGAGAGACACAAAGGGAGCAAGACAGCAGGAGAGAGGCCCCCATGTTTGTTTTGGGCTGAGTGGAAGCGATACGTTTAAAAGAATCAAAGTAAAACAAAAACTTTATCCTGCAAATCATCGCTAAAGAATCCGGCTCTCATTTGGACGCTGTCCAAGCAAATATTTCACTGCTGAGAATTTCTGAAAATGCAGGGCGTACAGAATAAGAAGTCAGTGCGCGTTGCGAAATATTTGTCTAGAAGTTGGCTTTTTTTTAATTACTTTAAGTTAATTACTTTGGACCTTAAGGGAGAGATTTATAAGTTCATTTTAGGTTTAAAACCAGGTATAAGAAAAAATCCAGTCTTGGCAATTCCTTCATCAGCCTGTTCCACTGTGTGGGTGTAGATTAGTGCAAGGGTCAACTTTCTCACAAGGCTTCAAGCTGAAATGATTGAACAATGTCTGTTTTCGCACACATGTATGCACAGAGTGCAGCATTTTCTCTCATCTGTCTGTGCTATTAATTGAAACACGCTCCTCTTTTTTTTTTCTCGCTTCTCACACTCATTTTGAATGAGTGAGAAATTTGACAGCCTGATTCGATCCGAAATGCCGCCTTTGGGATCTCTCTCAATAACAAAGCGTCCCCAAACTTCGCTGCATCACCCCAGGCTTGGCACTCAACCCTTCTCTCCATTACATTTAATCACAGCCTTCCAGCTGTTTGTTTAACTTTCATTTAGCATCCGAGTCAAACCTGCTGCACCGCCGTCCCTCCTTCGCTGCATGATTTACAAGCTGTGGCATTTTAGTAGCCGCTCATTACAGCGTGGAACTTTCGGCTTGATCCGACGACATCTTTTGTTATGCAGTTACATCCGATCGCGAGCACATTTCCCTCTCTTTCCGAGCTGAAAAGGCCCACAGTGAGATGGATGGGAAAATAAAATTGTCGGTGTCACATCCATTTGTCTCAGATATTATTGTAGCGGGACTTCGAGCGCAGCAGGAAGAGCGCAAAGAGGTTCTTTCACGTGCTCTCTCGCTGCCGCCGTGCGAGTATGAAAGATAGAGATGCTGAAAATAGGTTTGATTAGCTCGGGATACGAGGTTGTAATATTTAATTTTTATTTCCGAGGCGCTAAAGGAGCTGGAAAGTGTGCCATCTTGTGCCCGTGGCTCGGAATCACAGCATCAGGATGAGCAAGGCATCGCAATAAGAGAAAGAAAGGCTGGCATTTTGTATTGATCATATTTGCTCTTTTTTTTATATCCATTAGTGCACAGAAAGAAAGAAAGAATTCAGAGGAAATGCTAGCAGTTTAGTTAGGGATGTTCTAAATCAGTCATATTTTTAATTACAATCTATTCATTCAATTGTTTGGGTATATAAAGTGAGTGTATTCAACATATATATATATATATATATATATATATATATATATATCCCTAGATATGATTACATAATGGTTCAGATACAGCCATTGTGCAGTATTGATTGCAGTAGCTTGCACTAACAGCAAAGAAGTTGTTTCCAATAATGTTGTGAATTGCTTTTAACTTTAGTCTGTGCCACTTTGCTGTAATGCGGAGAAGTGAAACACGGCTCGTGGCCTGAATGACTTCACCACCCATTACATTTCCACATATAGGCATAGAGTAAATACAAAAAAAAAGGCCACCCATCCACACATTAAACGATGCAGTCTTTTTTGTATTATTATCTATTTGGATTTTTGAACAATGGCGTTTTTGATGCGGGCTGAATTTCTCAGGCTGAATTTGGTCAGGCGTGGGCTTCCCCTTTTTTAATCTGACCTCAAGTGTACTATCAGTGTCTGGTAACTGGCACTGTTGAGGTTTTTCACTTCTGCCTGACTGCCTCATGTGCTGTTGGCTGATGCTCATAAATAAGTACAGGAACACTGAAGGAGGACACTAAACTAAACTCAACTCTGCTTTTGCACCCAGTAAAACACAGAGGTCACCTGCCAGTTTTAGTAGCCATAGTTATTAATAAATACCGCTGTGTTGGAAAAAGGCTATATTTCTACAGTGTTTTATCAGTATTGTCTTTGTTACGTATTGCATAGCGGTTGTTGTGTATTATTTATTACAAGCAGTGTATAGTTATACAGATAAAAAAAAAGATTAACCACATACTGCAAGTCACTGTATGCTGGTATACATGGGCACTCAGTTTCCATTTCCATTTCTTGCTAGACCTTTTTTTGTTTTTTTTGTTTTTTCTACAACAAAACAACACCCTAATAGTTTTCAGTAATGAAACACAGATTGGTATCAGAATAGTGGAGGCAGGTACTGTTTTTTTCCACATTTGCCTCACATTTAACCCCCCCCAAAAAAATACAAAATAAATAAAAAATTGGAATACTTCATAAAACTTCATTTTTTGTGAATTGTTGGCCTTCTCGAAAGTATGTTCATTTACTGTATATGCACTCAATACTTAATAGGGGCTCCTTTTGCTTTATTACTGCCTCAATATTGGGTATGGCATGGAGGTGACCAGTCTGTGGCACTGCTGAGGTGGTATGAAAGCCCAGGTTTATTTGACAGTGGCCTTCAGCTAATTTTTTGGTCTCTTGTTTCTCATTTTCCTCTTGACAATACCCCATAGATTCTCTATGGGGTTCAGGTCTGGTGAACTTGCTGGCTGGTCAAGCAGACCAACACCATTGTCATTTAACCAACTTTTAGTGCTTCTGGCAGTGTGGGCAGGTGCCAAATACTGCTGGAAAATGAAATCTGCATCTCCATAAAGCTGGTCAGCAGAGGGAAGCATGTAGTGCTCTAAGATGTCCTGGTAGACAGCTGTGCTGACCTTGGACCTGATAAAACACAGTGGACCAACAACAGCAGATGACATGACCCCCCCCCCCCCCCCCCCCCCCAAAAAAAAAAAAAAAAAAACCACCACTGACTGTGCAAACTTGACAATGGCCCTTAAGCAACTTGGATTCTGTGGCTCTCCTCTCTTCTTCCAGACTCTGGGACCTTGATTTCCAAATGAAATCATCTTTCATCTGAAAAGATGACTTTGGCCCACTGAGCAACAGTCCAGTCCTTTTTGTCCTTTGCCCAGGTCAGTTGTAGCCCATGGATACGTCTGTGTGTGGTGGCTCTTGAAGCACTGAATCCAAAAATCCAAATTCTTGAATGGGCTTTGTTTTACCTTTTTCTATCACATTTTTTCCTTCTATTTAACTTTCCATTAATGTGCTTTGATACAGCACTCTGTGAACAGCAGCTTCTTTAGCGGTGACCTTTTATGTCTTACCCTCCATGTGCAGGGTGTCAATGATCGTCTTCTGGACAACTGTCAAGTCAGCAGTTTTCCCCCATGATTGTGTAGCCTGAACCAGACTGAGACACCATTTAAAGGCTCAGGAAACCTTTGCAGGTGTTTGGACTTAATTGGCTGATTAGAGTGTGACACCACAAGTCTCCAATATTGAACTTTTTTTACAAGATTCTAATTTTCTGAGATACAAAATGTTGGGGTTTTATTAGCTGTAAGCCACAATTGAAAGAAATAAACACTTGAAATATATCAGTCTGTGTGTGATGAATCTATATAATTTACGAGTTTCACTTTTTGTATTGAATTACTAAAATAAATCAACTTTTTAATGATATTCTAATTTATTGAGATGCACCTGGATATTTAATCAGTGGTTCAGAAGGTGCTCATGAAATACAGTTGCAGATGTATTTACAGTTAAGAATGAGCTGGATTGCGTTCTCCTTTGGAGAAGATATTGGAAATAAATAGAATAATCCGAACAAAAATGGCAAATTGTCCAAAAAAAAAATCTAAACCAAAGGATTTGTTGAAAGGACCTAAAGTCATACTGAACATATCTCTGCTTAAAGTCGCTCTTTCTCAATGGCCTCCTTGTTTCAGACAGGCCTTTGGAGGCTTTCGGGGATGGCTGGGCTCAGGGACAAGAAAGCAGGGGCTGTAAACAGCAGCAGAGACAGTGAGGGTAAATGTGCCACTTTGTGTAATTATTGTGTTCCTTAAGCATGATTATTTCGAAAAAAAATTTTAAAAAATAAAGCCTGGATTGCTTGCTATGGAAATGGGAGTTATGTAAGAGGCTAGATTAAAGGCCACTAGGAGATATGCTGCAACAGAATCTTATTACTCACTCGGCAGCACTCCCAGTAGAGATAGGCACACACACACACACACACACACACACACACACACACACACACACACACACACACACACACACACACACACTTGTTCATGGTTTTCTGCCATCTCTGTGGCAATGCCCTCATCTGTCAGTGTTATGAACAGGCCTTTATTCTCTCCACGATTCCTACAGTAATTACATGTCGAATTAATGACGGAGAGCTGTTTTGTGCAAATCGTTCGCTTTGCAGAATGAAATAAATTTAGACAAATTCACGCCGTCAAACTATTCATTCAAGGACCATGAATATATTTATTTGTTTTTTAAAATATGCGCATGCAGCCGATTTGCTTGTCTAAATAAAATGTATTCAAAAACAGACTCGAAATGCTCTTCTGTTCACACTGATTTATTTACCCTTATGGCTGCTTTCACCGCCTAATAAATAATTTCTATGCTTAAGAGCGTGTATTTCTCTATTATGCTAATGCATTGATTGCAGAATGGGACTGTGTATATGGTGTACAGTAGTCTATATTTTCAGATGAGATATTTTCCGTGTGATAATGCTCGTACATTTACCCAAGTGAAGGAGCAAATTATTTAAACGAATGGCCACGTCCCTGCCCGCTGACCATTACCACGGACTGCTAAGCTTTGCTCATGCTGACCTTATTAAAGCCATATTTAATCAGCACTAACTCAGTTTTCAAGCTAAAAAAAAAAAAACTCTCTTTCGCTTCACCTGAGTGTATTCATTTCACAGAGGAGGAGATTGAGAAAACCAGATAAGCCAGAGCACATTAGAAAGGCAGTCTTGCTTAAATAAGCATCGCGGTACAGGAGTGGCTGTTTGGCCCAGGTTGCAGGAACACCTGAGTCTGGCCCGAGGCAGCGCTGCACGTATATCTGGCCCGAAGATGAACCTGGCCAGACGGAGTGTCCAAATTGAAGGCTCTAAAATAACTTTGCGCAGTGTGATTACAGATGGTTTCTCGGCTGCAGCTGACCTTCATCTTCTGTTACCATTTTTTACTAAAGCCATGCCCTCCACTATACTAAGAATTATTCAATTGTCATGTGCATTCCTAGTGGATAATTTTGATTAAAGGGGTAGAGAATAGAAAAGTAAAAGAAATTTCAAAGCCCTGTTTCGATACAGAAAGGAGTTCTGCAGCATCAGAGAGCCTTTATTGAAGTAGCGGGCTGATAGTAATGGGCAGACAAGCGTAGGCTGATGTAAAAGACTCACTCAGCATGTCTTCCCCTGTCCAAACACTGCTAGCGGGCTCTGGCATCACCATTAGGTTAAGCTCATGCTCGGAGATGTAATCAGTCACTCCGGTTATGGTGGAGGTTGTTGAAAGCTTAGGGGAGGAAAAAGAGGAGGAGGCAGAACTATTGCTTTTGCTGTTTCTCAGGAAAGTAAGTTAAATCCTTTTTTTTCCCCCAAGATATTTTTATGTCGCCTAAGAAGAACAACTACAGGACCATAATTTCTCAGTATAAAGCATTCCAGTAGAACGCTTTGTGATAGAAAGGAGATGTTTTCTGCCAGTGAACAAATTTTTTTTTAACGTTTCAATAAAGGGTTTGCATTTTTTTTCTAGTAAATCCCCTTCCGTTCTCTGTGCTCCATGTTCTTTGTTTTTCTTTGCTTTTCTCGTCGCTTCATTCTTATGAAGGACGATTTAATTGCAGATTTCCTGTTTTTGGCACGATACAAGTTACTAACTGTATCAAAAGTAGCTGTCGAGCTGCCAATAAAAGCTCAGTGAAGAAAATAAAAGAACAATTAAACCATGTCGACATTTTAAAAACATTTTTCTTTCTCTAAGGGAAGTACACCACGGCTTAACTTGAAAGTGAAAGATCTTTCTTTCTTCTTTATTTTGGGCAACATGAAAAAGGAAGGGTACAGTAACATGGAATAGCCATATATGGCCAAGTGGAGGATTTTGCGGTGAGGAAATTTATTCGAATTTTTTTTTTTTCTGACTTCACAGCAGGGGCCTTTTCATTCTTATCTCACCAGGCAACCATAAAAAGCAACCATATATAAATACACAAATGAAGCAGTGACATCTGATATCAATTATTCCCTGGACCCTTAAAACAGGGGAATATAAGTTCAACACAAACCTAATTTTAGCCGTTTTACACAAACTAAAATGGGCCATTACAAGACCTGCTTACAGCTCGGAGAGAGCACGCAGGGAGCTAGGGGGCATGGGAGGGGGTATGGAAGATTTCAGAGGATTAGCTGCAAACAAGATAAGTCATTGTGCGCATTATTATACCCTTATTATATAAACATGAACCGAAACATTACAGTGGGAATCAGGTATTTGGCAGCTGCTCGCTATTTTGATTTGACCACGTGGAGCGAGCCGTTTTCCAGTTTTAGCAGCTGTAACATGTTTAAACTCTTTTGGTAATGGGATCTGAAGATTAATGTTCCCTCTGGGCTCCTGCTTAGCTCTGCCGCTGGCCAGCAGCCAAACCCCCAGCCTGCATAGTTCTTCTGCATGCCTCCCCTATACAGACCCTGCCTGAGCATGCTCAGTATGGCCCTGCTCCAGCTCTGAAAGGCCTGGACAGCCCGCTGTTGAGTAAACACCCGTCCGAGCAAAATAGCGGAAACAAATTCCTCCGGAGTTGCCTTGCAGATTTGATTAAACTGCGAAAAGAGTACGAGATAAAGAAAATGGGCGAGTGATCACAGAGGGCGGGTGAGGGGAGGAGAAAAGACTTGAAATTATTAATATGGAGAGCGTCCAGATATTTGGATTTGCTGGCTTTCCTTAGGCATTTCTAGCTCACAACATGCATTTATGATGGCGTGTTCAGGGTGAATAAGTGTAATGCTGTATCTTCAGAGAGCCAGATTGCAGCCCTACTGTATATACCCCCTATCCAATTTGCAGACCCTTTATCAAGCTTCCTCATCAGTCAGCAAAACTCCATGTGTTACACTCATGTTTAGACAAAGAGCAATAAGTCATTCTGCTACACATGCAACATTAATCATGCTTGTGTCGTGTATGTTTGGGTTTTGGTCAGATCAAGCAGGCCATGTAACATCACATTTTTTAATTAGGATTGTGTGTGTGTGTTATCTTCTGTTTGATCAGCATGCTTTTTTTTTTTTAAGTATCTAAAAGAGCTCAAATAGCACAAACACATATATCTAGCCAGGATCAGCACAGTATGCTCACATTACATCAACAACATCATAGGCAGCTTATTTGCTAATAGGAAGTGTGCAATGAATTGTGTTGGCCCTGCATTATCAGCTAAATACACTCACTATTTGTCAGGAGTTTACCGTAACGAATATGCGATTTTCTTTTTTTAACTAGAAGTCAGCAGATTATTAGCATCCATTAAGGGATTTTCGAATAGTGAAAGTTCCTTTGGAATTTATCCGTCTAAAAAGCATGTATGAAATTTCAAGCTCATTCCTTTTGTAATACGCAAGTTCGTCCAAAGTTACTTTCGAATTATATATGAACCACGTTAGTACCTTTGAAATATACCTTTGTAACGAGCATTCAGTGGAATATTAGGAATGGAGTACTGATCTGTGTCACTTTTTCCCCCTCTGCAGGCTAATCTTGCCCTATGAAAGATATACGAAAGGAGAAGAGGACAAGCCACTACCCCCCATCAAGCCCCGAAAGCAAGAAGCCAGCACCCAGGAGGGGGGCACTAAGGCAAAGGTGCCATCCACAAAGCGCCACAAAGACGAACAAAGTCCAAAGGGCTGGAATGAAAAGGACGCCTCGGCGAAAGTCCCCGGGCCGGTCAGTCTCCAATTCTCTTATTTAACCCTGAGCTTTTTGAAAGTAACACTTTCTTTTATAAAAAGAAAGAATTAGAGGGAAAACACGACCAGGCATTTCTGGCTAACTGCCCTATGTCTCATTAACAAACAAGTTGTCAATGGCCTGTAAGAATGGCTCTGCCAGGGGCATCTGCTTTAAACATAATTATTTAAGCTGAATTAGAGGCACTGAGTACTATGCTACAACATGGTCAATGAAAATGGTATTTCCCTGCCTCACAGACTACAGGCCAATTTTTATGATTCGGTTGTATTCTCTGTTTGCTGGGCTGAAGAACACTGGACTTTCTCTATCGCCTGCTCTCAGGATCACAAATCAAATGAAGGAGAAAAGATCACGTCCATAATGTTGTTATTGACAAGACCTATTGTGCTTAAAGCAGCACTAAAACAAGAGCCGGCCTCCTAAACAGACCTGATTGGCTCCTACTTGCCAAGTGAATAGATGCCATAGTTGAGTGCGTTTATAAGCTGCAGGCTTATATTTATCCCTGGAAACCAAAATATCCATGGTCATTTGCAAATGCCTGCTGAATAAAAAAAAAATGTAAAAAAAATTGTGAAAAATGTGGGGGAGTGAAAGAAACACTAAGGAGAATAAAAATTGTGTTGCTATTTTCACACGGATAACAAAATGATTACAGAGGGGATGAAAGAGCTGTTTGAAATTTTCTCTTGAAGTGTCATATTTCGACACATTTCAGAGCTGCTACACGCCACATATTCATTTCTGCTGCGCATGAAATGAGTAATCGGCTGTGGTGTGGAAACAAAGGGAGCTGTTGTAGGGGCTGACTGCTTTTCCAGTGGCATGCATAGCTCATCTGTCTGGAATGTTGTGTAATTTAAAAGCCCTCTCCAGATAATTGATTGTGCATTGTACAAGGGAGAAGATGAAATGGAATTCCGTGTTTGAGGCAAAGCCAGCTCAAAAAGCACAAGAAGGAGGGGTGTGGAAGTATTTTTAATATTTCCCACCAAAGTTACACATCTAAAATGTAGCAGAAATTTCTAGAGGCAGATGCTGGAATTTGTTTCTTGGCACAAATTTGATTTGAATACAAATATAGGCATGCTGCTTTGGTACGATTCAAACATAGTCTGTTAGTCAGCACTTCCACCATCACCAAAGACAATCAGGGCTTTTGATTGAAACATACCCTGCCAAAAGGGAGTCACACCCCATTAGGACTGTGTAATCTTGGCTGTTAGTCACTAGCCTCTAAGACCCCCATTCGACATTGTATTAAGTGCATGTCAGAACATAGCCTCCAGGGCAAGAGACTCAACGATCCTGCAGGTCACGGTTCCTCAGCATTAAAATGCTCAATACACTCAGTGTCTGCTTTATAAGGAGCACTCGTACACCTGTCCAATCATGTGGCAGCAAAGCATAAGTTCACTCTTCACTCATCACTCTAAGTACAGTGCATCGATGTACTGAAAAAAAAAAAAAAATTGAATTATAGAATTGAATTACAACAGAATATATTGTTAAATATTTTAATCCCTGCTCCCGAGAATTTTATACAAAAAATTTATTAAAAACATCTTTCTTTTCACATTTTTATTTACAACATTATCATTGTGCACTGTATATGAACCTATTGGGAGAAAACCGGTAGTTCTCTGTGAAATCAGTTATTAAGCAACCAAAATGGCATAATCCTTATTTCGTAACATCTTATATATATATAGTGAGGAAAATAAGTATTTGAACACCCTGCTATTTTGCAAGTTCTCCCACTTAGAAATCATGGAGGGGTCTGAAATTGTCATCGTAGGTGCATGTCCACTGTGAGAGACATAATCTAAAAAAAAAAAATCCAGATATTACAATATATGATTTTCAAAAATTTATTTGTATGATACAGCTGCAAATAAGTATTTGAACACCTGTCTATTAGCTAGAATTCTGACCCTCAAAGACCTGTTAGTCTGCCTTTAAAATTTCTACCTCCACTACATTTATTATCCTAAATTAGATGCACCTGTTTGAGGTCGTTAGCTGCATAAAGACACCTGTCCACCCCATACAATCAGTAAAAATCCAACTACTAACATCGCCAAGACCAAAGAGCTGTCCAAAGACACTAGAGACAAAATTGTACACCTCCACAAGGCTGGAAAGGGCTATGGGGAAATTGCCAAGCAGCTTGGTCAAAAAAGGTCCACTGTTGGTGCAATCATTAGAAAATGGAAGAAGCTAAACATGACTGTCAATCTTCCTCGGACTGGGGCTCCATGCAAGATCTCACCTCGTGGGGTCTCAATGATCCTAAGGAAGGTGAGAAATCAGCCCAGAACTACACGGGAGGAGCTGGTTAATGACCTGAAAAGAGCTGGGACCACCGTTTCCAAGGTTACTGTTGGTAGTACACTAAGATGTCATGGTTTGAAATCATGCATGGCACGGAAGGTTTCCCTGCTTAAACCAGCACATGTACAGGCACGTCTTAAGTTTGCCAATGACCATTTGGATGATCCAGAGGAGTCATGGGAGAAAGTCGTGTGGTCAGATGAGACCAAAATAGAACTTTTGGGTCATAATTCCACTAAACGTGTTTGGAGGAAGAAGAATGTACCATCCCAAGAACACCATCCCTACTGTGAAGCATGGGGGTGGTAGCATCATGCTTTGGGGTGTTTTTCTGCACATGGGACAGGGCGACTGCACTGTATTAAGGAGAGGATGACCGGGGCCATGTATTGCGAGATTTTGGGGAACAACCTCCTTCCCTCAGTTAGAGCATTGAAGATGGGTCGAGGCTGGGTCTTCCAACATGACAATGACCCGAAGCACACAGCCAGGATAACCAAGGAGTGGCTCTGTAAGAAGCATATCAAGGTTCTGGCGTGGCCTAGCCAGTCTCCAGACCTAACCCCAATAGAGAATCTTTGGAGGGAGCTCAAACTCCGTGTTGCTGGAGGAGTGGGCCAGAATCCCTCCTGCAGTGTGTGCAATCGTGGTGAAAAACTACAGGAAACGTTTGACCTCTGTAATTGCAAACAAAGGCTACTGTACCAAATATTACCATTGACTTTCTCAGGTGTTCAAATACTTATTTGCAGCTCTATCATACAAATAAATAGTTAAAAAATCATACTTTGTGATTTCTGGATTTTCTTTTTTTAGATTATGTCTCTCACAGTGGACATGCACCTACGATGACAATTTCAGACCCCTCCATGATTTCTAAGTGGGAGAACTTGCAAAATAGCAGGGTGTTCTAATACTTGTTTTCCTCACACTATATATATATATATATATATATATATATATATATATATATATATATATATATATATATATATATATATATATTATCTCACAAGTAAATACGCCCCTTACAATAAAGCACTAGAGTAGTCAATGTGCAACTTATATAGCAGTATAGATTTACTGTCCTCTGAAAATAATCAACATACAGCCATTATTGGTTATACCCTAAGTGATATCATGTCAAAACTGTGTCCAAAGTGTCAATATTTTATGTATCTAGCACTTCCTTAATCCTCCTTGGCATTGAATTCAACAGAGCTACACAGGTTGTGGCTGGAATCCTCTTCCACTTCCTCATAGTGACATCACAAACTGCTGGATGTTAGGCACATGGTGCTTCTCCACCTTTCTATTGGGGAGCCCCATAGGTGCTTAAAAGGGTTCAGGTCTAGAGACATACTTGGCCCCTCCATCACATTCACCTTCAGCATTGTTATCTTGTTTTTATGTTTGAAAAGGCATCATGTTCTGCTTCAAATTGTCACAGTACATGTTGGAATTCATGTTTCCCTCAATGGACCGCAGCTTCCCAGTACCAGCAGAAATGCACCACCATGCATCCGCTGTAGGCAATTTTGTAGACACAATTTTCTAAGTACTCCTCACCAGGTCGTTGCCACACATGCTGGACACCATCTGAGCCAAACAAGTTTATCTTAGTCTCATCAGACCACAGGACATGATTTCTTTAATTCATGCTCATGGACCAGTAGTCTTCAGCAAACCTTTTGCAGGCTTTCTTGTGAGCCAGCATCAAAAGAGGCTTCCTTCTGAGGAAAAAGTGTGTGCACCCATGGCATAGGCCATCTTTGTGGAGAGCAACAATTCTAATATTCAAATTAGAAAGTTCTTGAGATGCCATGTTGAACATCCAGTAGTCAGTATTAAAGAACTGTCAAAGCACCAAATTTTACCTGCTCTAATACAAGATACACAAATTTGTAATGTCCTGTCAGGCAGACAAATACATAAACATGATGAATAGGACATGTGGCTTTGCATGGTTGCACAACTTACAGGTGATATCACTTAGGGTGTACTTAATTTTGTTGCCAGCCATTTTGAGAATAATGGCTCTATGTTGAGTTATTTTCAGAGGACAGTAAATCTGCACTGCTATACAAACTGCACATTGACTACTCTATATACAAGTTTTATTTTGATAGTATTGTCCCTTGCTAAGATATGGTATGGTTGTTGCAATGTGAGGGGTGTACTCACTTTTGTGGGATACTCTACATATTATGTGGCACTGCTGTTTCAGAAACTGCTGCTCTCTTGGGATTTTTACACAATCATCTTGATTGTGTAAAAATTGTGATTGTGAAGAATGGTGAACTTTTACCCAAATTATTGAGTGCTGCATTACAAACAAAAGATGCTTTATCGCTACTGCTGTAGCTTACTTAAGGTGTGTTCGAATTCATGCAACCAGTTTGTTTTTTTGTTTTTTTCCCTTAAGGCATTTCTGTTTGTTTTACACTTTAATTTAGTTGGTTGCTGTATCACAATAAGGTGGAAAAGATCTGACATGATCTATCTTGCTTGCATGATTGCATAAGCAAAGATTTTACCTGACTGAATTCAAGCATTTATGCCTTTTCCCCCCACTGACACCGGAAAGAAATGGAAGGGTGGAGCTTGTGCTTTATCATGTGTGTATGCTCCCTTAGAAATGTTAGCCTGGGGAATACAGCTGATGTTGTAACACTGCCATTGGATCTGAAAGTTAGCAGTGTATATGTCACTTTCAAAGCCCTGAGTTGACTTCTTATAAGAGCATTTTGTGATTGATTTGGTTTAAATGTGAAACCCTTTTGTGGGTGATTGCTTTGTTCTCTTGACTCATTTGCCCCATTTCGAAGGGGAATCCTTTAGGAGCTAGTAAAGCATTGTCAATGTTATTAAGCTTTGGTTCTGTTGTAGATTATATTAGACCATCAAGTAGCGTTCAATAATTCATACAACTCATATTATTGAGAAGCATTTGATGCACTCCATTTGTAACTTGGTACATTATTTTTGGCACTGCACACAGAAGGTAAATGTGCTGAACTTAAGTTCCCCTGATAGCGGGCTTTCAATAGATTGTTTGTCTGACTTTGTCTGAGTGGCATTTGCATTAAGGCACAGTGTAGCTGGAGCATGTGCTACTGTAATACCCAAATTAGTAATTAATTGTTACTTTTGTCTCTATCTACATTTGTGTCTGTAGGGTACAGAGGACGTAAAGGACAAAGAGCTGCTTCAGGAAGAGGTGATGGTGAAGCAAGAGGCACAGCAGTCCCAGGTTTCATCCCAGATAGATGCCGAGGCAAGAAGTCCCACCACAGAGGATGTAGACATACAGTTGGTTTTTAAGGAGGAGGAGAAGAAACCATTGCTCAAGAAATCCTGGGACGGTGGTCCACATGAAGCTATCAAACACACCTCGATTCCACAGGATGGCATGCCACTCAAGTCTGAGGATTCTGAGGTGTTTCCCATCACTGCGTCTATGCCACTACGGCACTCCCACCCCCTTCCCAACTGTTACATACAGGACCAATGTCAGCATGGGACAACAGAATACAAGGCACCTCCATACACCCTTGGAAAGACAGAACAGGCTGGTGTAAAGGACAGCCAGAACCATGTGGGAATGGTATTACCCACCTTGAAGCCAAGACCTCTACACCCTCTATCAGTACCAGGGATCCCAACAGAGAGGGCTGAACTCCCCACCAAGGAGGAGAGCTTCTGTCACAACCCACTCTTGTATCCTAGATGCAACCCTGGCATTATGTCTCCCCTAGCTAAGAAGAAGATGCTTTCACAAGTTAGTGGTACTGGTTTGGGCAACAATTACCCTTATGGTCCACCACCCCCATTAGTTAACAAAAAGGCATCGAGCAGTAGTACAGAAGAAACAGCTTCTGAGCAACCCGGCACTCAGGTCCCTCCCTCTATAGGTGAGGCAAGTGCAGTTATCAAGCGTCCATCTGTCATTCAGCATGCACAGAGTTTTAAACCTCGCAGCAGTGAGGACAGAAGACCTGCTAGTGAGACCTCACATAGAGAGGTGTGTGGTGAGAGGGAGATATATCCTTCTGAACAAGCCCAGCGTCAGACTCTACACCAGCCACAGCTTAGTCCTACAGGAGAGCCCTACATTGTGCGAACCAATCTTCATTCCAGTGTGGAGAAATCCAGCGAGGTACCTCGTCCCGGCCAGGCACCAAATTTCCATGGTGATTTCTGCTCCTCCCCGCACCTGCACAGCCTCTACCGACAGACAGAGCACCATCTAAGCAAGGAACAGCTAAGCAAGTACCTAAACAGAGAGGCTTACCCACGGGACTGTGAAACTGCACATGGGTTTCCTCAGAGTCAGCATCCAGACAGTGGAAGTCTAACTTACTCACCCCATCTGAATCAGAAAGAAAAAGGTACTCCTTGTGAAAAGGTGCCAGAGGAGCAACCGACAGATTTGAGCCTCCCAAAACCCTCTTTACATAAATTGCCCCACTCCACCTCATCTCTGTGCAACCTCTCACATTCCATGATGCAGCAGGACATTAAAAACACTCCTCTTTTTCAGGCAGGTAACAGTCAAAGCTCAAGCCTGGACTATCACCCCAGAGCCTGCCGTGTTCCTCCTATGACTGTGTCTACTCCAAAAAAGGTGGTTGAACCCCAGCTCAAAGCACACAGTGGTCGAGGAGAAGAGACAGTTAGTTACAAGATAGATGAACTGGCTCGGCCTATTCTAAGCACCAAATGTAGCCCACAAAATGTTGGTGCAGCACGGCCACTTAAACGGAATCTAGAGGAGTTGGAGAATGGAGCCACAGAAAAGAAGATCCGAGCTGTGACCCCCATGCACTGCTCCACGCCTAGAGATATTCCAGTGAAAGTGCGGACCCCAGAGCCTGACAATGAATCCATGAAGCCGGCTGAGCCGGCACACGCGGTGCACATCAACAGCTATGCTGCCGAGGGACACAAGTTCCCAATGCACTCCTCAATTTTTCCAGGACTGTATCCTGGGGCATTTGTATCTCAGGTTCAGGAAATGTGTGACAGCCTGGGCCCTCATGCTCCCCCTAGTTATTCACATCCACTGCAGTACTTGAAGAACCAGGCTGTCATTTCACCACTCATGCCCCAGTTTGCTATTCATTCCATAATGATGCAGAGACAGTTCTTGGCCCAGGCGGCCAATCCAGCCCACCTGTACAGGCACCCAATGGGGACTTCATATGGAGACATTCTACATCATGGCCTTTACCCCATGACAGCCCTCAATCCTCAGCCAGCTTTCAGTCCCCCACAGCTCTCCTCAGTTCATCCTAGTACCAAACTCTCTTAGAAAGAACTAGACATTCCGCTAGCTGGAGTGGCCTTGCCCACACTCCTGACTCAAACCCAAATGGTCCCTATTCCCAATAAGCATGGCTATGCCATCGACTACACAGCTAGCGGCATTAGATGCTTTTATTTTAGGAGCAGTGTTTCTGTTATTTGTCTTTTTGCCACTTAAGTTTATGATTTGCACATTTCTTTGAACATGGGCCAGCTGAGCTGATTGTGTCTTGTTCTCAAAGCGCTGTTTGCTGGTATCAGTTGTCTCGTTTGAATAATGTCGCTTTGGCAAAGGTATGTACCGGATGGAAGAGCAGGAACTCTCACTAAAGATCTGAGCGTCCAGTGGATCTAAACAAGTGACAAATCAGTGCAATCACAGTAATGCTATTTCAATCAATCTGTAGAACTCTGATGTGAAACACTATTGATGACAGAAAATTTACAGGAGAAGCTGCCTGGTGAACTATTGTATGTTTGCATATTAATCCTTACTGTGCATCTTTTTTTTCTTTTTTTTTTTTATGTATCCGTGTGGTAGCTTAGTGTTTCAAGCCTGCAGGGGTTAAACTACTAAGATCTAAATATTGCTCCATTTACAAGAACCACAAAATGATCTGAACATTGCAGTTGGTTGTATTACACAGCTACATGTAAATAAAATTAACTAAGCTTTCCTTGAAAGAATCTTAACCTTGGACAATAAAATGTGAGTTAGGTTTCACACGCTTTTCTGACCACCCATCTGCTGGCATCCCCTTGAGTTTTTCTCACATTTAGCAAAGTTCCCACCCATTTGCCAGGGCAAAGTGGAATGTGTTTGTCAAATGTAGGACCGAGGTGCTTGTACATAACCTTAGCTAACTGAAAACACTTTGTATTATGTTCACTGGCTACAGTAATTTCTGACTGCGCTGAACCACATGTTCGAAAAATGGGATCGGATCACTTTGCTCAAGACGGGATGAAGCTTCAGGACTACTTTGGTGTCAGAAAGTGGCTTTTGTCTTTGCGAACACACATTTGTGATCACAGTTTACTCAGAGCAATTCTTTTTAAGAGTTTTACCAGAGATATACGAGGCTACACTCGGGGATGTGGGGGTGGTGTGGGGGAGTTTTAGGAGCACTTACTGAAGCACACACAAAAGGCCCCTGCTGAAAGATGTATAGCAGTGGATGTCAAAATTTGCTTAAAATATTCTGCAAAGACGTGTTATGGCAATGATCAGTTCTTCAAAGCTGTGTAAAACATGTAACACCAAAAATGGTTGTCATTTTAAAAAAAACATTACAATTTCTTTGCACAAAGAATTTTGGAAAAGAACCAATACAATTTGAAAGTGACACAATCTTCTTAGGGTTTTTGTTTCTTTCTGTATTAGTAGGGAAAATTAAACTTAAATGTTCAAGAAATGTATTTACTCCAGCTGTTTGGAGTAGCACTCAAGGTTGCTATGTAACATTTTTAATGAGAAATAAACCATTTTATAAGTTGAAGATGTCTACACTTTTATCTAATTATGTGTAATGAACAAGGTGTGCTTGTTACAAGCACGGTTGCAATCAAAACGTCTGAAAAAACACCCCGGGATTGTTTTGCCTTCCACAGCTTGCTTTTTATCAGTACCCATGGCCTGATTTACTACAATCCCAAATAAAGCACTTTAATTTTGGGTGTGCGACAGGATAAAAGCGCTCGAAAAGTGGGCTTGTTGCTTTGGTACAATGAACAATTGCAAATCAATCGGTATAATAGTTTGTTTGCAGGATTTCTCCGAGGAATAAAGTTAAACCTGTGGCGCGACATAATTGCGTGTTCAGCATAACTCAAATCAAAAGCTGGAAGATTTGCGGAGTTTCAAAAACAGTTTCAAAATATTGGATGTACTCTGGACAAGATGTGATTGAATTTGTTTTCTAAGGTGTGATTTAAAATGTACTGAAATGAATCCATTCACTTTGCTGCAATAATATTCAAACCCAGAACTGTAATATACATTCTGAACATTTTGATATACTGTATTGTGAAATTTTTTTTTACCTCAAAAGTTTATAAAAAAGTTTTATAATATACTATTATACCAAACTACAATACTGTTATACTTCATTATACTATCATACTATACTATTATACTATACCACATATACAAAACCATTATACTATATAAACTATTAAGAATAACATTATTCTATACTATTAGAAAATATTTTTTTATTTTATATAATACAATTATTCTATATTATTATACTATATTATACTTTTGTTGTACACTATTATACTACATGATTATTCTACTATACTTTTCTTCTTCTTCTTTCGGCTGCTCCCATTAGGGGTCGCCACAGCGGATCATCCGTCTCCATACCACCCTGTCCTCTATATCTGCCTCTTTTACACCAACTACCTGCATGTCTTCCCTCACCACATCCATGAACCTCCTCCTTGGCCTTCCTCTTTTCCTCCTACCTGGTGGCTCCATCTTCAGCATTTTTCTACCAATATAATTCATGTCCCTTCTCTGCACATGTCCAAACCATCTCAATCTCGCCTCCCTCACCTTGTCACCAAAACATCCTACATGTGCTGTCCCTCTAATAAACTCATTTCTAATCTTGTCCATCCTCGTCACTCCCAACGAAAACCTCAACATCTTCAGCTCTGCTACCTCCAGCTCCACCTCCTGTCTTTTACTCAATGCCACTGTCTCTAATCCATACAACATCGCAGGTCTCACCACAGTCCTATAAACTTTCCCTTTCATTCTTGCAGATACTCTTCTATCACAAATCACTCCTGTCACTCTTCTCCACCCACTCCACCCTGCCTGCACTCTTTTCTTTACTTCCCTAACACACTCTCCATTACTTTGCACTGTTGACCCCAGGTACCTGAACTCCTCCACCTTCTCCACCTCTTCTCCCTGCAACCGCATCACTCCACTGCCCTCCCTCTCATTCACACACATGTACTCTGTCTTACTCCTACTGACTTTCATTCCCCTTCTCTCCAGCGCATATCTCCACCTCTCCAGGCTCTTCTCAACCTGCTCTCTACTCTCACCACAAATCACAATATCATCTGCAAACATCATAGTCCAGGGAGACTCCTGTCTGACCTCGTCCGTCAACCTGTCCATCACCACTGCAAACAGGAAAGGGCTCAGGGCCGATCCTTGATGCAGTCCAACCTTCACCCTGAACCAGTCTGTCGTACCTACTGCACACTTTACTGCCGTCACACTGTCCTCATACATGTCCTGCACCACCCTCACATACTTCTCTGACACACCTGACTTCCTCATACAATACCACAACTCCTCTCTCGGCACCCTGTCGTACGCTTTCTCTAAATCCACAAATACACAATGCAGCTCCTTCTGTCCTTCTCTATACTTCTCCATCAACATCCTCAAAGCAAATAAGGCATCTGTGGTGCTCTTCCTCGGCATGAAACCATACTGTTGCTCACAGATGGTCACCTCTTCTCTCAGCCTGGCTTCCACTACTCTTTCCCATAACTTCATGGTGTGACTGATCAACTTAATTCCCCTGTAGTTACTGCAGGTCTGCACATCTCCCTTATGTTTAAAGATCGGTACCAGCACACTCCTTCTCCATTCCTCAGGCATCCTCTCCCCTTCCAGAATCCTGTTAAACAATCTGGTTAAAAAATCCACTGCCATCTCTCCTAAACATCTCCACGCTTCTACCGGTATGTCATCTGGTCCAACCAACTTTCCATTCTTCATCCTCTTAATCGCTGCTCTCACTTCCTCCTTACTAATCCTATCTACATCCTGCTTTACCAACTCCACATCCTCCAACCTTCTCTCTCTCTGATTTTCCTCATTCATCAGCTGCTCAAAATACTCCCTCCATCTTCTCAACACACTCTCCTCACTAGTCAACACATTTTCCTCTCCATCCTTTATTGCTCTAACTTGCAGTACATCCTTCCCAGCTCGGTCCCTCTGCTTGGCCAATCGGTATAAATCCTTTTCTCCTTCCTTAGTGTCCAACCTCTTATACAGCTCCTCATGTGCCTTTTCCTTGGCTTTCGCCACATCCCTTTTAACCTGCTGCCGCATCTCCTTGTACTCCTGCCTACTTTTCTCATCACTCTGTCGATCCCACTTCTGTTTTGCCAACCTCTTTCCCCTAATGCTCTCCTGCACTTCCTCATTTCACCACCACGTCTCCTTGTCTTGCTTTCTATTTCCAGATGTCACACCAAGTACTTTTCTAGCTGCCTCCCTCATCACTCCTGCAGTAGTTGCCCAATCATCCGGCACCTCTTCACCACCACCAAGCCTCTGTCTGACCTCTTCCCTGAACCTCACACTACACTCTTCCTCCTTCAGTTTCCACCATCTTATTCTTCTTTCAAACCTTACTTTCCTCCTCTTCTTCTTCGCCTCCAAAACCATCCTACAGACCACCATCCGATGCTGTCTAGCTACACTGTCCCCCGCCAACACCTTACAGTCTCCAATCTCCTTCAGGTTGCATCTCCTACACAGAAGATAATCCACCTGTGTGCACCTTCCTCCACTCTTATACGTCACCCTATGATCCTCCCTCTTCTTAAATTCGTGTTCACCACTGCCATTTCCATCCTTTTAGCAAAATCTACCACCATCTGCCCTTCCACATTCCTCTCCTTAAAACCATACCTACCCATCACCTCCTCATCACCTCTGTTCCCTTCACCTACATGCCCATTAAAGTCTGCCCCAATCACCAATCGTTCTTTCCTAGGTACACCATCTACCACTTCATCTAATTCACTCCAGAATCTTTCTTTCTCCTCCATCTCACAGCCAACTTGTGGAGCATAGGCACTGATGACATTTATCATCATCCTTTCAACTTCCACCTTCACGATCATCACCCTATCAGAAACTCTCTTCACCTCCACTACACTCTTACTGTACGCTTCCTTCAGAATCACCCCTACACCATTTCTCTTCCCATCCACACCATGATAAAACAGTTTAAACCCACCTCCAATGTTCCTGGCCTTACTCCCTTTCCACTTGGTCTCCTGAACACACAACACATCTACCTTTCTCCTCTCCATCATATCAGCTATCTCTCTCCCTTTACCCGTCATAGTACCAACATTTAAAGTACCAACCCGAACCTCTACTCTCCTACACTGCTCCTTTTCCTGCCGTCTCTGTAGACGCCTTCCTCCTCTCCTTCTCCTCCTTCGGCCAACAGTAGCCCAATTTCCACCGGTACCCTGTCGGCTAACGATACCTGTGGCGGTCGTTGTTAACCCGGGCCTCGACCGATCCGGTATGAAATTCTCATTTGTGATCCGCATATTTGATTTGGCACATGTTTTACGCTGGATGCCCTTCCTAACGCAACTCTCCCCTTATACCCGGGCTTGGGACCGGCACTAAGAGTACACTGGCTTGTGCCCCCCTAATGGCTGGGTTTCTACTATACTTTTGAATGTAATATATAATATAATTTTGAATATATAATTTATCATTTGTTTTATTCAAACTGGAGAAATTGAAGTTGGCACTGCAGATATAATAGCTGCTCTTTGGTTAAAATCATTTGCACACATTCATCTATGAGTCCATTTGTGTGTACACCACCTTAGCTATGCAATGAATTTCACGTTTATTAAGGCAAACATGCAAAACAAATGAAGACAGGAGTCGTAACAAATCAGTGTTTTTTTTTTGTTTGTTTTTTTTTACACATGATTTCTTTTTAAGTCAGGGTCTTGGCATAATCATGAAAGACTGTTTAAAAGTGAATTATTTTAGCAGCATTCACTGAAAAGAAAGTCACCTCTGGCTTTCTATTACAGAATATTCACCCACAAACTGGAAGAACCCTGTACCAGAGCACATCTGCTCTAGTTTACCATGTTCATTATAACTGTAATGAGCGCTGGGAATTTCGAGGCCCCCGTAATTAGAATGTTTGTCAGGAGCACTTAAAGTGTCTCTTTTCAGTGTTAAATTGTCACAACCAGCTGCACTTTGGAGGGTCGACATCTTCAGACCTTGGCTTGTTCAGGTTCGAACTCTTCTAAACGTGCTGCTAATAACTCCTCCCTTGTGAACTGCTTCTCCGTGCTTTTATTTAAATGTTTGCCTGATTGCTACAGGGCTTGTACAGTGTTAGTGCACTACACTGGGTAAACACTATGCTTATCTGAAGTGTCCCTATTATCGTTTATGAAATGCTCATTCCAGGGGTAAATGATTAACTACTAGATATTAACTGTGTTCACAATTTTTCACATTTGTTACCACAGGTCAGTAAATATTGTAATAGTCTTGCTGAGTGTTATTTTTGCTGCCTTTATTTTATTTATTTTTTATTATTATTTTTGTTTATTGCATTTTGTTTATATCACACCATGCCAAACTGGTTCGGAATGTCACATGCAGCATGTTTTAATAAGAGGCTTGTGGCTAATATAAGTGTAAAGGTCTCTTAATAATGCATTTAATATTTTGAGAGCATGCCAACCTTGAAACAGAGACACTTCATTAAAATGCAAAACACTCTACAATAATGTTTCTCTAGCTTTCAATGCACCCCCTAGTGGCTGGCATTATTTTAGTCAAAGGTTCAAATGCTTAATTACAGGCTTGCCTGTCTGTGTGCTGTGTGAGGCCCTGCTTCTTTGTTTCAGAATTAGGCAACATGTGACCATAACGTGTCGAGTTAGCTGACAGAAACCGATTAGCAGCCAAAGCAAAAACAAACTGAAATCAGCGATCATACTGTTGATTTTATAAATCTTCTCCAAGCATCATGAGGAGGGGGAGTGGGCACATTTTTCACATTTTTTGGCATCTTTTGAAAAACAAACAACTATATATATATCCCCCAAAGAAAATATGAGGAACAGTCATATTCTACTAGATTTTGGAGTGCGCTTGTGGAGATTTGTGCTCATTCAGCCACAAGGGTGTTAGTAAAGTCAGATACTGATGTAGGCTGAGGAGGCCTGGGGTGCAGTCAGCATTCCCATTCATCTGAAAGATGTTTAGTAGGGTTGAGGTCAGAGCTCTATAGCAGGCCACTTAAGATCTTCAACTCCAACTGAAATATTTCCAAAGAGCTAGCATTCCATTATTTATTTTACACAAAGGTTATATTTGCCTGTTAAATAGTCATTCAAATCCAGTACAATTTTCATGCTAATATCAGAAGATATATTAAATGTAATTAAATCAAAAGAATGTTACAAGAAACAATATGTTTGAGGACAGATGAAAGCAATTTCTTTGCTAAAGCTTCTTTCTAAATAGGCACATAAATAGGCACCACATGACACACAAATATGTCAGTCCCTTGAATAGCAGCTCGTGCTCGAGCCACAAAGAATTTCCAGGAAGGAAGCCATTTTTCAAATAAGTGGAATCACTTTTGTGTTTTATATAACTAGAAAGCACTGTTACAGCTGACCCACACTTCCAACCACCATGAAATCTGAAATGATAGCTAACTGGCTTAGCATTGTCAACCATCAATCATGCTAACTCATAGTCAACTAGACACTGATGAACAATAGCCTGAATTTGTTTCGTTTGCACACAAACATAAAACGAACACAATTTATAAATGGTTTCCAGATGGCCTGAAAAAACTTTCAATACATTCATACTTAAAAAATCTTAATTTCGAATGATAAATTTGTGCCCTAAGCTACAGCAGAGACACCCAATCTAATGCACTAAAGCACTGTATATATACACACACATTATATGTGTGTGTGTGTGTATGTATATATATATATATATATATATATATATATATATATATATATATATATATATATATAGAGAGAGAGAGAGAGAGAGAGAGAGAGAGAGAGAGAGAGAAAGAGAGAGAGAGAAAGAGAGAGAGAGAAAGAGAAAGAGAGAGAAATCAAAAGTTAGTTAATTATGAAGTTTAATATGAAAGTCAGAGTCAGGGAGAACTCTTCCTTTACCATATGCACTAATATGCACATATGCATTTATGTAGAAAAATTAATGTCCTTGTTCTCCAAACCTCTGCAGTAGGCATATCTCTTACACAGACATGAGCCTGCGCACGCACACACACGCACACACGCACACACAGCTAACTGTGCGTAGAAGAAAATTTTTAAAAAGGAGAATGTGTTTGCTTGAGTGTGTATGCAGAGTTCAAGCATTAGAAAAGAGACACAGTTTGTGTTTGTGTGGAAACAAGGTTGCCATGGTCAGCTTACATCTCTGTCTCACACTAGGGCCTACTTGTAATATACATTTTGTAAGCACTTGGTGTACGTTTTAGACAATCGCTGAGCACATTTTCTCTCCCCAGACCTGTACTTCTTGTCATAATTGAAATATTTTCTAAGAGAACTGTTCACCCTGTAGCACTGCGGTTGATACTTTGCAATGAAAACACATTGCTGTTCTTTATAGTCAAACATATGTGGACACTTGATTCATTTATGTGTTTATTGAACATCCCATTCCAGAATTAGTTCTTTATTGCTGTTATAATAAGCTCCACTTAACATTGAAGTTGTTCATTAGATTTTGGAGTGTGGCTATTAGAGCATTAGTGAGGCCAGGTGCTGATAGTTCAGTTGGTTATCCAGTTCATCGCACAGGTGTGGGGTTGATGTCAGGGCAAACTATGTCTTCCTGAGGCTCATTTTGCATACAGGAGCATTGTCATGCTGTAACATGTTTGAGCCTTTTTGTTCAAGTGAAAGGAAATTGTAATGCTCCTAAATTGTAATGCTAATAAAAAAAACATCCTATACGATTGTGTTTCAGCATTGTGGCAACAGTTTGAAGATCAGTTTTCCACATTTGGATAAGATATTCAGGGCTTCACTATATTAGGTCATATATTACATATAGGTTGGTTTGGACGGACAACATTTTATATGAATCATTCAAATCTCAAAGCAATTAAAATAGTAAAAAATAATGGAAATTATAATAATATGCAGTTAAGTTGTTGTGAACAGTACTAGATATTTTTTAGACCCACTGAATTGAAAATTAATTATTTTTAGATAATAATAATAATCATCATCATCATTATTATTATCATAATATTAATAATTGTTGTTTTTGTTGTCATTGTATTATAGGGATAGCAAATACTGTGAATGCTTAATCTATTTTTACTTATTAATTAATATAAGAATTGTGGATTTTGAAAGCTGAATATAAAAATTTGTCCAACACCGCTGTAGGCAATTTGAAACCAAATTAGCCGGAGATATTGAGTAGCAGCGACATCTACAGACTGAAATCTGACATTACAGATTGCAGAACTGCAGACATCAGCTTGGAAACATCACACTCCAGCCTCTGGGGAAAAAACAGACACCAAAGGCAGGTTCAAAAGCAGCATAATTTCAGCAAGTGAAGTAATTTATTAACTGCAGTATGATTGTATCAACATCTTTGTGGGGGCTGGCGGGAAGGAAAAAAAAAGGGTTGATGAAAACATTCAAAACAATCACAGCCCGGTTTGTAAAAAGCAACTGAATTTTATTGCGTTACTATGGTTATAGGCAATGATTGCTATTTACAGAACTCAAACAAATGTTTGGCAGAATAAAGTTAAGAGTCTGTGATCTACTGCGCCGGGTGGAAAGAGGTCAACTTCAGGGTGTGAAGCAGAACTCCTGAAGGCCCCAGTGGATTAGGCCTTTTGCTAGTTAGCTATTTGTCCAACATGGGTCCAGAACAGAATGCAGTTTTTGTAAACACACACTGCAGATTGTGACACACTATTGTGTTTGCCTGATGGCCCAGCTGCTCGCATTAGGCCTGCACTCAGCAGCTGTGCTTTCATAATCTGCTGGCTTGTGCAATACTGCACCACCTATTCATCAGCAGCACTGCATTTGATGCTGCATAATTTCATCTCCCAATTGTCTTTATTCAGTGCTAATTCCTCAGACGTGGAGAAAATTAGGCAACTTTAGCTCCTTAAGTATATCGCACTTTGCTTTGTTTAGCTGAATGTTTGGCCTGCAAGTACTTGCGGATTAAAATGATACAGAACAGCTGTCAGCATCAAGACGTTTAGCGCATGCACATTTTTTTTTTACCTTTAAAACCATCAAGAGCGTCAAAATCTCATACTCAGGCTGTTATTAAAAGCCACCTATCATCCGGATTTAGCCATGCCAGTAAAAGTACAACTTCACCATGATGGTTTGGCTCATGCAAGAGCAAAAGTATGTTTTCTAATGAAGAGCCTGTGCAGAGTGGAAGGCATTCAGCGAGTATTGACTCGCAGAACCACAGGAAAACCGCCAGGCAGGAAAAATAAGCTCATGGGGAATGCCAGATGTATTTTGCACAAAAATAGCCAAGACTTTAACAAGGCCAGTAAATCTATCAAGCAGCATTTGAGGCCCAGGGAACATGACATCCATACTGAAAATGGCTTTTTTTGGTTTTCCCCTTCTCATAAAAATATTAATGTTGCCTTTTTATGTTATTTTATACTCAAATATTTGATAAGATCAACTATAAAGGAGCACTTTAAAAGCTGTAAAAGGAAAAAATGAAAAGGGCCTTTTTTTATCACCAAAGTGGTCTTGTTCTAATAAAGTCTTGTTATTTTTAAATGTTATATTTTAACATTATGTTTATGCATTTTGTGATACAGCAGCAGCTGCCAGTCGCATCTTTTATTAATAGCAAGGGCTGTTATCGGGTTTGTGTACTAAATCCTTTGTTTAGGCATGCTCCATCATCGTGTCTGTCTTGCATGACTGCATTTCATAACATATTTATCCAGATGTTACATGTGCAGGGAGTCTATGCAGCTGGGCACAGTAGTAAGCCAGATCCCTTAACCTTGGGATATCCTAAAAGTCAACGCTTTCTGTTCTTCTCAACCACAACCTCAATGTGCCCATGTGTGTATATGATACATAGTAAAGGTTAGTGTTTATAAAGTTAGACTATTGACTGGTTCCTTCCTGGGGGACTTGATTTTTTTATGTGCTCACTGTCTGAGTCAGATGCCAACTAGTGCAGAGACTAGTGTTGGATAGACAGAGCAGAATGTGGTGCATGAGCTCATGGTAAACTAGAATAATACACCAAATGGTTTTCTGGTAAAAGAAGCAAAAAGAAACACAGAGGGGAAACCGAAACGAGTAGATGTGTAGATAATCAGTGAGATACAGCAGTATGTGGGTAAATATAGCTTCTGTACCTGGAAGTGGTAGAATGGTGTAAGAATGTTCTGTATTTCCTGTGCTAAGAAGCAGGAGAAAAAAAAACACAAAATGTTTTTGACTGCAAGCCAAATCCCCTTATAGCTGCTCTTGATAACTCAGTGTGGTAGAGAATAAGCGTGAGTTCTTGGTCAAGGGCAGAGAGTCATTCTGCACCACTTGCAGGTAAAATAATATTAATGGTCTCTAGTCTCTGACATCGTGTCCTCTCTTTAATGCAGCAAATTCACTAACATATGTACAAGCAGATTAAATTCATCTCAACGGAATGGAAAATAAAAACCGACACACTTTGTCTTCTATTTATAGCCTCTCTCTCTCTCTCCATCTCTCTCTCTCTCTCTCTCTCTCTCTCTCTCTCTCTCTCTCTCTCTCTACATATATATATATATATATATATATACACACACAGTATATATAGATATATATAGTGTCAATTTTTATTTTCCATATATATATATTGTGTGTGTGTGTGTGTGTGTGTGTGTGTGTGTGTGTGTGTGTGTGTGTGTGTGTGGGTTCATTAAATTTTATTCATTATAAATACAAGACTTAGTGTGTCGGTTTTCATATATATATGTGTGTGTGTGTGTGTGTGTGTATGTGTGTGTGTGTGTGTATGTGTGTGTGTGTGTGTGTGTGTGTGTGTGTGTGTGTGTGTGTGTGTAGGTTCATTCAATTTAATTTCAGGTCAAAAATTAAATTAGGACTCTGATGATTTAATATTTGCTGAATAATGCCATGCATGAAGGCTAGTACAAATATGTATTATACAGATATATACACAAATCTGTGTGCATTAATACTCCATTTCATGAAGCTACTAAGGAGTTGTACTGTCTGTTACACAAAAATTGCGGTTTAATATAACTCACCCCATCACAGGATTCTAAATGCTGCGAATGGGTAAAAATTGTATTCTGCATTATTGAACGCAGCTGCATTCGGATCACGTCTGATTTGTATTATTGCCTCGGCTGTATATTGGTGCGCACACCCAGAGAGTCATTCTGCACCATTTGATACAGGCAAAGGAAATAATCTCTGTCTAATGCATCAAATTCCATGACAAATATACAAACAGATTTGTTAGTAGGCTGAAGTGATGCAGCAATCACTGTACTGAGGAAAAATCCCCGAAGCATCTGATGGCATGTTGTGCGTCATTTCAGTCACAGTCTGTTATTAGCTGTGAAAGACATCTACGTATGAGAGTGGTGCATATTTATAGCTTGCAAAAAAAAAATTTCCTCTGGGTTAAAATTTTTTTTTATTATTTAACATTTTAGAGGGCAGTAGATAGAACCGGTCATATGTCGGTCAGAAGAGCAAATCAAAACCCTTATAAATCCTTGTTTACACGTGGTAATAACATCCATCTCAAGCGATCCGTTACAGGTGGACAGACAGAAATGCATATCTATTTACAATCGGGCATTTCGAATGCATCTCCAGTGACCACTTGTGTTCGTATTTCATTCATCATTTTCCCAGAAGCAACAGTGTCGTGCAAATTGTATTATGTTTTCCACAATCGTGCGCTTGTTTTCAGACGGAAATCTGACTCCTTAATCTAAGGGTCCCTGCACAAACACAAGCGTTTTAAAACCTTTCGTAAACACAGGCCTGCTGCTGAAACTTATTAATGTAGTGGATATGCTTATTTCATATCTGTTAATGCATTAACTCACAATCTTGCAATGGATTTGCTGTTGCTTACAAGAACACGATCCGCATGGAAGAGTCATCAGAAGGAAACCTGACCTGTGGCCTCATCACAAACAAAAAGGACGTCTGATGCATGATACATATGCAAGAAACTTTGTAGAAATTGCTGTGGAGAGATAAAATATTTAAAAAAGGGAACTAATGCCTTTAATGCAATCACATATTCTTCAGTGAAGTCAATTAACATAACATCTATATATAATATATATAGTATACAGTGCTTTAGTGTACTACAGTGTTTAATTCTAGTGTACCCTTCAAATAGATTCTCATTTATAGTCAATAAAGTAGTTTTTTCTTCTGCTTTTCAGAAGGATTTCCTGTGAAGGACAAGTGCTTCAGCTTGTGTATGCTTCCTCTTTCCTCTGTTGCTCTATTTTTTGCTCAATAATTCTGCCTAGATGCAGGCTTCTCTGCTGCAGTGTCCCACACTCTGTACCTAATGCCTTAAACAGTTGAGTCATGAAGGTAAAAAAAGGAAAGGAAAATATCCATTTGTCTTTTTTATATACTGGTGTTTGTCTCTTCTTCTCTTCCTTCCGCTTTCCTTCAATCTTAGTTGTGTTTGAGAATTGAGATTGGAATGGTGATATGTGGGATGGACGGTTCAAATAGCTGCCAAACTGATAAACAGCTTGATAATTCAATCACCAGTGTTGACTCAAGGTGTTGGCAATGAATCTGTTGTAAACGTAACCTTGAATTAAATCTGACTCGATCAACTAGTTTTTTTTGGACATGGACACGGGGACACACACACACACAAAAGTATTTAGGCTTTTATATTATATCCTTTATACGTCACATTATAAGCCCTCATATGTGTAACCTCGAAGCTTAGAAAACTAATAGACCAGTTGATAAAATGTTAAAAAGAGCTATTGAGCTGTCTTCAGTATTACATTCCACCATCTGGTTCCACTTCAGAAATGATATGAAACTACAAATGGGGTGCGAGTGACATTTAAAAGTCAAACACGGCAATGCAACGTGGGAACTAAAGCTGCTTCTAATACAGGTTCACAGACTGTAGCGGGCTGATCGCACCCGATAAAAACAACGCTTCCCCTCCTTACAAGCTGCACAAACCTTATAAAGTATAGCCGACGATCTGTAAAAAGAAAAATGTACTGTTGTTGTAAAGTTTTCCATGCAGTAATGTGGACTGACATATGGAACCAATCAGGAGGACTCCCAAATGGCACTGAGGAAGGAGGAGGGGGACTTCTCATAATCTAAAACACTGTAACAAAGACACTGTAGCACA
Organism: Silurus aristotelis; assembly: GCF_946808225.1. Taxonomy (NCBI): domain Eukaryota; kingdom Metazoa; phylum Chordata; class Actinopteri; order Siluriformes; family Siluridae; genus Silurus; species Silurus aristotelis. The sequence goes on from NC_139585.1 coordinate 22,789,833, forward strand.
CTACCAGGATGGACTACGAGGAAACCCGACACTGGGAAATGTGTCCGAATGGATTGTGGTACTCTGTAAAGCATAAATAACGTCACACCCCACTTCTGCTTTTTTGAAACATTATCCTGAAAGCCTCTAAATGCAGCCTTTCGTCAGTCAGGGACGTCCCAATGGAGAACATCATGAAATTAGAGACACTGGTCATAAAGGGTATTAGAGACTGTTCACACACATACATATATATACATACAGTCATAGTGCACTTACTTTTGTTGTGAGAATCTTCCATTGACAGGATTATAAATGCTCATTACACCTACATCTAATTCTAACCATAACCACAGTAACCATAAAGAAACCTTTAGCTCTTAAATGTATTATTATTATTATTATATATTTTTTTTTATAAAAGCTTCGGTTTTTCTCATGCAGACCAGCCAAATAACATTCGGTCTTCTTCAAGATTGTAAATAGATATGCATTTCTGCGACCTTTTGCCACATTTCAGGCTTCAAACATAAAGATATAAAACTGTAATTTTTTGTGAAGAATCAACAACAAGTGGGACACAATCATGAAGTGGAACGAAATTTATTGGATATTTCAAACTTTTTTAACAAATAAAAAACTGAAAAATTGGGCGTGCAAAATTATTCAGCCCCCTTAAGTTAATACTTTGTAGCGCCACCTTTTGCTGCGATTACATCTGTAAGTCGCTTGGGGTATGTCTCTATCAGTTTTGCACATCAAGAGACTGAAATTTTTGCCCATTCCTCCTTGCAAAACAGCTCGAGCTCAGTGAGGTTGGATGGAGAGCATTTGTGAACAGCAGTTTTCAGTTCTTTCCACAGATTCTCGATTGGATTCAGGTCTGGACTTGGCCATTCTAACACCTGGATATGTTTATTTGTGAACCATTCCATTGTAGATTTTGCTTTATGTTTTGGATCATTGTCTTGTTGGAAGACAAATCTCCATCCCAGTCTCAGGTCTTTTGCAGACTCCATCAGGTTTTCTTCCAGAATGGTCCTGTATTTGGCTCCATCCATCTTCCCATCAATTTTAACCATCTTCCCTGTCCCTGCTGAAGAAAAGCAGGCCCAAACCATGATGCTGCCACCACCATGTTTGACAGTGGGGATGGTGTGTTCAGGGTGATGAGCTGTGTTGCTTTTACGCCAAACATAACATTTTGCATTGTTGCCAAAAAGTTCGATTTTGGTTTCATCTGACCAGAGCACCTTCTTCCACATGTTTGGTGTGTCTCCCAGGTGGCTTGTGACAAACTTTAAACGACACTTTTTATGGATATCTTTAAGAAATGGCTTTCTTCTTGCCACTCTTTCATAAAGGCCAGATTTGTGCAGTATATGACTGATTGTTGTCCTACCACCTCAGCTGTAGATCTCTGCAGTTCATCCAGAGTGATCATGGGCCTCTTGGCTGCATCTCTGATCAGTCTTCTCCTTGTATAAGCTGAAAGTTTAAAGGGACGGCCAGGTCTTGGTAGATTTGCAGTGGTCTGATACTCCTTTCATTTCAATATTATCGCTTGCACAGTGCTCCTTGGGATGTTTAAAGCTTGGGAAATCTTTTTGTATCCAAATCCGGCTTTAAACTTCTCCACAACAGTATCTTGGACCTGCCTGGTGTGTTCCTTGTTCTTCATGATGCTCTCTGCGCTTTAAACGGACCTCCTGAGACTATTACAGTGCAGGTGCATTTATACGGAGACTTGATTACACAAAGGTGGTTTCTATTTATCATCATTAGTCATTTAGGTCAACATTGGATCATTCAGAGATCCTCACTGAACTTCTGGAGAGAGTTTGCTGCACTGAAAGTAAAAGGGGCTGAATAATTTTGCATGCCCAATTTTTCAGTTTTTTATTTGTTAAAAAAGTTTGAAATATCAAATAAATTTCGTTCCACTTCATGATTGTGTCCCACTTGTTGTTGATTCTTCACAAAAAAATTCCAGTTTCATATCTTTATGTTTGAAGCCTGAAATGTGGCAAAAGGTCGCAAAGTTCAAGGGGGCCGAATACTTTCGCAAGGCACTGTATACAGTGAGGAAAATAAGTATTTGAACGCCCTGCTATTTTGCAAGTTCTCCCACTTAGAAATCATGGAGGGATCTGAAATTGTCATCGTAGGTGCATGTCCACTGTGAGAGACATAATCTAAAAAAAAAATTCCAGAAATCACAATGTATGATTTTTAACTATTTATTTGTATGATACAGCTGCAAATAAGTATTTGAACATCTGAGAAAGTCAATGTTAATATTTGGTACAGGAGCCTTTGTTTGCAATTACAGAGGTCAAACGTTTCCTGTAGTTTTTCACCAGGTTTGCACACACTGCAGGAGGGATTTTGGCCCACTCCTCCACACAGATCTTCTCTAGATCAGTCAGGTTTCTGGCCTGTCGCTGAGAAACACGAAGTTTGAGCTCCCTCCAAAGATTCTTTATTGGGTTTAGGTCTGGAGACTGGCTAGGCCACGCCAGAACCTTGATATGCTTCTTACAGAGCTACTCCTTGGTTATCCTGGCTGTGTGCTTAGGGTCATTGTCATGTTGGAAGACCCAGCCTTGACCCATCTTCAATGCTCTAACTGAGGGAAGGAGGTTGTTCCCCAAAATCTCGCAATACATGGCCCCGGTCATCCTCTCCTTAATACAGTGCAGTCGCCCTGTCCCATGTGCAGAAAAACACCCCCAAAGCATGATGCTACCACCCCCATGCTTCACAGTAGGGATGGTGTTCTTTGGATGGTACTCATCATTCTTCTTCCTCCAAACACGTTTAGTGGAATTATGACCCAAAAGTTCTATTTTGGTCTCATCTGACCACATGACTTTCTCCCATGACTCCTCTGGATCATCCAAATGGTCATTGGCAAACTTAAGACGTGCCTGGACATGTGCTGGTTTAAGCAGGGGAACCTTCCGTGCCATGCATGATTTCAAACCATGATGTCTTAGTGTATTACCAGCAGTAACCTTGGAAACGGTGGTCCCAGCTCTTTTCAGGTCATTGACCAGCTCCTCCCGTGTAGTTCTGGGCTGATTTCTCATCTTCCTTAGGATCATTGAGACCCCACGAGGTGAGATCTTGCATGGAGCCCCAGTCCGAGGGAGATTGACAGTCATGTTTAGCTTCTTCCATTTTCTAATAATTGCTCCAACAGTGGACCTTTTTTCACCAACCTGCTTGGCAATTTCCCCGTAGCCCTTTCCAGCCTTGTGGAGGTGTACAATTTTGTCTCTAGTGTCTTTGGACAGCTCTTTGGTCTTGGCGATGTTAGTAGTTGGATTCTTACTGATTTTATGGGGTGGACAGGTGTCTTTATGCAGCTAACGACCTCAAACTGGTGCATCTAATTTAGGATAATAAATGTAGTGGAGGTGGACATTTTGAAGGCAGAATAACAGGTCTTTGAGGGTCAGAATTCTAGCTAATAGACAGGTGTTCAAATACTTATTTGCAGCTGTATCATACAAATAAATAGTTCAAAAATCATATATTGTGATTTCTGGATTTTTTTTTTTAGATTATGTCTCTCACAGTGGACATGCACCTACGATGACAATTTCAGACCCCTCCATGATTTCTAAGTGGGAGAACTTGCAAAATAGCAGGGTGTTCAAATACTTATTTTCCTCACAGTATATATATATATATATATATATATATATATATATATATATATATATATATATATATATATATATATATATATATATATATATAAACACGCCTCCTTCTCCTGTTTACCGTCACATTTCTAAAACCCAGCACAGAATTATCTTAATTTTTCTCGCTGTCATAAAGTCGTGTAAATCATTTTAAGCATTACACGTTCTGCATGCGATCTATCAATACACAGAGCATTCTGCAGAGTTATGTCATTCCACTTCACTGCAGTCTGTCAGCATGAACATAGCAGTAGGATATTAAACACAGCATGCTCCAGTCCCGCTGTTAGGCACTGTTCACCGTACACTTGCTATTGACAGCATTATTAGACATAAACATGTGGAACAATTTGAATAAAATCCTCATATGTGGACTCAGGAGAAGAAGAAAAACATAACAGTGTACAATTACTGTTATTTGAGTAATTCCCCTTAAGGGCTTGGGCTTTGGGTCTTGGATCTGATGCATGTGGTCTGGAAAGCGTTCTCCGTTCACTCCCTCGAATTCATGGGAAAAAAAAAAGCCAAGCAGCCAAAAACACTTATTCTTTGTTATTCCCTTGCCTTTCATCCAGGCATCTGTTTAGTCCCCCCTCCCCCTCAAAAAATTCCCTGTTCTTTATTAGGAAATGTAGGAATTAAGAAAAAGTTTTCCCATCATTTTGTGGGATTTTGAGGTGACCCTGTGCCGGAGCGTCACTTTGATTATTGAGTTTGCTTTGGAAGGCTCTCCTGATAATTCTGTCAAACTCTGTTAGCCCAATGTTTCACGCATGGACTATTATTTGTCTTGCATTGGTTTCAATTATGGCTTGTGGTCCAGTGGAAATGAAAACGAAAACATTCCACTTATTAGTGTGTGTTGGGGGTGTTGAGTTTTTCCTCAAATATTTTCAAAGCTATCGATATCGATACTTACTCATATCTATCTGTATATATAATATATAGAAATATAAATGTATATATGTGTATATATACATATATTTATATATGCAGGTAAAGCCGGCCGTTTGAAGTGAGCCGACAAGCGGAAACAGAAAAAAAAATAACACAATGAGCCCGGCTTTTTTACAAGCTGCTCATTCAGCAGCACCGGACATGAAGTGTTTTCCCACACTGTACATCACAATGCCAGCTTTTATCACACCTCCCTTTGAGCATGGAGTAGATAGGGGCACAGAGAGCTACGGTACACTGCTGGCCTTTTCTCAAGGGTTCTGTACCTTTTAAACAAGGGTCACTTTCAAAGATTCAGATTTCTAAACACTTTTACTGGCGTTCCCCTAGCGTTTTATATAAATATATATATATATATATATATATATATATATATATATATATATATATATATATATATATATATATATATATATATATATATATATATGAAATGGATTTGAACAGAAAGAGAGAGCAGACTGAGACTGGGAGAAGGCCCTTGTCTCCAGATGACTATAACAGAAATGGCATTGAACGAGCCCTGCTGGAAATGTCATGACTTAATGAGAGTGTTGTTAGTTTGTGCTCTTTCATATTGGCTTGGCCGGACATCTGAGGAGGCCGCAAGACCATCTGAGCCTTTCCGTCTCTGAATTCTCCACAATACTGAATGGGTGTCGGAATAAATAGCACTCTTCAGCTCTGTGAACCCCTCCAAGCCCCCACTTTGCCCTCTGTTTCACTGAAAGGCCTCAAATCACAGATAAGTACTTTTAGAGATATGATCACAAGCCTATGGTGGCAGATTATGAATTCAAACCCTAGGAATGGGGTCTCTCCCCTACTTACCCCTTTTTTTTGTTTTTTTTGCCGTAAGCTGAATAAAATAGATTGTAATAAGAGGAAGAGATGATAAAAGCAGGTCAACACAACCCCAACTCCAAGCTTCCAACGTAAATTGTGAAAAAAATATGAAAATGTGCTTTAAGCATAAAAGTCCCGGTATCGCCAAGCTGCCACTGTTGGGCCCTTAAGCAAGGCCCTTAACCCTCTGTGCTCCAGGGGTGCCGCATCATGGCTGACCCTGTGCTCTGACCCCAGCTTCCAAGAGAGAATTTCACTGTGCTGTAATGTATATGTGACAAATAAAGGCTATTCAATCTATTCAAAATCAAGCAGATCTTTCCAGTAGTATGGCCTTCTCCAATATCACTTAAACACCCTATCCAAACAGAAATCTTAACACAGAATCCATGAAACTCTATAACTCTGCGCTCTCTAACTACATGATTTATTAGACCCTGAAGGCTCATGGTTGTGGGTTTGAGGTCGGTGTTGGTAGGCAGGCTGCGGGTACCTCGCATGTCCTCCATCAGGTTCCCACAGCAGTTAAACAAACCGCAAAGTGAAGATATACTCACAGCTCAGAGAGTACAAGGCAATTCCTTTCCACAGCCGTGCCACAGGAATGTCCCACTTTTTACACCAACAATGCCTATTAATAAAAACTGCCTTATTTATTAAAACTTTCTACTGAGAAAAGTAAAATTGGCATTTTTTTTTTTTTTTTTTATAAACGCTTGTTAACATCTGCTGAATGTTGACCTCTGGATTGATTCTTTTACATTTGTCATTTTAAAAACCCCAAGAATAATACAGCATCAGGATTTAAAGCTGCGACTGAGCAGGATTCGACTCGTGTTCTTGGCTGCCTGGGGTGTTGTGGCATAAATCACTTAATTTCACTTTTCTTATAATTAGAATTGAAGCTGCATTCTCTGTTCAGGGACATTTAAACGGGTGTGTCTTTCATTTAATACCATGTAACCAAGTTACATAATTCACTTACTGAAAGACTTTTGTAAAGAAAAAAAAAACAAACACCCATTACCTTTCATTATGTTTTGAGTTGCTTCAAACTGTTTGTCTCTGAATAAGATTTATATTTATAAAGTTAAGCGTACATGGCGGATGAGCTCATACATGAATGATTACTCTTTATAGGAACACTTCGTGCCTTCCTCCTCACCCAAAACAGTTATAAAACAACTGAGCAACAGTCGAGGATTAGTTACTGGAACAAGGTGTGTATGGACAAAATGACTGAATCCTGTTACTAAACAGCTGTAGATATCTAGGTACAGATCAATTATAATAACACCATATGCATGTTTTTTCCATATTATATTTGTATGAATAAAATGGCTTAAATGATGTGTGATGTGTGATACATAATACTATCATTTGGCCTTATGGTTTTGCTCCCAAAGAAACATCCGTTTCTATGGTAACTTCTTTATATTATTTGAGCATTTTATCCAGAGATGGCTACTACTACTACTACTACTATTAATAATATTAATGATAATAATAATAATAATAATAATAATAATAATAATAATACATTAATTGATATATAGAACAACTTTCTTAATGTCTTGATTTTCTCATATTTTATGTAGATGTCACTATAAAAGCATAATGTCCAGCCATACAGTATGTGGTTCATAAACTGTTACCACTTAGTTTGAAGAACACAATTGTGTAGGAGTTCTTTGGATAATTTAACATAAAATCCAGCTTCATGAAGGTACGGCTAACATGGGTTGAAATAGAAGACCTTGGGTGGCCTGCTATTAAGCGCTGACCTCAACCCTACTGAACACCAGACTGCACCCCAGGCCTTCTCACTCTACACCTGACCTTACTAATGACACAAATCTTCACAACCACATCTTGCCTCAAGAGTGGAGGTTTTTATAACAGCAAATGGAGACTAAATAGTTATATAGTGTAAAAGCAAAATAAATAAAATTTTACTCTCAGCATATTATTTAATTATGTGCAAAATCTATACAATCACAAGGTTTCTTCATTTGTCAGTAAACATGATGCAACTGACTCTTTCTTTCTTTCTTGAAAGAAGAAAGACAAAGAAAGACAATGACTGCTATAGATACTAAAATACAATCAAAAAATCTTGTTTTTCATTAAACTGATAATGAGTTTATTGCTCTGGACTCAGGTTTACTGACTGTACCTATATGTTATTTTAGAACAAAGGACAAGTCAACCTTCCAGTGTTATCAGAATGCATGCATTAAAACTAAGCTCTAGACCCGACATGATAAGCACTGCTGAGGGACCGATCAAGCTAATGGCACAGTCACCGTCAGTGACCTTGATACACAAAGCCTGTGAGCTTATCTGCTGCTTATGAAGGCACAAGGGTGGCACGCATGCACTGTTCATTTGCTCCATTACTCACTCAAGTCGCATGGGCAAAGATGGGAGGTAATGAAGTACAAATGTTTATGTTCCGTTTATTGTACTGATGATTCACGTAATTAAAAAAACACCATAATTACTTCATATCATTTACAAGCATATTTTGTCTTTAAGCTTTAAGTTGAGTCTGATTCCACTAATAATAAGCATACATTTGCATAAAGCACCATATTTGTCCATTCCCAATTTGATTAGAGTATTAAAAACTTGAAAAGTATTCATTTAACATACATTTAGAACAGTATAAATGCGCAATTAAGTTGAGATTAATCACGAGTAAATATTTTGTTAATAATGTTGATTTTAGCAAATGTTTATAGACAAAAAATAAGGTTAGCAGTGTGTTTCCCATTTATATTAATTATACACTGGGGTAACATAATCCAGTTTCCTTCCACCTCTTAAAAACACACATGTACTGTACGATAAGTGGCCTTGAGTGTAGGTATTCAGTGTTTCCCAATCCAGGGTGTTTTTTTGCTTTATGTTTAGTATTTCTGTATACTTCATATCCACCATGACACTGACCAAGAAAAGGCAGTTCCGGTAGATGAATGAATAAAAAAATAAAATGTATTTCTGCACATAATGTAAAAATATTTGTTATACAATAGGATTACTTATTTGGTCTCTCATGCAAAAAAAAAAAAAAAAAAGAGAAAGATCCTGAACTTCCTCTTTATATTATAATATATGCAATGATAATTTTTGTAAATGTTATTACAAGCTCTAAGCATTTGGAGCATTACTATCAAATTTTGCAGTGTGAGACATGTGGCGTCATTCTCCAGTGCACAGCTTTCTCACATCCAGAGAGAATTAAGGGTTTGTAAATAGGAGGAAAGAAATAACTACTACTGATCCAGAAGCGTTATGAAAAATAACCAAAATTCACATAAGTGTGATTGTTATCTGCCTGTGTTGCATCTTTAAAGCAAGACAAATGTGTGTGTTTGGTGTGTGTGTGTGTGTGTGTGTGTGTGTGTGTGTGTGTGTGTGTGTGTATGTATGTATGTATGTATATATATATATATATATATATATATATATATATATATATATATATATATATATATATATATATATATATATATACACACACACATTTAGATTTATTTACCAGCCTGTGTTTTCCGTGTATTTTTCCTCTAATTTGTCTTATTTGTTCTCTAGTCTGATGCGCACAACAGGCATGATTGAGATGGTGACACACAGTAGCCAATAAATATGTTACGCACTGAAGGTGAGCAGATGCTCTGCAAGATTCACTCTCACATAGTTTATTGGACAGAAATATGGAAAATCATTCACTAAAACGAGAATCATCACCACCTGACGATTTCTCTTGTCATCCAATCAGCTGGGTAACAACACAAACTATACATTTATTCAACAAAATCAATACATTTGCTATTATCTCCACTATCTTCCAAATTAATTCAAGGCAAAAATAAATGCCTCATATGTACAAGATTTTTCCATTAAAATTATAAAATCAGGCTCTTCATCTCCCTGTTTGCTTTTGACACTTTTTCTCTGCTGTGTAATTGCCAGCTCTGGTCTCTCACCATCGAATAAGAATCAGATTTCTTTTATGGTTAAAATACACGTAATATTGATTATCGATGTATCTAAATTGGTGTATGACGTACACTCAGAAATTCCCCCCCAGTTTTGAAATGACACAGCCCTGACTAGGAGTTTCTATTGCAGAGGTGTCAAGGGGACTCACAGCAGCTCTGGTACATTGTATTATATATTATGTAATTGTGTCATAGACTATTTGAATAAGTGTTTTAAAAGAAATTTTGTGTAGTGTAGACTCACATCAATAATTTGTTCTTGTAATATGCTAACACACATTCTCAGTATTTTCATGATAGTTGATGTAAATATTAGACATTATTACATTATTAAGAAGTATTAATAGGTTATTTGTTGAAAAGAGAACAAATCATTGTAATAATAATGCAACTGTTTTCTGTTCAGGGTTTACCTGGTTACAGATCCGAAGGCTGTGATCTCCATCTCTACAAACTGTCAAACCTCATCAAGTTGTTTAACCCCTTGTTCTCCACCAGACAACCTAGAACATTCAGAGAACATAAAAATAAGCTTTTTTTTTTCACCTTTTTATGCAAAACAAGAATTATCATTGAATACAAATGTTGCCTTAAGTCTCAACTATTCCATCCGTTCATTTATTTTTATTTAAAGCTTTGCCTAGTTCAGGGTCATGATGGATCTGTAGCCAATTCCAGGAACATTGACCGTGAGGCAGGAATACACACTGGGTGGGATGTCACTCCATCACAGTGCGCCAATTAATGTAGGCATTTCACTGAACTGCATATGTCAGGGAGGTTGAAGAACCCAGGAACACTTAGGAGAACATGCAGAGAACTAAAACCTTGAGAAGTGATTTGGAAACGTTATGCGTTGTGCCACAGTGTTGCAAAGCTATTCTTTTCATAGAGCAAAACCCACTACATTATTGTATTTTTAGGTTCACTGGCTTTAATGAGACTATCAAGAATAAACAAGAGTTTCTGAAAGTGCTGATATATAACTGTAATACATCTAGACATTACAATACTCACTTACAAGGGATAACAATTGACATATTCCTTGAAATAAAATTTACACTATATACACCAACCAGGCATAACATTGACATTACAACATTATGACCAGTGAAGTGAAGAACACTTCACACAAGTGGCACTGGGTTACTGATCGGAAGGTCGGGGGTTCAAGCCTTGGTATCGGCAAGCTGCCACTCTTGGGCCCTTGAGCAAGGCCCTTAACCCTATGTGCTCCAGGGGCGCTGAATCATGGCCGACCCTGTGCTTCTGAGCAAGCTGGGATATGCGAAGAAGGAATTTCACTGTGCTGTAATGTATATGTGACAAATAAAGACTATTCAATTCTATTCTAACACTGATTATCTTTTCATCATGGCATAGCTGTTAGTGGATGGGATATATTAGACAGAAATTGAACATTTTGTCATTCGAGATTATGTGTTAGAAGCAGGAAAAATGGACAATCGTAAGGGTTTGAGCGAGTTCGACAAAGGCCAAATTGTGATGGCTAGACGACTGGGTCAGAACATCTCCAAAACACCAGCTCTTGTGTGGTGTTGTCAAAGGTGTTGTCTTGTGTGGTCAGTATCTATCAAAAGGGCTCCAAGGAAGGAACAGTGGTGTACTGGTGACAGGGTCATGGGTGGCCAAGGCTCAGTGATGCACATGTGGAATGAAGGCTGGCCCATGTGGTCTGAACCAACAGACGAGTAACTGTAGCTTAAACTGCTGAAGAAGTTAATGATGTTAATGCTCGACGGGTCAAAACTGTTTCGGCAGCAAAGAAGGGGCCAACACAATATTAGACAGGTGGTCATAAAGATATGTATATGTATTATTTTCACATTTTAGTAATTAAAAATTTTGACCAGAAGGTGGCGCTACTTGATTACATTATGAGGAAAAACAGGTCTTTCTTTAACTACTGAATAAAGGTCAGTTCTTTCTGCACGTTGTGGAAACTATATTGTAATTCCTGATAGTTACTTTGAACACTATAAACATTAAATAACTATAAATGACAAATAAATGCATTTTATTGAATAATAACAAAGTGCAGCAAAATAGTAAGTGTGCTAGTTTTTTTTTGTTGTTTCTCTTTTTTTTTTTTTTGGTATCATAAAATTATCTGATATGGACATTTTTTTTTAAAATGTTAAATAGAAGGCAGATTGCATTTCTATTTCTTAAGGTAATATATTTATTCATCAATCCCATCACTTGCATGGCCACCTTTTGCCTTTATACCACCTCCAAAACTTTTGCATTTCTTCAGCTGTAATATTTGCCCCCAAATCTTAATCTCAGGCTGGAGACTATAAGGGAAAACTTAGATTTTTATATTTTTATTTATATTATAATTTGTTAGTTTTTAGTAATTAACTTTATCCTGGTCTGGGTGACAGTGGATATGAGGAAATTGGGGGTAATGCTGGTTTACACCAAGATGGAGATGATAGTCAATTGCAGGTCAACACACATACACACACACACACACACACACACACACACACACACACACACACACACACACACACACACACACACACAAAGAAAAACTGATCCTTAAACGATCCACTAGCATGTATTTTACAAGGTGGGAGGAAGAGGAAAAGAATCCTGTCTTCTCATCTTATGTTCACATCCACATATACACACACTTCCACAACCTCATTTCAGTGAAATCTCTCTTCATAGTTTCTGCTGATCATCCAGCCCTCTTTTATTTAGTTTTTCTTACCTGAGAGTGTGAGCTCTATTGCCCCCCTGCTTGTTGAGCACCTGCTGAGTACCAGTTTCTCTGTCCCACGAATCCTGTCCCAAATTGCATTTCAAACTTCTGCAATGCGATCAATCAACTACACACTAAAAAGCAACAAAACTACAGAACTCTCCGCATAACATACGGTCAGTCTCTCTCATTTGCAAAAAAACAAAAACAAACATACATTAAACAAGGTACATTAATAGACTCATTGCGTTCTCTACACAGCATATAGATCTAGCATGCTAATGGCAGGCCTTTTCGTTTGTTAGCCTGTCATTAACCTCACTAGTTTTTCACGACACAGTGTGAGCCAAATAAGCCGGTTTACAGATCAGTCGAATTTCCTGTACAAGAGCTCTCTGGAGCTCATCCGCTGTTCTCAGAACTGCCCTTAACTCCCTTTGAGGGCTCTGTGTCAAGCACACACACTTCTACGAAGGCCCATTGTGAGCTCATGTTTTTACGTCAGGAAACCGAATGCACCCATCTTCTCTGTGAAGAGGCCCTCAGATAATTAGCACTAGCATGGCTAACTGAAGCCTGGTGAAAAGGACCAGGCATTCATCAACATCTGGGACAATGTCTGACGTACACACTGATCCTTGAAACAAGACTAGCAGTATCAAACCTTCATAGCGTTGTGCTAATGAGGCAAACGCTTGATGAGCACCTGAAGCAACCAGGCAGCTGTAGCTTTGTCTGCTTTTCCAGCTCACATAGCCAATTAGAGTGGATGTCAACTCTTGTGTTCACTATCCATGGGTTTTTTAACAGTTGTCACATGTATGAGAGGTTATATTACATTCAAACAAGGATTATAGTGAGCTCCACATTGCAGAGTACATCATCTAATCTCTTCTAAGCTCTTTAATGTTACACAGATTCATATATATTAAATTGTGATTTTAAAAATGCCATGTTTAATAGCTGTGACATAGTAGCGCTCAGCTAGCATTACTGCAATCAGCTAACATTACTGACAACAGGCTAACATTGGAGCAAATCCAGCTAACGTTAACACAATCTGCTAACATTACAGCGATCAGCTAACATTACTGAGAAGAGGCTAACACTGCAGCAAATCCAGCTAACATTACTGCAATCAGTTAACATTATTGAAATCAGCAAATATTACTGCAATCAGCTAACATTACTGAGAAGAGGCTAACACTGCAGCAAATCCAGCTAACATTACTGCAATCAGTTAACATTATTGAAATCAGCAAATATTACTGCAATCAGCTAACATTACTGAGAAGAGGCTAACACTGCAGCAAATCCAGCTAACATTACTGCAATCAGTTAACATTATTGAAATCAGCAAATATTACTGCAATCAGCTAACATTACTGAGAAGAGGCTAACACTGCACCAAATCCAGCTAACATTACTGCAATCAGTTAACATTATTGAAATCAGCAAGTATTGCTGCAATCAGCTAACATTACTGAGAAGAGGCTAACATTGCAGCAAATCCAGTTAACATTATTGAGATCTGCTAACATTACAGCATATCAGCCAACTAAGATCAGCTAAAATATTTGATCAGCCAGCAATAATACCACCAGAACTAGCAAAAATATAACTGGCTGGGATCAACTAATATTACTTAGATCAATTGACATTACTGCCATCGACTAACACTATTATAATAATCATAACAAATAACATTGAGATTGGCTTACATAACTGCGAAATGTTCACACACTGTGAGTAGCTAACCTCACAGGCGATAACATCAAAGGCAACATCATGCTTACTACATCATACTACTACATCATACTACTATAAGAAAGACTTCTGACATCAGCTTCAACAAACCAGTGGGTAAATATGTGACCTAATTGTTTTTTTCCATAAAATATTTAAACACCCAAGAGCTAATGCTGTCAACCTACAATTTGCTCAAAAAGCGGTAGCTTTGGGGTTCAAGCCCCACATTGCCATGCTGCCATTCTTGGGGCCCTTGAGCAAGGCCCTCAACATTCTTTGCTCTAGGGGTGCTGTATCATGGCTGACCCTGTGTTCTGACCCCATCTTCCTACATCACTGGGATATATATATATATATATATATATATATATATATATATATATATATATATATATATATATATATATATATATATATATATATATATATATATATATCTCCTGCAGTCACTGCTGTCAGCAGTTTCCTGTGTACTTACCCTGGAGGGAAGCCAGGATAGTAACATTATAGTACAGTAAACAGTCCAAACAGAAATGTTTCTGTTTTCGTTGATTTGCCTAAAACACATCAATAAACTTGAAAAAGACTAAATTCTTTTGACCTTGTACTCACCTTCTTAAAATTGTAATTCTACTAAAACACATTGTATTTTTACAATTATTCTCAGATCTTTTTTTCATTTTCACCTTCCCAGTCCCACCACCACCAGCTCTCTTTATACATCTACCACACAGGAAAAGTTAAAGTTAATTGAATCTTTAAATCTCCGAAGAAAAAGCTGTCTGCCCTCTTTCACATACATAAGCTCACAGACACCCACAATTCCCTAGTGTGTCGGGAGAGAGAGAGTGTATATCAATGATGATTATCATCTTTCTTATTTCTTATTTTGACCAATCAATAAAGGTATAAGCTAGCCCTCGACACAAGTCGAGCTCCAATGTGTCCAACTCTGTTTTGTTACTTTATTGCTTTAACTATACAATAATCCAACGCAGAAAAATGTTATGTACATAATAAGCAAACCATTTTCAAACTTATGGAAATAAGCATTCTTCCTCCGAATTACATATTTAAATCTGACTTTCTCTCGACATGTTTAAGCTCAAGGTTGTGCTAGCACTGTAGAAAAATAACAGACAACACTACGTTACAACATTATGTTGTTGTTTACGTTGCTTGGTTTTATCAGTATTTTCACCATTCTACTGCCGCACTTGCATTGTTTTTTTGTCTGGTCTAAAAATAACAGAAATCAGCTTATCCAGTGCACTGATTAGTCCACCCCTGTTTTTCTAACATGCACAGTATAGGATGAAGTATTGTGAAAAGTATTTCACTTTTTTGGCAGCTGTTCCAGTACTGCTGCTGTTGTGTTATTGTATGCAGACTTACAGAGGACATGTATTGCAATTGTACAAGAATGCTCTGACAGTAACATTTAATTATTGTCTACTGCCAAGTGACCATCAACAAATGACCATCTAAACAGAGCAAAGGGATCAAATTTGCAAAAGATTGGGTCCTGAGCCAGGGTAAATAAACAGACTGAGATATGAACTGCTTTTCAACAGTAAAGGCCTTGCTCCTTATTAGAATAGACAGACACAAAAGACAGGCTATCAGAAAAGCAAATATTTGCAACATGAGTATGAGACATCGCAGCCTTGGTGACACGTCAAATCCAAACACCCCCCCACACACACGCCCAGACTGGATGTTAGGATATGATATCAACCTAACCTCAGTCCTTGTAGCCTTAACTCTCCTGAGAACTCAGACAGGTGGAAAAGACCTGAGCTGTTTACTGCTGTGTGCTAGCATGCTGTGTGGGCCTCAATATGACGTTCTGTCTTACACCGAAAAAGTTCAACGCGTAGGAACAACAGTACAAATTCGTTTGAGCTATACAAATCTGCATGACCATCAACAGGATGCTGAAGAGAAAAAAAACAAGGCCTTCTAACACATTTTTCTCCACTTCTCTATTAGAACATCATGTCATGCAGGTGATTTCCGTGGTTATTATTGCTGTTTGCCATAAATAATGTTCTAAGCAACATAGTGTGAGAAAGGCAAATCAATGATTGTAAAGGAGGGGGGGGGCTGGGGGGACACCAGAGCATGAAGGCAGAAGTTCTGAAGCAGACCTACTTCCTGCATATACCCAGTCAAGCAATCTCTGTCTCAGTGGGGGACAACTCACTCTCTTACACTGCACACTAAAATGCATAATATGCAACTTTACTAAGAGCCCTGATAATTTTATATTATTATTATTATTATCATCATAATTATTATTATTATTTTAATATTATTATTATTATCAGTGTAACAGTGCCCAGCTCAAGTTAATGTCTGTGTTAAGTTTCCATACATGTTTTTTACACTTTTCCAGAGCGTTACAATTATCTATCTCACTCAGACGACTGAGCTGTTGAGGGTTAAGGGCATTGCTCAGGGCCCCATCAGTGGCACCTTAGTGTTGATGGGAACGTTTAGATCAGACGTATAACATATGAACCACTAAACTACTACTTCCTCAAGGAGACCATGTTCCGCCTGAGTTCATGAGGGTTTCATCAGTTTCTCTGGTTTCTTTGAACGTTCCAAGAACATGCTAATAAGATAGGTGATATGGTGTTTTAAACAGTGGTCGACCAAGTACACAACCATGTACTTGATTTAAAGTAGAGATACAGTAGGTAAACTATCACTCCAGTAGAAGAAAAAAGTGCTTTTATTTTAGTAAAAGTGCAAAAGTATTTGTCTTCTAATGTACTTAATTTTCCAATGTATTATGATTTATTATGGCTATGTTGCCCAATTATAATTTTTGTCACAAGACTCTTGCTTAATTAACTCGGTTTATGTGAAAAGACTCATCATCTTCCATCATGTATTCCTCTCGAAATGTTCTGCTTGCTGTTGAACTGACGCTGAACTGTATGTTTGTGATAAGTAGATACCACCAAGCAACAATCCAAAAAAGTTCAAAACACTGATTGGTGACTTGCTCAGAGAGTGAAACAAAAAAATCCAAAGTTTTACACATGTAGCAGCTAAAATACTTAACCACTGTAATAATCACTGTGATCTTCCTGCTGCTATGTACACATTGTCTCTACCAATGTATTTCAGTGACAGCTAGCAATTAAGATTAAGCTAGTTTGTAATGCTAGGTGCATTATCTTGCTAACTAATAACTCTGTAGAAAGTTAGAATGAGTTCTTGTTGGTTTCTTTGGTGAACAGAGCACTAACTTTACACCAGGAAGTAACATAATTGTGTGGTTTGTTAGACTGTATCAGATGTCATCTGTCAGATGTTTTCTTTCTTGTACTACTACATTTCTCCTTTAACGCTGGTAAAGATTATATTAAATTTTTTTTCTGTTTAATGATTAACTGTAGTTGTACTTGAGTGAGCAGTAATGATCAAGTAAATAATTGTCATTATTTCAATTGATCATTACTACACTGAGCTATATTTCGGAGCCGGGAGTACAGCTCAGCTTGACACCCCACCCTTTACATGATGATAGGGAGACAAGCATCATGCATATTTTCTGCACTTTTCTATACAGGCATCTAAGTGGTGAAAAGAAACTCCCTCGTCTGTCTCCAGCTGTCATAACGACATAAACATAAAGACGCGTTATGTTAATAAGCACGTAAAAAAAACAATAACCATGCATAACATTAAAATAATAATTATTATTGCTTGTTTCCTTGTGAATCAGGACTGACTTCAGGTTTCTGGTAGAATTCTTCAAACTCCTGTGAGTGGATCTTTACTGATCTGTGCTAAAATGAGAAATTAAACACATATAGACATTAAACTATTTTTGAATCACAATAAAAGCTGTAAATCTAATTGTAAAAGTGAATGTTCAAGAGATCGTAATATAAACATTATCCAACCTGTAAGTTATAATGTTACCTGAGTTAGCAGTTCTATAGCACTCAGTTTGAAATATGATTGTTTTTTGTGTCAGAATATTTTGTCTCATTGAGATATATGTCCACTGAGACGGTGAAGGGGTTCTCAAAGGGTCTCCGAAGACTCAAGAAAACAACACTCATACAT
Source organism: Silurus aristotelis (assembly GCF_946808225.1). Classification (NCBI taxonomy): domain Eukaryota; kingdom Metazoa; phylum Chordata; class Actinopteri; order Siluriformes; family Siluridae; genus Silurus; species Silurus aristotelis. Next base: position 22,807,907 of record NC_139585.1, read on the forward strand.
CAGAAGGATGCCCGGGGGAGGATCAAACCATTTTGTCACGGAAAAGAAAGTCTGTACTCCCCCCTTCACCCACCTCAGCAGCGCTTTAACCTTGCCCTGATGAATTGGGCCACTTTCACTCTAGTAGCGGTTTGAGGTAGAATGATCACTCATTTCACTATGATGGCCAAACTCCGTTAGAGACAGCAGTGTACTGAGATGATTGTTGAAGTCAGTCTCTCAACACACACAGTTTCCACCTCAATGACCCAGGGCAGTGTTTGACTGAAGGCAGAAGTGAATGTGATGTGCTAGATGCGCCAAGTAAGGGAAGTTAACATATTATGCTGTGCTATTTATAGTTCACATGTCTGTGCGGATGTATCACACAGTAGTAAGTAAATTTCACAATTCCAGTGATGCTTGTTATAACATCATATGCCGGAGGCAATATGGATCATCAGGTGATTAGATATGTATCTATGTGAATTTAATAGTAACAGCTGGATCTTTGATTATTTGTGGTATGTTTACATTTTTACAGTTTAAATAACAAAAAACATCCGTCAAGTAGCAATTCTGTGAGTAAAAAAGCTTTGTCTGAAAAATGACCAGAGTTCAAATGTACATTTTATAGCATTTTACAAATGGCATTAATCAAACCAGCTGACTTTTATCTTTTATCTTGTTTTTAAAAGAAGGAAGTTGTAGAGTAAGGGTCTTGTTCAAGGGACAAGCATTGGCAGTTAGGTGGCTTTAAACTCAAAACCTTTCATTCATAAGTATAATATAAAAATAATACACAGATAAAAATCCTAAATACAAAGATACACTGACAAACATTTTTTTATCCTTTTATAACCATGGTGAGCAGAAAAGCATTTCACCTTGGGGCCAGTGGCATACAATCAGCAAAAGACCTCTTCAGGTTCCACTCCTATCAGCGATAAAGAGGAAGATGAAGGGGAACTAAACCCAGGTTTAATAAAACAGAATAAGTAAAGTTGAAAATGGAAAATGTCTGTCCGAACAGCCACGATTCTGTAAACCTCATGAAAATCATTCAGATCTCAGGAGAGTTGTAGTTTCTAAAATGCTCAGCCACATCTGTCACTAACAACCATGATGAAGTGAGTCATTGAGATCTAATTTTTCCCATTTAGATTTTTGTTGTGGAAAATGATTTGCTATTTGACAGATATATGCTGATTCAGCTGTTCCATTGATTCGCTCACCTTTCTGGATATTGCACAGCAAAGAGCTAGGATGCTTCTTGTCCATGGTGTGATTATTGCAACAAACAGAACAGAACAGCAAAGACTAATAGAGACCTATTGGGACAAGAATTACATACATTTTCTTAGTAATGTCATCCTGCCCCACCAAACTTTACAAGCTTGCATTAATATTGAGGGAATTTCACAGACACTCTTATCCAGAACGACTAACAATTATCACATTTATACAACTGAGCAGTTGAGGATTAGGAGCTGTGCTCAAGGGCCCAGCAGTGGCAACTAGGTGGTGCTGGGATTTAAACTCATAACCTTCAGATCAGAAGTCTAACATTTTAACCACTAAGCTACAGTACCCCTCGCAAGGTGCTGCCTTCCTGCCATCAACCTGTATGAAACATAAGCATCTGGAGCTCACTATTAGCTACTGGCTATTTTTATATATATCCATCAAGTAAGACAAAAATCTGAGATTTTTGGCAACAGACACTTGTGGTGGGTTTGTTATCAAAAAAAGGAAAATTATACAAAAAATAACCTAATACCCAGTATGGTATGGTGGAGGATCTGTAATATTATGGGGCTTTTTTCCATCAAAGGCCCTGGAAACTTTTAGACTTCTCTGAAATGTCTTTACAGGGAAAAAATTAAAATAGAATAACAATCTACTTTATAATCAGAATACTATAAATCATAATGTGGCAATAAAAACTATTTTATAGAACATATATATCTAAATATATATATATATATAAATGTAACAATAGTTTTCATTTTTTATTTTTTTTTTCCTGTAATTAAATGTAATTAATATGTTATGTACTGTTACATATTACATGTTACATACATATATGGTAGCCAGATGTTTGTTGGCTTTGCAATCAGGATTAATGTTTTTTGCTTTGTTTTGTTGTTTAAACCATGGTGCACTTAGTCATAGTTGTCATAATCATAATTTTAGCAACATGTGCAGCTTCAGAAACAGCCTTAAAAGGGCAGATTTTGACCTTTTGCGCTGAGAGTTCTGCCTGGCGGGTTTCAGATCCTTGTTTAGAGGCCTGTGGATTCCCCCTGACTGCTACGTGCCCTTCTGCTCTTTACTTGATTCCCTGCCCCCGCATCACATCTTTGGGGCATTGAAAGATGCGCCAAAATCCATGTTTATCTTATTCGGTATATACAGTATGTATTTTCTCTTCGTCACTCCTCAATCTGCTTTTGTTTTCGTTTTTCATCTTTATCTACCCATGCTTTAGTGATGTCTCCCCAGAGAGAAGCTCTTGAGCTCTGTCTCTCTTTGATCAGCGATATTGTTTTTTTTTTTTTTTTTCGTGCAGCTCGTTACACTTCAACCTGATCGCCTTTTCTGCAATAGGATACTTCCTGCGAATAACCTGAAAGAAGTGAAAAAAGATGTGCGCCACAAACAAAAGTGAAACTGATAGGTCTGATTTGAGTCTATATCATCAGGGAAGTAAAGTGCTGCTACAGTTAATATGAAAAGGGAACAGAAAATTTGTGGACTTATGCCAAGTCAATAAAAATGTCAGAGCTTAAAGCAGCCTCATCAATTCAGCATTTAGGGAATTGCTCCATACCTCAGATTTCATCCCAGCATTATTGCGTCAGCGTTTACATACGCCAATTATTTACCATAATTTGGTTTTATCTGTATAGCAGATTACAGTGTAATACAGTGCATTGTGGATAAATATAAAATGTATGTTCTTTTGGGCTTCCATCACACAAGACCTGAAAGCTGATCACAGGATGTGCTCGTTGAAATGTCGAACAAATTGTTCAGATGTTGCTGGGACAATACAGAAGTATAAACAGTGAGTAATAAGAAGAGATCTAGTCAGTTTCATGTGGAGTACACAAGAAGCTAAAAGTGGAAGGCTGGATTGATAGTGATGATCTGATTAATATGGTATTGCATAACCAGTTTCTCCATTTTTGGTTGTTTTTCCCATTATTGCTCCAGCAGTGGGACAATAAGAAAATTTCGAAGTAGAGGAAGCTGTTAGAGGTAGGTAATGGTCTCTGGCCATCTTCTCATGAACCATTTGCTGCACTTAGTATTAATTCACACAAACACTCACACACAAACACACACACACACACACACACACACACCTCCGGTGACAAAAAATCGGTCGAATAGGCACACTGCCTGCTCTGATATGATGACAGGAAATGATTCATCAACTCAACGCTTTTCATACATTTCTTATTCATGCATTTGTGCTGCCATTATTCTTTTTCCTCTTTTTCCTGTAGTGGCCTGTTTGATTACAGTCACGAAAGATGGGACAATGTTCCAAGTTCATATCTGGTTTCTGGTAAACATCTATTATTCTTCGACAGTTGCTCACGTTCAGTCTCACATGAAGGCACTTATTATCACAAAGGCACACACATACATATATACATGTATGCAAAGAGTCTGACATGTTCTGCCTCATCAGTTGAAGGAAGTGAAAGCCCCTCGTGGGCTGCTGTAGCTGTCATTGTGCGCTATGCATCCTGTCGCAAGACTTCCAAACGTTGGATGTGAAAGCAATGCAAGGGGAAAATGCCAGGAATGCTTCTGAGTGGCACAGAGGCATCAAGGGCCCACCAGTGGCCCTGTGAGCTGTCACTTACAGTAGCTGTGGATGGAAGGCCACCGGTCAGGGCAGCGTGCCCAGCAGACGGCAGCCGCCAGCTGGATGAGGTCCTTCATACGAAGGGCCCATTTCCATCTTGATCCCTGACAATAACCGGGAGACAGGACAAGGCCATCAGTCTCCATTACAGGGACAGTGTTTTCTCTCGCATCGGCCCTCTCTGTCGTGTTCTCCTCAGGATCTAAAGGAGACGCTGTCTCATACATCATTTTCCTCACAAAGCTTGAAAGCCCCCTGTAGTGGTGAGATGGCTCCTTCCTGCCTACCAGCCCCTCCCTGCAACGTCGGTCCACCTTGACAGGGCAACTTCCGCTGACAAGGGGAAAATTAGCATAGCAATGGAGACCTCCTTAGCTCTGATGGGGATAGACATTGTAAGTGACACTGCAGTTCAGGCCACATCCAACAGCCTGTGTAATGGCATTCAGGTACAGCATAGAATTATGCTTATAAAAATGTAAGCAATATTTATAGTTTATAGAAGCATTCATCACAGGAATCATTAATAAAATTCTGGGGGATGTTTTGGAGCTAATTGAGATCTCCTAGTTGCTTTGACATATTGCATTACATAATACATCTATATAGTTTATAGAGATTCTAACAAATCTGTTTAATTTGGAAATATTAATGGAATGAAACTTTTTTATACTCAAAATCTTGACCTCTCTGTATTTACGGCCGCGGTCGTACCTCTCAGCTGTGGCCCAGCATTATTAATTGCTGTGGTTCTGCTCTGCAGATTGATTTGATAACATGTCTGTCTTCATCCAAAAATGATCGTTCACATTGATTCTGGGGGCAAGACATTCCCCAAGCCTCATCCCTCTCTCAGCATGACTGTTGACACTGTGGCTCACTAAGAGATAAGAAAAACGCCTATTACACCTTCCTCAGCTGGCAGGACATCAGCCCTCATTCTTTCTAATCCAGCTCTGTGTAAGACCTGTTCCAGTTCAGAGACCAACCACGAAAATCTTGTAAGATACTCGTTGGGTGATATATAGCAGGCTACTGTTGCTATCAGCACCTGTTGCTTAAAGCAAGTAGACTTCTACAACTTTATCTGCCAGCATCTGGTTTTCATAGTAGCAAACCAGATGTCAACACCAAGCAACTAATCAGTACTTAAAAACTAATCAGTGATCTTCTGACCTGTATAACGTATCACTAACATTGCATGCTGGAATCCTGTGACAGACAGAGAGCCAATGTTGGACCTTTTCAGCAAATCATACAATCCTTAATATTTCAGCTCTGTGCTGCCTCACATGTACTTTAATAATACATTCATTGACCCTTCAGGAAAACTGTTTTTGGACACACAGCAACATTAGACATCAATTTACATCATTGCACACAACATATTTTGTACACACATCCATATGTCTGTACAACATTAAGAGTAAAAAGTTAAACCAAAACATAAACGTAATTATTAAAAATACCCCATGAATTTGTTTTTAAATTCCAATGCAAACAATATCCAATTTGTCTACTATTTGTTTTGAATTGTATGTATACCATAAATCAACAGAGATGCAAAATAGAAAAACAGCCGCATTATATTACACAGTTTTATTAGCTTGGTTCCAGGCTGTGAAAATATCTAGTGTCAAATCCACTAGGGAAAAATTCAGATTTGAGAGCTTTAGACATTCTCTGTGTCTCTTTTCAACATTGAACCATAATGACGTTTAAAGGAAATTAGCGGTTAGTGACCCAGATTTTTCAGCGTTGATATATGAATGTAGGGAAATGATTCATAGAGAGTAGCTGTACATATATAGAACCGGGTGCAATAATACTTTCATGTACACTTTTTCATTCACAAGAAAGGTGTCAAAAAGAAAAAAACCGCAGTTTTTTGCACCGATGGAACAGTAGTTCCAAAGCTTTTTAACTGTACCCCTACAACCTCATCAATAAGGATCAAGTTTCTTTACATCAGCACTGAACCAAGGAATCAATGTTGTGGGTGTAAGTCTGGACCATATACACATTTTATATTCAACAAAACCCCTATATAGTCTATCCATTAACCGTTTGGTGAAACGATCAATAAGACTGAAAGGTTTTCTCGCTCAGTCTATTTCAGATTTTTGAAAGTGTGTCCATGTCATTAAAGTATAAGTCAAACAAACAATAAGAAAACAGCACATTTTGCCATATTTACATTTCTTTGCCACGGTTTGTCTTTTGTCTTGAATCTATTTACAAAATACACATTTTGATTACACAGATGAGCCTCTAAGACATCTTTGCTTGTTTTCCTTAAAAGTTTTGCCAGTTCTAGGGGGAGAAGTGGCCGCCGCTGTTATCAGACTGTTTTCCACACAAAATATGTTCCTTTGCTTGGTTTAGATTTGAGTCAAAACTGAGAAAGTTACTTCACACAAGAAAGTCGTTTCAAAGGGCAAAAGGTCATTAGTTGCATATTTCAGTCATGATATATGACATACAGTATGTCATGACATTCCTTTTCCATATCACACCAGAACTGTGAATTATTTTTTCTGCATGTGTCATCTTTAGCCCGCGATCTGGCAACACATCCATCATCTTCCTGACAGTCACATTGAAATGGGTTCTTATCCAGTCCATATTATCATGAATTTTTGTATGAATTCGGCTTCCTTTTGAGTTTGCATATATGCGTTTGTATAATTTTTAAGACTGAGGCTCTGTCTGTATTAGTGATGGGAAGTACAGTATAAACTAATAGGAAACAGCCCACATCTTCATTTTCCTTCCCCTCATAATAATAATATACAAGGTGGATATAATTGATGTATTTCTACCTTGCAGTGAAAAATTTAGTTCCTTCAGTTTTGCGAACACATCAGCAAAAATATGCCAAACATGCAAACCAGTGTATGTCCTCCAAAAGCACAGCAAGAGGGTGCACATGCTCCTTTAGAAAAGGCACATACCTCAGTGAGAAGTTCAAACAGATTCTCAATGGTTTTGCCAGGAGACAACTACCGAATGTAACTGTGTAGCAGAAGCTGGTCATGCAATGATTAAGCTTACTGACAAATGGATTTGAAAGTGTTTGTGATTGACATAATGAAGTTCATCTTTTTAACTTCATCATCAAGGACAACATTTAACTCAGGACTCTTACTGGCCAGGGTATTTCTACATATAATGCAGTGTGTCAATATTATGTCAGGGTTCACTTTCTTTACAAGCTCAAACAGTTCATGCACAAACAGTCCCTGTCATCACTGTTGCTGTTTGTGACTGCACAGTTTTTCGGTCATTGTCTTTGAAGAAGCTGATTATCTTCTCACAAATCCCCAGTAGTTCTGCTTGCAAGATTCTTGCAAATCAAAGTATGCTCATGTATATCAGTCTCTTACAGTTAGCACACAAAAGCAACTACATGTGCTTTCCCACAATTATCTGTTGATTCATCCAGTTGTAATGCAAATTGTTTGTTTCAGTTCATCTACCACTTGAACAATTTCTAGTGACATATCAAAACATCAAGAACTGTTTTCAGTAAGTCATCTGCCTTCTTGCTAATTAGAGTCTTTGCCAAAATTGTATATTCAGGAAGTATGAGTCCCATCGCTAAAAGTTTTTTTAGCCATGAGTTTTAATGGATTTTACAGTCATGCAGAATAAGAAGCTTCTAGTGGTTTGGATAATATGTGTGTGTGGCTTTTTTTCAGTTTGCTTTGAGCTTTTCTGAACATTTTCTTTGGAAAAATGCATTGTGCTCCCCAACATGTTAGGTATTTGGTGTTAAAGTGCCACTGTAAATGGGCTGTTTTTACCACAGAGAAAACAGTGGCTGTGTGTCTGTACATGTTGGTTTTGCCAGTTTTTGTATATTGGTTCTTGTTTCTTTTTTACAAAGTTTCTCCTGGGTGCGAATCTATAATTTTACTGCCACTTGAAGCAGTAGCAGCTGACAATTTTAATCATTTATTCATCACTGCCTGGTGAAGTATTTCTGAACCGTTCTCTCTCAGCATTACAGCTAACACCAACTCAGGTGAATGCAGTAAAGATAACTAAATAAATTATTTGATAATATCAAAATAGTATTATTAAAAAGTAGTAAAAGTAAAAACAATCATTTTCACCTATGTGACATGCCAGACCTGACAAGCAAAGCAAAATGTGATTATTTTTCACATAAGCCTATTCTCATGTACCCCCTAGGATACATACCTACAAGCCCCTCCTGTCACAGAAGGACCCTTTTGGTCCCCAAAAAAACCTGCAAGTAAATGGTTCCTAAAATACATACTTTTTTCTTACTGTATTTTTCTTGTACAACAAAGATCTCTTTCCAAATGTTCTTCTTAGAACCACATGAAAAGGTTCTTTCGCAACATAATTAATTCTTCTGAGAAGCAAAACTTACATTTTTCATATTAAGAATGGTCATTAATACTTGTATCAATATCGGTGAAATAAAATTTTATAAATAAATAAATAAATAAATAAAGTAATATTTTTAATATGATTAAATATTAATAATATCTGAATATTAATAAATATTACTATCCAAATAAAATGTTAATATTAATACAAAATTCTTCAGAAATTGTTTATTGTTTTTAGTATACATCACAATGTTCAGTGAGGCAGCTAACAGCCACGTAGATCTCAATTCCCTCATCATCCTCTATACTCTTAAAAATAGGGATGCCAATAAGAATCATGGCAGCCTATGTGGCAGCAATGCCATAGAAGAATCATGTTTGGTCCCCAATTTCTGATTTTCTTAGTGCTATAAAGAAACATATTCCACTACGAAGAACATTTTATTTAGTGGAAAGTTTCGATGGATGATAAAGAATCAAATTAGAACCTATTTTTAAGCATGAAAATCAAATGCAATCCTTTTTGAATTTTGTAACAAAGCATATATGAAGATAAATAAATCAGTCATGTTGCTGCTAATACACATACTGAAATCCCAGAATGAACAAATAATATAGTATATAATATATTAATATAGTATATTGAGTAATTGGATTATTATCTATGCAGGAGAAGTGGGAAATAAACTTGAAATAGGTATGTGCTACACTCAGTTACAGTAATGAACTTGAAAAAGTGTTAATGTGAAGTTTTAAATGTGATTAATTGAATATATATTTGTTACTTAGAATGCCTAAATAGCTTATAGAAAAACATGTGGGCCTGGATTCATATACTGCTACTACTACTTTGCCCAATACTGTACAGTTTACAGGCTGTTTTTCTGTATTAAATTGGATTTCAATTAAAACAATGTGCTTTATACAGTCTTCTATACTATACAGTCTTATTGTTATAATACAGTACGTCTATTTCCATATATTACTATTAAATTTAAGTAGAACTTTTTCACATTTACTGTGAAACACTGCCATGACTTACGATGCAATTTGAAAAGATGAGCTGTTGACGTGAACTGTGCGTATGTATAGCATCTGAAAACCTCCCCATTCACTATATACTCAAATAATATACAAATAACACAGCACCAATTTACAGGAAGAAAAAATATTTTCATTGGACTTTTCATTTAGCAATGCAGATAATATCATCTCCTACATTTTTATAATCCTTGTTACTTGTTGTCCTTTGGTTTGAAGAAAGCTGCTGGAGCCATCTGTTTAAGGGAAAACAGTTCCAGCATGGAAAACAGTATGAATAAACCAACAATCTGATCAGGACAGCACTACAAAAAGGACGTTTATTGCGAGATGTGTGAGCAACTTGGTCTTATTGTCCTCTATGGAGATTGTTTTGAGGGGAAGAATCACTTCACTCATTCAGGAATTTTCTGAGAAATATGAACTCCAGTCTATCTGACTCCTGCGCTATGTAAGTCATGCACATTTTAAACATCAGAGAATAATGTTGCCTTTATTTGGCCTGGACATTAGTTGAGAAGAGTGATTATCTGGCCTGGAAAAGCTTGTTTATTGTCAACCAGTGGACACATGCTGGTCTCAGATGTCCCTGATAACAATGGAGGGGACTGTAAGAGAAATGTTGTATACATAACTTAGAAAGACATAATGAAATAATGTTATACTGAGTTATGAGTTATGGGTAAATGTAATGTTGGCCATCTTGATTGGCCATGATGGTCTTTCACATTCATCTACAGCAAAATGAAAGAAAAAGTGTTATTTATTTATTAAATTTTTTAAGAAAAAAAGTCAAAATGTGGTATATGAAATAAACCTGCATATCAAAAACACAGACACCCCAATGTTATACAATAAAAATTTTTTAAACAGAGTTCTTCTTTGGATTCTCAATCCTGATTGGTCAACAGGTTTTGAGTTATTTTTCTATAAAAGTACATTTACAAAAATTTTCAATCCACTTATATTGCATGATCATTTGTAATTAACAAAATGACTTCTAGGGTGGATGCACCATTAATCAGATATTAAAATATAAGGTTTTCATAAGGTTTAAACAGACATTTATTTAGCATCATTAGAGATTGCCAGCACTTTGTAACAGTCAACAGTATCAATGACATGTTTCTGTCAAGAAGACATTGTGAGTTTGTGGTTTCTTACAAACATGAATGTAACAAGCTGTTTATTTTTTAATTTTTGCATAATTCACTTAAATATAAAGATTACTAGGTTTTCATATTTGATGATTGTGGAAGTAACTGCTTTATATCTGCTAAAGCATTTAATAACAGGAACTTGCGTTCACATACATTCCACAAGCTTACATGCGAGTGCAAATAAATTATGCATGTATGATGTCATTCTTGAGTTAATAATTATTAGCAAGAATTAATTGATTAGGTAGTTATTGGAGAATAATTAACTCTGAGTTGGTAAAAAAAAAAAAATCTCGAACTGCAACACACCATTTTGCTTTTTGATTGTCGTTCTTTAAATCTACTTCCCATTGTGTTTTGTTTCCAGTGGTGGTACACAAATCATGTAGTTAAAGTAGAGCTACATTACGTACGATTTTACTCCAGTAAAAGTGCTCCCTTTAAATGTTGAGTAAAAATACAAAAGTATTTGCCCCTCAAAAGTATCCAAAGTACTATGATTTATTATGGCTATAATGTTCCTATTATTATTTTTGTCTCAAGACTCTTTTCTTAATCAACTCAGTTTATGTAAAAAGACTAATTTTACTCTCAGCCCACCAATCTATTAATAGATTGATATTAATAAGTCAAGAACTGGTTGATAGCTATTCAAATGATCATGAGCTCGAAAACTTCTTTGCAACTACTTCAAAATAGTTGCGCAAATAAGGCCATAAGTGTTGCGGCAAATTGATTGGTGGGTTGCTGTGTGCAAATATATATATATAAATAAAAATAACAACTGATTTCGCACATAGTATTCGAGTAAAAAGTACGATATTTGACTTTGAAATGTGGTGAAGTTAAAGTAAAGGACTCCTCGAATGTTAATACTTCAGTAAAGTACAGATACGTGAAAAAGCTACTTAAGTACAGTAACAAATTATATTTACTTTATTACTGTCCATCACTGTTTATTTCTTATATAATATTAAAACAATAACTGACACTGGTAAAACACCCACACAGATCGATAGTAGATCGATTAAAAACTACCAAATGCTGGGTTTAATTTAAGATTTATTGGTAAATATTGAAGAGGAGCATCTTCTTCTTCTTCTTCTTCTTCTTCTTCTTCTTCTTCTTCTTCTTCTTCTTCTTCTTTTGGCTTATCCCATTAGGGGTCCAAACAGCAGATCATTCATCTCCATACCCCTCTGTCCTCTACATCTGCCTCTTTCAACCCAACTACCTGCATGTCTTCCTTTTTTAAATTACTTATCTCACCCTCTGGACTGATTTATGGTGTGGAACAACCAGAAGAAGCTGAAGAACTGATAATCTTTGGGTGAAAAGTTTATCATAAGCAAATCCCAGACTTCTTCTCGTTCGCGATTCACCTCGTTCTTGATAACAAACTAAATATAAATGTATATCCAGATTTCTGATGTCTATAACTGAAGAGGACACATAACTGAACTGAACATTTTACACATAAAAGGTGTGATTAAAGTCATTGCAGAGAAGCTGGGAATAGAGAAATTACAGTATGGTGCACTTTATATAATATATATGTCGAACACGAAACATTTAACATCATCTTTTTTGTCCACAGACTGTATGCTTTTACCTCATAGATATCCCTATATGTGTCAACTGTAGCTGATTTCCATATTCTGGATGCAGCGAGAGGGGTAATTGAATTACCCCTGCTGGAAGTGGCATTTAGAAGTGCTCGTGTGTGGAGTAAATGAGCAGACCTCATTATTTCTCAAGAGGGCGGTCTTTTGTGGTGCCATGCAAAGGTGCACTTTACCGACTCATAGAGACGTGCTCTGTCCAGCCACACACTTCCTCACCTCTTTCATTCTCTCTCTTCAAAACGATTTGTCCAGTGTGGTTGCTTCATTGCAGCTTGAAGATCGCCGATGGGTGTTTTAACGTCTTAGTTTGCAGATATTATCTTGATATGATATTATCTTATAATGGAGGTGAATTATTGTGCGGTTAGAATGTTGTATGCATGAATAGAAAACAATTCCCAAAATATGTTTAACTCCACGGATGATGTTCCTTCGATTCACTTTTTTTTTCCTTTACCTGTATTTTATCTCATGGCAGGGGTTTAACTTTAAAGAAATGGCACGTGTGTGTCCGTGTCATAGATTATATATATTATATAACTTGAAAGGAAGAAGGAGAAGAGGAAAATGCATGTAATGCTTCAGGGTGGTGTTGGGGGAAGGGACAGGGTTGAATGGCCCAAAGGCCCTCCTAATTTCCCCCCTACCCTCGACTGGGTCTGTACAAGAGGATTTCTGGGAATTGTAGTACATCTATGCTGTGAATCATTTTAATCCCACTTCATTTTAGGTCCCTAGCCCAGTTTTATCAACTTTACACAAAGCCACTTTGGCTACAAAATGTGTTTTGGGGAGCTTGTGTCATTTTAGACAGGGCTGATTTCCAGCGGCAGTGTTTAATCCGCAATAGACTACAAGTCACATTAGGCTTCACGTTTTTGGCGCATGCGCAGTTAAAGCGGACGCGTAATCGCCTAGACATGAACCGAGTTGAGGAAGGAATGGCTGTGCAGTTCTTGAACCATAAATAATAAGAATTAAAAGAAAGAATAAAAAAATATCGCCCCCTTTTTTTATTTTATTTTATTTTATTTCCATGGAGACTTTGTAACCTACAGCGTTTTCTGTGACTGTGGTGACTGGAATGGCGTGAGATTGCACTTGGAAACATCTGGACGCTAATTTGGGGGTATCCAGCTGTTCGGGTTTGGGCGTTCATATAAAAAAAAAAGAAGCATTGTGTGTGTGTGTGTTTGTGTGTGAAAGAGAGTGTTTGGGGAAAATGCCACGGGACAGCAGTAAACCTTCGCTGGTCCAGAAAATCGCGATCCAGGCGCAGGTTACGTTTAAAAACGGCGACGACGAGAAAGATCTGGCGGGGAACCTGGCGGGGAACCTGGCGGATCTACGGGCGCTTTTGAGCGACATCAGGGCCGCAGATCTCAACATCGCGCCTCCGAAGAAGAAGAAGAGTTCGGGCTCGGGGACGCGGACGCACAGCCGAGCCCCGGTCACATACATGCACATTTGCGAGACCAGTGCGTTCAGCATGGGCGTGTTCGCGCTGCGGAGCGGAGTCTCCATCCCTCTGCACGACCACCCGGGAATGAACGGCATGCTCAAGGTGCTCTACGGCAAAGTCCGGATACGTTGCTTCGACAAACTTGAAGGGTCTCCTGACTCTTACCCTGATCAAGTGGAATCCGGGGCCGGCAGCGAGAGCGTGGATCAGGACGCAGTGCGCGCGGCCGCGCTGCGCTCCTGTGCCGAGTTCACGCAGCAGAGCGCGCCGTGCGTACTCAGCCCCCGCAGGGACAACCTGCACCAGATCGACGCGGTCGATGGACCAGCGGCCTTCCTGGACATCCTGGCTCCGCCGTACGACCCGGACGACGGCAGGGACTGCCACTACTACCGAGTATTGCGCACGACCAGGAACAACGGGGACGACCAAAAAGATGAAGAAACCGCTTGGCTTTTAGAGATCCCCCAACCAGAGGAGTTCTGGTGCGGGGGCGAGCCTTACCCTGGCCCTAAAGTCACCGTGTAGGACCGCCTTTTAGAACTGATTCCTGGGGGCTTGGTTTGCCATGTATTAAAGTTATGGCATGTACTGAAGTTATATCAATACATGCCAAATAGGGGGGGATAGGTGGGGGAGGGGGGGATAAGGGGGGGGGGGGGGTCACCTGAATTTGAGAATTTTCACCTAGGTGCATGTTGTGTATCTCAACTCAACCTACTGGTCCATTTACATCATTTTTTTAAGATATAAAGATACAGAACTCTTGAGTTTACAACAAACTGAGCTGAACTGTAGTGTGTGACACTCCATTAATTTGTGTTAAAATAATGTGTGAGTTATTACTTTTATGGGAATTGGGGCATATGTGTATGTATATATATATATATATATATATATATATATATATATATATATATATATATATATATATATATATATATATATATATATATATATACACACAGACACCACACGGTATTTCAGCCTTAGACCTTTTCACAAGGGACACTTTAATAATTGATCAAATGTGACATGGCATCTGATCAATTCAGTTATAACTGTGACATTGGGACACTACACGTTGTTGTTTACAGACTCGATAATCCGTTTAAATCTCATTTTTATTAAAGGTATATTACCAAAAAAACTATTTTCTGCAAATCCTGATATAATAGAGTTTTAAAGAGATATATCCTTCACCCCTTATATTGTCTTTGTATTGCTATGTATTGCAATCACGATGCACTTTCTAACATTTATCACATGGATAAAGCAGCATTTATTAGCAATTTGTTTGCCATGCGACTTAAATGAGATTTCAATTAAAGCCTGGCCAGAAGGCCATTTTGACCAAAGCTATTTGTGTTTGCGGAACAGAAACACTCATCCGGCGGTTCCGAGTTCATTCAGAACACATTTACCCTTCTGTAATAGTATTAAAAAGATCAGTATACTGACTGCCATACTGCAAATAACCGTGTCTGTGTGGGGCCATGTTCAGCGTGTGCTGGATTTGTAATTATCTTTTTAATTACTTTTGGTTATTAATGTCCGGTTATGTATCTTAATTATTGATAGATTTTAAAGCTATAAAGATGGGGGGGAAAAATTACTTCTCCTACAGAGGTGCATTTTTTTTGTATATTCACAGTGTTTTTCAGTCCTGCTTCTCTACAATACACGTCCGACTTTATTATTAATGATCTAATGGTTTCACAAGTGAATATACAGTATGAATGTATTAGAGCAGGAAAAATTCCTGTGTCAAAGAAAAAAACTTCAGGACCAAGATTCTAAGAAAGTTCTTTTTTCCCAACTATACAGTACATTCCTGATACTATTCAAATAATCTCAATGACCTATGATTTACAAGATCTGTGATTTTTGTGACCTTTTCTATGTAATATTGAAAATGTAAAATGATCTATTACATATATAAATTGTTGAATGTAGCCATGCATTTAAAGCTTATGCTTACTTTCATGCACACTACACACATAGCTTCTATTATATACAGTACTTGTGCTATATTTATTAAAGTTTGTATTATCGGTTATGTGTATTGTCTATCATGTTTTATATCCTGACTTTAAAACACAATTAAATTCTTATGACCCTGCATTTTTATTTGGTTTTACTATCTCACATGAAGGGGGGAAAAAAAACAAAAAAAATAAGCAATTGATTATTCACTAAACTAAGTCTAAATAATAATCAAAGAGACAAAGAGGGGAAATCCTCACCTATACCAGGATTTCATTCTGTTCAGTTCAAGGCACAGTTGTGGGTGACTGCAGTATGTAAATGAGATTTGCATTTCTTATGCCCGTTATGGCATTGTGCAAGTGTTTCATTGCATAATTGGAGCATTGCATGTAAGCTGACTTCACCTCCTTTGCTTTGACTTTGTCATTTGAATTGTCTGTGAGCTGTCATGGGTGGTGGGATTTATGCTGACTGCATGCCTAGTATTGCGATGAAAAAAATAGAAAAACGGGAAGCTGGTTAGTCATAGAGTGAATATCGCGGAGAAGGTCATCTCTAGTAAAAATCTGTGTTGATGAGCGCTAGTGCTTGGCTGGCTTCTAAAGGACCATTCTTGATTTTTTTAATAGCACTGTTTTGAAATGATTTGTACAATCTGTGCTGGAAGGATTGTCACACAAGGACCAGTTTGTGCTACCTTTAGACATCTGTATTTACTCTTCATTTCTTCTGTGATTTTTCTTTTTGTTTCCAATAATCTTTTATTCAATAAATAATTCAATAATTGGGAAAAAAATGTGTTGTTAATGCAACAAAAAAATTCCTTATACAGCACATACCTTCACATTTACAGCATTTTCGATGTCCTGTCCTTAGATCGCATCTGTACATCCGCTTCTGTGAGCCGAATAAAACTTCTTATGTTCTTTGAGGCTTCCTTGTGCTTAAGTTTAAGAGCGCTACTGTTCAGACCATCTTGGGGTGCAGTAATCTGATTTCAGGCTCTTTGGACAGTAATTGCGTGTAATTGTCAGTCTGAAGATTGAGCATAGGTTTTTTCTGAGCGCTGGCTTCAATCCATTGCTCGAGCAAAACAAGGGCATTTTGTTAAAATGACACTCTGAAAAAGATTTTTCATTATACTATGGCTGTCCTGTTTGAAAAGCCTGAAGTCTACAGAGATGCAGATCTGATTTTCTTGCAGTGATTTATATATATATATATATATATATATATATATATATATATATATATATATATATATATATATATGATGTAATCAGGCTTTTATTCAGCCTCAACCCGACATCCATATTACTTGGTGTGAATATATTATTATTATTATTATTAATATTATTATTATTATTATTATTATTATTATTTGAACAATCATATTCTAGAAACGTCTAAACCCCGTTTTATACCCTCACTGATGTAAATTCTCACCACACATCCTTATATATTTGGATGCCATCAACAATACAACTTCCTGTTGTAAGCAAGGGACTGTCCCCACCTCTGCAGGTGTGATTTTTTTTTTTTTCAACCACAGCCAGGTCACAATAATCCCTCTTTCCACCTCTTTGAGCGAATTCAATCCACAGATACTTTTTGATAAAGTCATGTTTATTTACATAGAAAACATTTGCTTCTCTTTTTCTCTTATTGTGTAAATTAAACAGGGCTGGTAGAATATATGTACACCCAAAAAAAAAATACAGGTACAGGACAGGTTAGATTGTGGGATGTATTAAAGACAAAATAATATACAAAAGATTATTTTATTAAAATATATGCTTCATGTTATAGGAGAACAATGTGCTCTTGAGGCTGTCTGGAAATGTCACTAGTGGTGAATGCTGATAATCTGATATCTTCAGACGTATCTGACCACTGAGGAAATATAAAGATATAAGTATTGTTCTGATTGTAAAACTTGGTGGGGAAATCATAGTCAAATGTTCACAACGTTTAAAAGAAAAGATGATCTTTGACACCTCATGCGTCCCTTAAAATTATGTTTTTCTATATTATTCAGGCACGTGTGTCACGAACCTGTCAAGAACTGATTTTGTGTGTAGCGGGGGTAGGTTGTATATCCTAATGAAGACCAAATGACCCACAAGGATAGGACTTTTTGTTGTTTTTGTCCTTTGTAAGAACATTTGGCCGGTCCCCTGAAATGAAGTGCTGCTTTTATACAAACATTTTTTTTTTAAAACAAAAGGTTAATTGGTATCATTTTGGTTTTTGTGGTTATGGTTAAGGTTCGATTTAGGTGTGTGAATGTATATGTGTGTATGCAGGTGGGTGGGTTAGTGGGTGGATGTGTGTCCTTGTGCGACAGTGAGTCAGACCTGACTGGTGTGAAATTGGGAATTTCCTACTCAGGTGTACATCAGACTTTCCTACTGATCTGTAATATGAAATGTGAATATGAAAATTAATTTTGGGCTGCAAAAAAAAAACATGTCAGACTCTGTGTTTTATCGATTATGTTGTTTTTTAATGATGACAGAAAGTTAATAACCTGCATTAGTGATTTCATTCTAATTATAATTACAATCACAAAACAATGAGATCTATTATTTACATTGACGTTTTTTTCCTATTCACCATGAAACAAATAAACACCAAATAAACATTGTACAAAAATAGAGGTTTTTCATTTTTTCCAAAAACAAAATTGTTAAAAGATCCACTGTACACTGTTTATTAAATGCCTCCGTACATGTTCAGTTAATGTACAATACAAGAAAGGACGAAGGCACAAAAAAAACAGATGGAAAGAGAGAGTTAGATTTCATTTCACACATTAGATGAACAGTTCCGACTTATTGCAGAGACAGCGGCTTTATCATTACAGCCCAATCTCATATGGCCAAAAAGGACATTTCACATTGTCAGTAGAATACGTACACTCCCACATGCTGTTTAAAGTTATTCCATTAAATTATTTCACCGAAATATACAAAGAAAGTGCGTTTAGTCAGTCAACATGTGACTGAGAAAGTCAGGTAAGGACGCGCACTGTTAGTGTCCCTCATCCAAAATAGGTACAGGTCAATTTTCCCGGCTCTCTCTGTCCTCCCTCTCCCTCCTTTTTCCGCTCTGAATTGGACACCTGAAGTGTTCGCACCGGTCCATGTGCACCTGCAGAAGTAATCACTTTGAAGTTCCCTCGGTTCGGTGCTGAGGATTGGGCTGCGAGTGCTGCGACCCTCTCCAAATCTAGGCAGGTTGCGCGCACCAGGATCCTCATTGGCTGATCCCGGACGTGGAGTTTGAGCCCCCTGCGGAAACCGAGGAGTTCGAGGTGGACGAGGACGCCGCTGCTTTCCTGTCCTTCTGCCTCAGGTGGATCTTGGTGTGCCGCTTTCTCTCGTCGCTGCGCGCAAACTTGCGGCCGCAGTAGTCGCAGGCGAACGGCTTCTCGCCCGTGTGCGTGCGGATGTGTGTGGTCAGGTGGTCGCTGCGGCTGAAGTTGCGCATGCAGATGCGGCACTGGAACGGCTTGTGTCCCGTGTGGATGCGGATGTGCCTG
The DNA here is from genome assembly GCF_946808225.1 of Silurus aristotelis. NCBI lineage: Eukaryota > Metazoa > Chordata > Actinopteri > Siluriformes > Siluridae > Silurus > Silurus aristotelis. The sequence goes on from NC_139585.1 coordinate 22,826,954, forward strand.
GTGAGCTCGTCCGAGCGCGAGAAGCGACGGTCGCAGCCCTCGGCAGGGCATGGGTACGGGCGCTCGTGCACAGGCGTTTTGCTGGGCCGGTTTGGGTATTTCCGCGGGCGCAGGATGGGCCTTAGTGGCAGGTTCTGCGGGCTGTACGCGGCGGGGAGACGCGCTCCCTCAGCCACCGGTGCAGCCAACGTAAAGTTCCTGATTGTATTGAGTGGGGTAAGGGGCGGCGGCACCCGGAAAGGCTCGAGTGGGCATGCGAAAGGTTTGCGCTCGGGCATGGACTGCACGTCCCGCTGGCACGGGGGTTGGAAAAAGCCGGTGTAGTCCGGGAGGATGGGGAAGAGCCCGGCATCAGTACAGGGTTTAGGGGAGGAATAGGCTGGCGGCGGGTACGAGGTGATAGGGCACGTGGACGTTGACAGGAAAGCGGACGGGTCCTGGTAGACCTCCGCGCAACCTGAATAGGGAGGAGGAGGGGAGTAGATGTGCTGCTGCTCCATGTCCGTCTGGCCCTGAGCCACCGTGCAACTAAGCGTGCTGGAGAAGTGAGCTGGAGACACCGAGGAGGAGGAGGACGGCGAAGAGGACGTCGATGAGGCCTGGGTCATGCCCAGGATGCCCGCACTCACGATGTTGATCACGCCCTCTGGGTTCCAGTTGCCCGGATACTGGGAGTCGATGGAGAACTTGCCCATGTAGGTAAACGTCTGACTGCGAGGACCAGCCGACTGCGCGAAGCTGCTGGAGTAGGGCAGATCAACGGCGCGCTTCTCCGCGCTCATATCCCCGCCAACCAAGCCATCTGCAAGACACGGAGAACAACACTAATATTAGTATGAGCGTGTTACATACATTCCCGATTAAAAAATAAATTTAAAAAAAGTCCGCCCTGGGGGGAGGGAATAGCAAACAACTTGCATTTTACGCACGGACGCACCAGGCAAATCCATACACCGCACTCACACACACCCCGGGAGCACACACACACACACACACACACACACACACACACACACACACACACACACACACACACACACACACACACACACACACACACACAACTAATGCATAGTTTAACAAATTAAACTTGTATATAAAACTATGTTTAAAAAACTTCTTGTAAAACACGTGACAGCTCGGATGGAAAAACAAAAACATGTAGGATGACGCGCGCGCAAACGGAGCTCAGCTTACCTGCTGCAAGTCCATTTAAATGGTCGTAATGTCCACCTAGATCACTGTTTGGAAAAATCGCGACCGAGGTTGGCAGCGCTGTGCCCTCATCCAGTGAGTAGATGCCCTCAGTCAGAGGGTGCACGAAACTGCCGAAAGTGACAGGGCTCTTCTCCAAAGTTTTTGCGGTCATCATTCAGTCGCGAGAGAAATGTCTAAGTTTGCGTGCGGATGGATGGATGGATGGATGGATAGATGGATGGATGGATAGATGAACCTCGGATCACTCTCTGCTGGTTCACCAAACAAAACTCACATGAGCAGCGCTGTCACTTAACCTCAGAAGTGTTTAGCGCTCGCTCAGATGTTGACCACGATGGAGCGATCCTCTCATCACTCTGCGTGTGTCAGTGTGCGCGTGTGTATGCGTGAGTGTGTTTTGTTGAATGACAGACCCTCACGGCGCCTCTTATCTGTACTATGTGTGTATTTATGAGGAGCGTATGTGCCGTTACGTCACTGACCATATAAGGACAGCGGTCTGATTGGCCGCGAGGCTCCTGTGACGACACCAATGCGATAGTTGTCAATGGAGACTTCGCTCGCTTTTGCTTCACACCGATGGACCAGCGGTAGGAAAACTCATGCATCTACCAATAATTAGCAAGAAAATACATTTAACAAAAAATGCATGCATGCAACTCTTTTTTTTTTTTTATTGAACTCTTTGCGACGCGCATAAAAACAACTATGGGGACAAAGTGACAAAACACACAAGCGTGCATCTGGTGCATCTATCACTCTGAATCAGGAATTCCGGTTTTACCTTCAACCCCTTAAATGGTTTTTTGATCCGGTGTATGAACAACGCCCCTGCGTACATATATGGGACTTATTCCGGAACATGCGCATCGGAAACTGACGAGTTCTGCCGAGCAAAGATCTGAAAACCACAAACAAATGAGACGCACAATCACGGAATTTCTAGCTTTGCTGTTTAACCCTCGGAAAGTGTGTTAGATCTATTTAAATAGCCATTTGGTGTGTTGTTGGAAAGAGGGAAATGCGTTTTTAGTAACTCTCGTCTATATTTAGTTTTCAGCTGGAACACTTTAATGATCTTATGTTTCGACGTGTGTTCACATATACAACACATTCATTCATCATTTATTATAGGAGCATTATTCCCTTAGTATTATTATTATTATTATTAATACTATTATTATTATTATTTATTTTTATTTTATTTTATTTTTTTTATTATTATTATCATTATTGTAGTTATTGTTGCTGTTGCTGTTGTTATTATTATTATTATTGTTGTTGTTGTTGTTATTATAATAATAATAATAATTATTATTATTATTATTATTATTATTATTATTATTATTTAATCTACATCTAGCTGATTGCCCTCTAGTGGTTTCTGAGCGCAAGTCCCAAAACAAATTAGAAGATACAGTATTCCAACTAAAGTGCGTACCTCGCTCATGGTGATCTTTCAAATGAATGTTTTTTTTTGTTTGTTTGTTTTTTGTTTTTTTTTTAAACCCCCCCCACCTCCGATTGCATTTCATAGTTTGTTCCAAAACAAACGCAGATCACAATTTTCCAAAGTAGCCCTCAAATTGACCATGGGTCTAAATATAGGCTAAAGAGAAAAGTTCCGTTGTTCTAATGGTTTATAAAATGCGACTCGAGTAGACACAAACACATACATACACTGTGTTTGGGGTGAAATTTCCCCTCGTGGGTTTAGAAACCTATCTGGAGGAGGAAGGACACGGGGGAGGAATTGAAGCCCATGACAGGGCCAGCTCAGAAAACATGACACATATAAACGAATAAAGGAACCAGACCTGTTCAGTATGTATAGTCATTTACAATGTATAGGCTACAATGCAGAGAGTACAATATAACAGCCTATTGCGCATTATAACATCCTATCTATCTATCTATCTATCTATCTATCTATCTATCTATCTATCTATCTATCTATCTATCTATCTATCTATACTGTATTCTATTCTATTCTATTTTATATATGTGGTTAATGCTGACCAGGGTTTTGCCGGTTTTCTTTTTCACGCACGGCTGTTTTATACAGGAGATTCATTATATACTTTAATTATTGCATTCGTAAGGTGTGTTTTACTGCATGTTATTTTCTATACACACACTCCTGGTAATAGAATAGGGGATAAGTTGCCCAAATGGCTGCGCGCAATATTGGAGGTCTAATAGCGGCTTTGATTTTATTGCTGATTTTATTAAATGCAAAATGCAGCAATTTTAGTAGGAGCATTTTGTTTTTTTGAACACAGACAGACAGATAGACAGATAGATAGATAGATAGATAGATAGATAGATAGATAGATAGATAGATAGATAGATAGATAGATAGATAGATAGATAGATAGATAGATAGATGAAACTGACTGTCCTAGATTTTGACTAGCAATGAAACGTTATAAATTAGCCTTTCTAAATTTTGTCTAAATTTTGGATTTAAATGAAATAAACGAAACAAATGCATAAATGAATCAACAATGCTGAACTGTTGTGCTGAACCACTGTTTGAACATGTAACATGTTGCATATTTACCATTCAATTTATACTGATTTAATCCACTGAGATTCTAACAGTGATATGTGGAGGAAATAATGCAGAAGACCCCTTTAGTCATTCCTCACTAGGGGGCAGTGTACTCCATTTGCACTCTGCCCGGTCAATGGCACTTCCAGAAAACTTATGGCACACCTTGTGTTGTGGTTGTAATTGCCCTTTTGCACTCTGACTCTGTTTTTTCTTTATAATGGCTCAGGTTTGGATACAGGTAGGAGATGCTGACTCGTACTCCTTGCAATTCAGGGCATGTGGATGTAGGCGCAGGTTATATGTGGGCCAGATAACCACATCATGCTTTGTGCAAGCAAGTCGGGGGTAATATGTTCAGAGCTGAGATTTGTGGCATGGATTATATTTCTTGGTTTAAGACTTTAATCTTTAGTGTATATATTTTTAGATTGTACAATTTATACCTTGTGTATTTTGGAACATATATTTTTGAAAGCCACAAGTTAATTAGATGAACTGTTTAACACCTGGAGGAGTTAAGCTTCTGCTTCTAGGTTCACAATGCATAATCATTTTATGATGTGACTCAGATGTAGAGGTTTTAGCCACATAGTCTGGTAGGTGAAATTTTCCTGAGCAAGGAAAGCAAAGGTTTGCATTGTATCAGCGTTACAGCTCATAACATTGTAATTCTTCCTTGCTCGTAATGTCACCGTGCTGAAATCTGACATGAAAAGTTTTCTGGTATTTAAGGTGACAATAAGATGAAAAATAGGAAAAAAAAACCAATATATTAATTGTTCTATTGATTAGTTTTTTTTATATAAAGGCTTTAATCTATATTAGGAATGTATGCAAATAGCAATAAACTACAGCCACCACACATTCACTGTTATGAGGTTGGGGGCGGCTTTCCACTCACCACACAATCCTGTTCTTTAAGATGTAAAAGGCGAACACTGACCCTGGATCAGTCATGCTCTGAGAAGTCTGATGTGTATGACCTCAGCTTGAGGAGTATGAATGTCACTTCTGTGCTTAGTCAGTGGCAGATTTCACTTTCATGCTCACTTTTAAGCAACATTAAAGGAATGGAACTGAGACGATGAAACGGAACGGTTAAATTTATGTCCAACTTTGCCAACGTAAAGGAAATAAAGTTCGAACTGTAGGGTTAGTTCAAAGAAGCCTGCGGTGTCTTCCATCTGATCGACTTTGATATTTGCTTTCATTGATACAAATCTTTCTTAATTATATGACGTCTTTTAAGAATGGGATGAAATAAGACCAGAGCACTTGTTTAAAGTTCTTCTAGCGTTGTCGTTCTTCGTGTGCAAGTTCCCGCTTTCACATGTGCGAGTTATACGGTTATCTAACCCATCATAGGACGCCTGAATGTGTTTAGAACACAGGAAACCTCAGAGTTTTATTTCAGCTAAAATATCAGCAGCCATCCTGTTTAAAATTGCTCAGTCACATGTATTTTTGTCGGCACCCATACAAGTGATGGTTATTTTGGTGCAGGCGTTGCTGTCATCATCAACAGCCATCGCTGTTGAGTTAATGACTCTTAATACAACTCAGGACACTATGGCGTCATAACCATTTTTTCGCCACGACACAAAAACAAAGCCATCTGTTGTCACTGCATCGGTTCTGCGCTTGTGGGTTGGTGTTGCTCAGATGGTATCAGATACTATCGGAGCCAAAAAAACAGACTGCTCGGTGTCTTGCTTTGCTTTTGGTGTAGGCGTTTTTAGAATTAAGCAAAGGGAAAAGCCCAACAGAGTTTACATGTATGTACATACTGTATAAGAATATGGAAAGTCTGATGAATTCTCCTCTGACCATGGTGCTGTTTAGTAGAAACGGTGTTGCCACGTCTGTCTAGTTTGTGTTCGCAAAGTTGCTACCATTCCTACAGTAAATCTGAACCGAGAAAATCGGCCTCCTACTGCTGCTTAAGCCTGTGATTTACCATCATTTCCATCCTTTTCCTGTCTAAATTCTCCTCCAGCCTTTGCTGCACCGAATCGCATTTTTTCATCACCTCTGTCACAGAGACCGGCGATTAGTTAAGAGGTCGTGTTCGCCCCGTCGTCATAATGACACCTTGCTGGATATCGACTGGAGAGCAGCTCCGCAAATCACCCGTGCCGCTCGATAGTGAGCCTGAGCCACTGACATGCCGCATTTACATCCTCTCGCGGAGACGTTTAGAACCGAAGAGGCATTTTTCAGCCCAGGCAAGGCGGGTGTGAATAAACGGTAATGTGACAGGCAGGTGACAGAGCAGCTCTGGTCAGTCCGATTAGGGCCACGCATCAGCCGTTGTTAATGGGGGAAGTCCTCTAAATGTTGTCCCAGTACCTGAACCTCCATAATGAGGGGGCAGGTAATGAAGCCAGGCTTGTTTTTAAAGCTTGTATTAATTGCCTGGTGTCACGCAGGGTCCCGGCTATAGATAAGCCTCAAATAGTCAGGACAGCACTAGGTCGAGTAAGAATTTGAGTTTTGCATGTAAATGGATCTTGCTTTATGAGCTACAACAAGAATGGCCATCTAGCATGTGAGCGAGCGGCGGGTTATGCAGGTGCATAATGAGTGGCGAATAAATCCACCCTACTGAGCAAGAGATCAAGATGCTGTTATCAGTCATCGCCATGGGCCATGAACCGACCCTTTCACAGTTTACAGCTGCTATAATTACAAACTCAATTGTAAGCCCCACAGCACGGTTGTTCTCAATGGAGAATTGTGGCTATATGGCAACGTGAACAGACACAAAAGCTCTCAAGTCAGCCCAGAACAGCGATGATCTTTTGCCGTTAATTGTTGAAGAAGAATGTTTCACATTTCTAGGGATTCTTGCATCCCTCCCCCACAGAGGAAAGAAGGAAGCTTCTTGAGATGCTCTTGTCCTTTGTTGCACACCCACAGATGCAAAAATGTTTGCACACATTGCAGAAGTGGTGCAGCTTGGCGCAGACAGCTGGTCCAGCTCGGTGCCCATTGGCTGCTGGGATATGGTTGAGCCTGGCGGGAATGATGGGACTCAGTGTACTGGCCGCCCACAGCAAGCAGCCGCTGAATTCAAGAGCTTTCACTCCTGTATGTCCTCAGGGTCACGTAGGGTCAAACAACTCCTGCATATGAGGATATATCAAATGACCTTTTCTGCCCCGGCTCCAACCCTCGTGTGATTCTCTTTAGATTTTCTCTCTAGTTTTGTTTTTGTTGTTTTGTGTTGCCTTTTTTAAAAATTCTTTCGGTTGTCTTGACTGACCTTTGACGGCCTTGATGACCTTGCGGTGCGACGAGTCACCAGCACACCTGCATGCCACATCAGTATGTCCTCCTTATACATTTGTTAATGATGTGCTCTTGTTGTACAGTGTGTGACTTTACACTATTCAGAAAATAATTACCAAAGAAAAAACCTTTGTCAGTGTTCTCCCAGAAATCCAGTGAAAAAAACAAACATAAACAATTCGCTATTTTGTGTCGTGAATCACCACACTGAGTCAACACAAAAACCTCTGCGCTGATACACAAAGGAGGTCACAAACATTATTTCTACATGAGAAAGGAGTGCAGGCCGAGATGGGAAAGAGAAAAACCGCGATGGGAGCGGAATGGCGCGCACAGCCGCCTGAAACGCCGGTCAGGCATATGACAAGGCAGCATAAAGCAACCTGTCAAGTTCCACCCACAATATTCAGATGAGCTCCGTCAAAAAAGAGTGAATGGACACCAACCTGCTCCAGCACCGGCTAAGATCTAAAGACAAGCCGTGGGAGAGTCCGCAACAACACGAATTGTTCTCTCTTTATCGAGTGGGAGGCTGTTTTTCTTACTGAGTTTGCGTAGGTGTTACTTTTCTATAGATGCTCACCATCAAAGGACTCAGCAGTTTGCGCTAGTGGTATGTGGGGTGAGAAATTCCCTCTAGTTTTTTTTTAAGTTGCATTATTTAGTGTAGCCTAAATAATTTGTCCTATTTATACACACATGGCTTTGCATAGGTTTAAAGAATCGGTAGATTTTGCACTTTTTTACGCATTTTAAGAATTAAAGAATATTTATGTCTCTTGGGAAAAAAGTATTCGCACAAAATTTAACTATTGCTACCTTTTTTTTTATATTTTCAAATAAAAATCGCTTTTTCTCATAAAGTTTAAACTCGCTGTAAATATGAATTTCATCCTCCTGTTCGGCCCACTTAGTCCCTGTTAATTGCGATAAATCATTGTGTCCTATCAAAATCATTTGAAGTTCAAAGAAGAAACTAATTGCATGCAAAACAGCCCTCAGCTCCTCTGAATACGGCCGTGCTAGAAAAGGAGCGCTCTTTTTCCCGCCTTTCCTCCTGTAATATATTCACTTTCCACATTACCTGCATTATCTAAATAAAGAGGGCATGTGCTCTCAGTGCAGAGTGCAGCACATCCAACAGACACCACATCATGCAGTTCTACAGGACCTAAAAGCACTCACTCACACACTCACTCTCTCTCACTCAAACTCTCTCTTACACACACACACACACACTAAAACCCACGAAGAAGAAGTGTTGCGCAGTGGCCCGTGCTATACTCACATTATCGGGGCTTGGAGAGAAGTGGCTCTTTGTGAATCCCATCACATGAGTGGGCTCTTCCAAGAGCATTACAGTGATCCAGTAGCAACACATTCACACAAACACTAGCCGTAATATACACACACACACACATACACACACACTCGCTCTTGGGATAGCTTGGGCTCCTCATCCGATCGGATCGCTCTCCAAACTGATTATCTATAATCTACCAAGGGGCTATATGAGGAGTTCTCTCATTCTCTCTCCCTCTCTCTCTCTCTCTCTCTCTCTCTCTCTTTAAGGGGGTGTAACACACAAAAAAAAATCAAGGAAACTCAAGACAATAGCACTGTTCCTTGTGCACGCCACATCTTTGACATTGAAATTATCATGGTAATGTTGAGTGAGAGGTGTGGGAGCTGGGATAATTTGATGGAAGGACCTGTAGGTGTTGGTGTCACTCACATGTCACATGTAGCAGCGTGCACCTCCCTGTTCCAACTCCGACTTTTAACATAATGGCAGTTTTAACATAATGTTAGCACAGACGAGCAGCTACGTTATTTTCCCCGTCTTAAACAGTGTTTTTACATTTTTTTATTATTGGATGCATTTTGCTCACAGACCTCAAATTGGCATATTTGTGAGTGTATTTGGTCTTAAATGAGGCATAAAAGAGGAAGCTTGTCTGTAAATATGAATAGCACACACACACACACTCACACACACACACACACACACACAGGCTTGCCCAGGCCTCTCCAAAGCAGAGGCACGTGGCCAAGGGGCCATGGGTCGAACCCGGGGAGTTTCTCCCTCATTACTGAAAGCTCACTCTATAATTGACTTCTGCCTCCTCATTCAGCATCAGAAGCTATTAACACTAATGTTCTGCTCAGCAGTAAAGACTCAAGACCCTGGTTTTCACCTAAAGGAGGAAAGGAAGTGCAGTCGGGCTGTGACAGGTTTCGATGGTCACTATGGCCACTTTCAATAAGTTCTGAGACTTTTTGTCTGAAAAAATGAATATAATCCTTGAAAAATTATTGAAGTACAAGGGACCATTGAGAAGCTTTGATTGTTACTTAATATTGTATTTTTTCTCTTGAAACTTTACTAGAAATCGAGAAATTGTTGAGTAAAATACAAGAGATTAAAGAGCTTGGAACATACACAGTGTAAGTGTATGGGCAGAAAAACGGTTTTACCCGACTCAGACCTTGATGAGGAAAAACGACGCAGCAGAACATTAAGCAAATGGTTGCCATTAAAGGCGTTCATCTTTACCTGTGAAGGGTGCAGGAATGATGGGGCCTCTGTTTCTCCGGCAGGACCCGGTGGAAAGGGCTGCGTGTCAAACCGCACTAATAAATGGCCTGGCTAAATCATCCTTTAATTTGGCGCCACTGTTTTGGAAAGGCAGACCCCTGTTACAACTGTAGCCTCGTGCAGACCCAGTCAAAGTTTAGCCATTAGGAAGCAGATCCATCATGTCTCGATGTGGCCGGTAATGAATTGTGTGCATCAGTGTCATTAGGTCTTTATGAACCGAAGGCTTAGAAATATTAAACGCATGTCATTAAAGCGCCTCGTAATGATGTGCTCAGGTTAATGGGGGAAATAGGCTCGAGTGGCCTGCTGGAGGAAAAAAAGGTGTTGATTTTGATTCATTACAGGAACAAAGTGAGAAATGTTCATCGAAAGGAAATGTTTTTGTAATTGAACGGCAGTTAAGAGCAAAATGGTAATTACACACACATGCGTACAATCACACACACACACACACACACACACACACACACACACACACACACAGAGTGAACTTTTTATTGATATAGAGCATGTAAATGGCAAATGTAACATGAAAATAAATCCAATACATTAATAAAGCAATAAAATCATCAAAAGGCAAAACCACCGATAGAAACACACACACTCACACACACTCACACACACAGTTCAGTTCTTTTATTCTTACACTTTTGTACGTTTTGTTTGTTTGTTTGTTTTTTGGTTTTTTGTTTTGTTCCCACTCACCAGGAGTTTTTTTATTTTTAATTTTTTTTATAAAGCCCACCTACATATGCTGATGCTTGTTCATAGTGGTCAAATTCTGAAAACTTTCCAAGGGGGTGGTGTATTTAAATGCTGAAAGGCTGGGGGTGGGTTGACGATTTATCACGTCACCATTTCAACTGTAGCTATATGTACTTTTTATAGCTCAGAAAAAAACTTTGGGTTGCCTTTGAATTTTTTTAGTATAATGGCATTGCTACACAGCTAGCTGTAAATATTAAACACGAAATGCAGTGTGTACTGTTGCTTCTTTTATGTGTGTATTTGTTTCATCTGTAAAAGCCAAAAAATTCATAAAATTCACTTAATTCAGGAAAAGACAAAAGTGTATTTAGAGGGTCGTCTACACGTGTAAATGTCATTGATTTGTAAGGAATTTATATCACATGTTCCACTTTATAATACAACCTTGGCCAAAAGTTTTGAGGATGACACAAATATCAATTTGCACAAAGTCTTCTGCTTCAGTGTTTTTAGATATTTTTGATGGATGTTTCTATGGTATACTGAAATATAATTACAAGCATTTTATAAGTGGCAAAGGCTTTTATTGGCAATTGCATTAAGCTTAAGGAAAGTGTAAATATTTGCAATGTTCATCCATTTTTTTTTCAAGAGCTCTGCAAGAGGTCATACATTTGCAGACTTTTCAGTTTCTTCTTTCCATTGCCCTCAACACTGAGTCTGGTTCTGCTTAAGATTTTATCTATAAAGGCCTCCCATGGAGTTTTTACTTGCTGCTGTCAACTCTGGCTTTTTCGTTAATCTTCTAAATCTACAGGTGTATTTCTGTACGTTTGTGACAATTAAAAGTATTGTCGCATACACTGCACATACATGCTCATATGGGCAAAATATCTACAAAATACTGATTGGATTTCGAATAATTGTTGAATTAATGTGCATATTAAATATGACAGGGTTCAGTGTTATTCTAAATCATCAGTAATTATTTCAAACCTTAAAGTTATATACAGTATGGTTTTTAGAATCCAAATTAGCTTTATTAGTTACAGCATCATTTAATTAAAATACAATTACAAGTATAATTATAATTTGTTATGTTTTTTTATGCTGTTTATCGTACTTTTTCTGAAGCTGTAACAGCAAAATGTTAATTGCCCCGATGAAAAGTGTGCGCCTACTTCCTCAGCACGCACATGCCCTCACACTGCCTGGTCGGTTTGATATAAAGAGCTTGTGATTCATTGAAGGCAAGCGATCGTAAGCGATAAGTGATATCGCGTAATAACATTATTCCTAAGGGGATAAAAAAGAGGGTGGCGGTTTTATAAAGTGGATGATTTGGCTTATTTTGGAACACATACACACATACACACAAACACACACACACACACACACACACACACACACACACACACACACACACACACACACATATACTTTCAAATGAAACCCTGGTAGTTCACCTACATAGTGAAACCAAACACTGTTTTGACTTCAATTTGATGGCCTTCTTCCAGGTCAACTCTCTCTCTCTCTCTCTCTCTCTCTCTCTCTCTCTCTCTCTCTCTCTCTCTCTCTCTCTCTATTTCTTGCTCTGTCTCTCTTTCTCTGTCTCTCGCTTACTCTCTCTGTCTCTCTCTCTGTCTTTCTCTCACTCTTTCTCCTGGCTCTGGGAGCAGCGTTGCATCCCAGCAGCAGTGCAGTGCTCCAGGGGAGAGAGCACAAAGGCCCAGCGGCAGGGCCCTTTCTCCCCCAGAGCCACTAGCACCTCCTGCGCAGCCCGCTGGCACTCTGTAAATGATGATTAATCACTGGGGGCTGGGTGGGGGGCTCGCACCCTGACACAGCCATAATGGCGGTCAGCAGGGCCGCGATAGGCCGGCAGGATCAGTGGGTGCGAGCGATCCTACCCGAGTGGGTGGATGTCTAAGGAAGATGGACGACCTCTGTGAGGGCCTGGCGGTTTGGAGTCCTGTCATTAGCAAGAGAAAAACAGACAACAAAAAGGAGGGCAACTTCTTCCTCTTTTTCTCTCTCTCTCTCTCTCTCTCTCTCTCTCTCTCTCTCTCTCTCTCCCCCTCTTTTACTCTCTGTCTCTCTCTCTCTTTCCGTCTATTTCCAATCCCTCTCCCTTGATCGGGGTGTAAGTGTGCGCTTGTGGCGTGTGCTTAACAAGCAGCCCAAATGACATTTTGGAATGTTATTAAGCATCACGACAAAGCCATAACAGAACAAAAACCAATCCCAGGAACCGGCTCAAGTTACACGTGTACCCAATCTCGCTCACTTGGTCGCCGTGCACCTTCAGCAGGGAGCGCAGAGCTGCACTGACAGTTACAAATGAAGCCCCGATTCATTATTTTCCAGGGAATTCTGAGCACTCCACATGATGATGGAGATGCAGCTATAGCTCGTGTCTGTGCCCATTTGGATGAAGATGCATCACGGAGCCTGAACCGAGACTCCAGGCCGACAATTACATCAAGGCAGCTATCGGACTCTCTTCTTCTCCTTACGGACGGATCCGGTGCGGAGCGGAGCGGGTAATAATGCTCGCACAGAAGCCCATTAAGAGCAGTCTCAGTAGAGAAGCTCATTAGCATGTTGAAATCCCCCCCATCCACACACACACACACACACACACACACACACACACACACACACACATTTGTGTAATTCTATAAGCTGTTATTGCTTCCAGAGTCCTATTCTTTAATGACACAATTAATGCCGAAAGTTTATCAGCAAATTAGTGTGTGTTGGCCTCACCGGCTGAGATTTGTTTTAATCTGGAGTTCAGTTACCTCATTCGCCTTCCCCCTAATGAGCCATCTCTGTTAATTAAACAAAAGAGGAGAAGAGGCGCTGTGCAGTTCTCCTTTGTGCTCAGGCCCAGCACCCCGTTTTGGCTTCCTGTTGTTGATTTCAATTTGAAGACAGAAAGTATTCAGTAATGGCCCACACTCTTAACTCTATGCTTATAACAATGAATAAACCGAGATGTCATCAATTATCTTGTACATGCTGTACTGCGCGTTTGCATCATCAGCTGGGTATGTTACAAAAAAAATAAAAATGTACTCAAGTTTTTGATATGGTTTATTAATGGCCTAAATATTAATACAAATATTTATCTATTTTAATGGATCATTTCATTGATGTCAGATTTTTTTTACAATATTGAATATTTTCATGGATATATTCATATATTAGAAATAAATTATCTTTCTATTATTCATAACTATGTATATATAGGAATCAGAAATAACTTCACCATATATTTAACACTACATGATGGCAGGTTGTGGGAACAGGAGCTGACAGGAATACTGACTGAAACCCCCCTGGTCTCATTGTCAACATCTTGTCTGAGTTTCCTGCTGAAACCACCGACACAGTACACTCACGTCTCCATCAGCAGAAATTCATTCTCCAGATCTGGGAGACAAAAGCAGGAGTTCTCCTCCAGCTCAGCCTGGCGCAGGGGGCCCGGTATGACACTTCCTGCCTGGCTCAGAGGCTTTCAGTGCAGCTCAGGGACGCAAGGTTTGATGATTAGCCGACTCAGCCTGGACCACAGGCCAGACAAGGCAGGACGCCTTGTCGTCCAATCAAGGCCTCCTCCATCATGGTCGCTGTGAGTGGCTCTCTGCCATCAGCAGTGTGTAGGGATGAAGACGAAGCACCCTGCAAGCTAATTGGACATGGCACGTTACAAGCAGAGAACAAGCTAAGTGGAGCTGGCCGTCAGAGGAGACTGATTAGCCTGCGATTGGGGTGGAGTTCTTGCACTACATAAGCACAACGTCAGTTCCTGCTCCTGGTCAAACATTAACACGCAGCCTAAGGATCCTCCGGCAGATCCATGTGGAGATCAAGCCTGCCAGAGGAAGTGACCACTTTGAATATAGAGTTGTATGTCAGGGGCCTGTGTGGCCACACAAAGCCATCAATCACACTCTCTTTGTTTTAATGAGCACAACAAGATGCCAGTGAATGTCAACGAAAATTGCCCAGTCTGTACTTTTTTACTGTATGAGGGACATTGGTGCACATGGAGAATGACAAGGTAGAGAAAGTAGCAGGAAGCTGTACGAAGAAAGAAAAAAAATCAGTGGAGTGTATACGTGGTCCTGCTGACAAATGAATAAATTACCAATTGAATAAGAGGATTTTTTTTGTTTTTTAACTCTGCCTCTCAATTTGCTATATGCTAAAAGTAAAGCCTACGAAATCAAAATTGGGATACCTACCTCACAGTGACTCAGATGTGCTGTCATTTTTTCTCTAGTGTCTCTTCATCCCAGGTAGCCCGACCCACAAAATTGGCCTTCCCATATACAAAGAGTAAAATGGCTCTCTCAGGTGTGTGTAAAAAACACATATGCTGTAAAAAGTGCTCAGTTCTTGTCTGACTCATTTATACATACCCCTGAGTAGTGTCAGAGACAGGAACATCCATAACTCGAGCAAAAGAAAAGAATATGGAGATATTATACAGTTACATAACCACCAACCATTTTTATTGGTAAACAAAATACATGGTTTACGGTACGTATCTCGGTTTTTATGTCAGGGTTCGGTACAATTTTGTTACGGTAAGGGAAAGAAATGCAAAATATAAAATTGCTTGTCATTTATTTATTAACACAGTTTATTATTAGCAGCATTTGAACAGTGTACCTAAAATAACTGTGTAAAAATATTTGATATTTTTACAAAATAAAATAGAATAACTCAAATAAATGCAATACACTTTTTTATTATATTTACTAAATTGAGCAATCAATTAAATATAAAACTTAATTGAAAAATCGAATTAAATAGTTTTCATTTGTTATGAACTATTTGGGTAATACAGATGTGTGTGTGTGTGTGTGTGTGTGTGTGTGTGTGTGTGTGTGTGTGTGTGTGTGTGTGTGTGTGTGTGTGTTTTACATTTAATACATTTTAAAGATATGTTCTACTTAAGTACTTTATTTGTTTCAGCATACAAATAACAAATAGCTCCATTACTTTAATCCTTCATTTATTCACTTCCTCGGGATGCAGAATTCTCAGGATTTTCTCCTTTTTTTAAGAAATTCTCCTTTTAAAGAAATTATTTATTTTAAATTCTTAAATTCTTAAAAGCTGGACATAAAATGCTAAAGAATCTATAAAGCTAGCGTTAGCCTCTAGCCACTTCCTGGTTAGCCGCTAACGCTAGCTCTATAGATTCTTTAGCATTTTCATGCATCTGGAAAACAAATCAGATTTCCTGTACAGCGTGAGGAGCCACAGTGACACTGAGATAACTCTAGTTTCTTATTTATGCCCCTGGCATTTATGTGTATGTTTTTAAGTTTAGTAAAATAATATTAATTAAAAAATGCATTTAAACTGCAAGGGTGGAAAATAAACAAACTTGCGGTCTGCCAAATAATACGTTTCTAAGTACACTCAGATTGTAACTATGTTCCGCATGTGAAAAAATTACTGCATTAGGTGCTCTTGTTCACCAAAACTAAAGCCCTGTACCAAATTTCAATACAAACGTGTGTACCGTTCCACCCCTAGTTTCTGGTCTCGTTAGTAACTGTAGTAGTAGATGTAAAAGTAGGACATATTAATATACTAATTACGGATATTAAATAGGTTAGTATGCGGTAATTACCGCCAGAAAATAATTATATAGAAAAGAGCACTTATTAAGGATGTTCATGTAGATATGAACTTGTGTTATGTTACAACTATTAGGGATCGACATGATCTTAATTGTGGCATTAATAAATAATTTTATTGGCACCTAAACAGAAAATTGTAAAAATACACAAATAAGTAGCTTCTGAACTTACAAGTTGTAAATGCATAGGTACCCCATAGGCAGGAACAGCAATATACCTGCTAGTAAAACATTTACTTAAACATATACTTAAACATGTACAAACATTTAACATTGAACCAGTAACTAATATCTCATGTTTATCTCATGTTTCCTGTGTAATGATTCCAGGCATTATTACTTAATATATTAATATATTCATTACTATTTAATACAGTATTATTTAATAGTAACTTACTGTGCTATACATTCTAAAAGTCAGTATATATATATATATATATATATATATATATATATATATATATATATATATATATATATATATATATATATATATATACAGTGGGTACGGAAAGTATTCAGACACCCTTAAATTTTTCACTCTTTTTTATTTTGCAGCCATTTGCTAAAATCATTTAGGTTCATTTCTTTTCCTCATGAATGTACACATAGCACCCTATATTGACAGAAAAACACAGAATTGTTGACATTGTTGCAGATTTATTAAAAAAGAAAAACTGAAATATCACATGGTCCTAAGTATTCAGACCCTTTGCTCAGTATTTAGTAGAAGCCGCCTTTTGATCTAATACAGCCAGGAGTCTTTTTGGGAAAGATGCAACAAGTTTTTCACACCTGGATTCAGGGATCCTCTGCCATTCCTCCTTGCAGATCCTCTCCAGTTCTGTCAGGTTAGACGGTAAACGTTGGTGGACAGCTATTTTTAGGTCTCTCCAGAGATGCTCAATTGGGTTTAAGTCATTGCTCTGGCTGGGCCATTCAAGAACAGTCACGGAGTTGTTGTGAAGCCACTCCTTCGTTATTTTAGCTGTGTGCTTAGGGTCATTGTCTTGTTGGAAGGTAAACCTTCAGCCCAGTCTGAGGTCCAAAGCACTCTGGAGAAGGTTTTCGTCCAGGATATCCCTGTGCTTGGCCGCATTCATCTTTCCCTTGATTGCAACCAGTCGTCCTGTCCCTGCAGCTGAAAAACGCCCCCACAGCATGATGCTGCCATCACCATGCTTCATTGTTGAGACTGTACTGGACAGGTGATGAGCAGTGCCTGGTTTTCTCCACACATACCGCTTAGAATTAAGGCCAAAAAGTTCTATCTTGGTCTCATCAGACCAGAGAATCTTATTTCTCACCATCTTGGAGAACTCCATGCGGGTTTTCATGTGTCCTGCACTGAGGAGAGGCTTCCGTCGGGACACTCTGCTATAAAGCCCCACTGGTGAAGGGCTGCAGTGATGGTTGACTTTCTACAACTTTCTCCCATCTCCCGACTGCATCTCTGGAGCTCAGCCACAGTGATCTTTGGGTTCTTCTTTACCTCTCTCACCAAGGCTCTTCTCCCCCGATAGCTCAGTTTGGCCGGTCGGCCAGCTCTAGGAATGGTTCTGGTCATCCCAAACGTCTTCCATTTGAGGATTATGGAGGCCACTGTGCTCTTAGGAACCTTAAGTGCAGCAGAAATTTTTTTGGAACCTTGGCCAGATCTGTGCCTTGCCACAATTCTGTCTCTGAGCTCTTCAGGCAGTTCCTTTGACCTAACCCTAGATTCTCATTTGCTCTGACATGCATTGTGATCTGTAAGGTCTTATATAAACAGGTGTGTGGCTTTCCTAATCAAGTCCAATCAGTATAATCAAAAATTTCTGGACTCAAATGAAGGTGTAGAACCATCTCAAGGATGATCAGAAGAAATGGAAAGCACCTGAGTTAAATATATGAGTGTCACAGCAAAGGGTCTGAATACTTAGGACCATGTGATATTTCAGTTTTTCTTTTTTAATAAATCTGCAAAAAGGTCAACAATTCTTTGTTTTTCTGTCAGTATGGGGAGCTGTGTGTACATTCATGAGGAAGAAGAATGAACTTAAATGATTTTAGCAAATGGCTGCAATATAACAAAGAGTGAAAAATTTAAGGGGGTCTGAATACTTTCCGTACCCACTGTATATATATATATAAAATATTATTATTATTGTAATATATTTAAATCATTTTCATAAACCTTTTTACTTCAAAAGCTTAATCATCTTAACACATTATATATATATATATATATATATATATATATATATATATATATATATATATATATATATATATATATATATATATATAATATATGTGTATATAAGTACACATATACTTATATAATGTGCTAATTAAAAACAAGCTGTGTTTGTCTTGAATTGAGAGTAATAAGGCAAAAAAATGTTACAAAAAAAGTGTGGCAGTGAATAAATATCCAGAGTCAAGCTGTTTGAAGCCATGACTTAATTATGTCTATTTAGTGAGCATGTAATACTCAACTTGTGACAGCTATTGTATTTTGAAATGAGTTAGATGCAGAGAAATCAATAGAATTAGAAGACTGTGCTCACAGTAACCTAGACATGAAGATGATTGATTATATTCCACATTATGCTATTATACATAAAACATATAGAGTCATTGGCATTGCTATATGGATACATCTTCAGTCACTATAAGTATATTCTCAAAGCAAATAGTTTTTCACACATTCTTTTCCCACTGTATGGAATTCCAACTGCATTTAAAGCTATGGGTTAAATAACACAAAGTTACACAATTACACAATTTCAGTCTTGAAATATTAACTTGTGGTAATATTTCCACAATATAAATATTATATTGATATAATATGGTTATTTGATAATAAAAAAATGTATATGTGACCAGCTTTTATTAAAAAAAAAACTTCAAGCACCATGCCATTTTAAAAGCTCTGTAGGACTAAAATATGGAACAAAAGAATCTATTTTAATCACTGTCACAAAACCTTCAGCCTTTATTTACCCTCCCACAAGTGTGCGCGCACACACACACACACACACACACACACACACACACACACACACACACACACACACACACTCACACACACACACACACTACTGCCATCACAAGCTTTGTGAGTCTGTTTGCATAAATTGTTTGCATTGCTAATAATCGAGGTGATGAATTGTATTAAGAATTTCTTTTTATAAAAATGTACAGTTACTTTGCTTAAAACACTCTAAGATTTTATGTGGTTTGGGGAACACAACATGGCTGTTAAGCATGTTGTAGATGTCTATTGTGAAGAAATCATCTTAAATATAATCTTTGATCCTTCTGCTCTCTCATGCTCCCTGTTCATCTGTTTAGTTGGAATTTAGGTAATACATTAATTGCATTAAATAATTGTCTTTCTTAAAAAAAAAAAAAAGAAATCGCAGTCAAATAGAGTCAAATGTGTAATAATCATGGATAATAATTGTGGACACCTGAACATAAGATTTGTATGTGCATTTTAATAATTTAATCATTCCACATTTAGTGCCCATGGTGTTATAATAACCTCCACACTTTGGAAGATGTTCCACTAGATATTGAAGTGTGCTTGTAGAGATTTGATTTCGTCAGCTTCAAGGGTGTTAGTAAAGTTCACTGATGTTTCGTGAGGTGAGGAGGCCTGGGGTGCAGTCAGCGTTCCAATTTATCCCAAAGGTGTTCAAGAGGTTTGAGTTCAAAGCTCAATAGCAGGCCACTCAAGATCTTCCACTCTAACCCATGTAAAGCATATCTTCATGGAGCTGGCTTTGTGTACACTGACCTGTTCTTGCTGAAACAGGATTGGGTCAAGTAAAGCGTATATTTAATGATACCGCATCCAAAGACATTCTATGCAAACGCGTGCCCCCAACCTTTCTGTAACATTTTAGGGAAAAACCACATATAGCTGAAAAGATTGGGTGTCCTAATACTTTTGCCCATATAGTGTTTACTACAGTTGTTTTTCTATATGGCAAATGAATCTATCATTTAGCAAACTGTTTAGGAGCTAATATGCAGTAATTGAAAGCATACTGATTTGAGTAACTGGTACTGAAGTAATAAGTAAAAACTTGTCAGCAGGAAAGACTACTTTTTATTAATGGCTTAACAAATAACAAACTGAATGCTATAAGCAATGCTTTAAAATCAAGTGAACACCACCTTTACTAAACTTTCTTTCGGCTTCTCCCATTAGGAGTCGCCACAGTGGATCATCCATATTCATGATCCGGATGTTCGATTTGGAACATGTTTTTTACGCTGGATGTCCTTCCTAATGCAACCCTCCCCATTTATCTGGGCTTTGGACTGGCACTGAGAGTGCACTGGCTTGTGCAACCCTAACGGTTGGTGTTGGTTCCCTGACCGGGGATCGAACCCGGGCCACAGAGGTGAGAGTGCCGCATCCTAACCACTAGACCACCTTTACTATTTAGCTAAATTACTACTAGTTTAAAATAAGAAGGATATATTCATTTTTAAGTTAAATAACTAGATATCTAATTGCTTCCTATTATCATTACCTCCAAAAGTTCTGAAAATCAACATGATATGTGTAATACACAGCTTTCACACTGCAAAACATCAAAAGATCATTCAGCCAGCTAACAACTTACCTGTACATGTTTTATGTGCGTTAAATTACGAACTGTGAAAATGCACATTTTCTCATGTTTTCGTTTGTTTTTTTTTTGCATGATTTGCAGATTTCTATCGCATTGTTTCCGTTTCAGCTTTTTAAAGATAGCTGATCAATTGGGTCAGAGATGCACTTCTGCTTCCACTGTCTCAGTCACAGTGCTGCTGTGACTAAATATTCGGCTTTAATTGTCACATCAAGTGGCTTTTATTGTCATCTTAACTATATACATTACAATATAGTACAGGGCAATGTACCTCCAGGAACAAGGTGCTACTAGAAACAAAATAAATCAACATAAAATAACATGAAACTAACTAGAACATACTGATTAATACATAAAAATACATAAAGTACGCATGTAGAAATGTGTGCCAGCAACATTTAGTGCATAAATACACACAGCAGTGACCCTGTAACAGTGCAGTGCCAACCAGTACACATGAGATAAATAAATAAATAAATAAATAAATAAATAAATAAATATTATAATAAATAAATAATAAATGGCTCATATCTCTGCTCATAATCATTATTATTATTGTGTGTGTGTGTGTGTGTGTGTGTGTGTGTGTGTGTGTGTGTGTGTGTGTGTGTGGGTGCGTGTGCGTGCGCGTGTGTGTGCATGCGTGCGTGCGTGTGTGCTGTTATTTAGTAAGAGGGGGTGTATTATTTGTTTTACATAGTACAAATAAAAGTGCTATGATTTCAGTTTACTATATTAAAAACCCATTTCTGTAACAAAAGCACATAGTTTGTATGTGTCCACAATGATGATATGAATTATGCAGTAACTACAGTAACACAACTTAAGAGCTGATGATTCATATACAATTAAAGGAGTTCTAATAGACATAATAAACCAAGATTTAGTTCATAATTGTTCAGAGATTTGATCTTCACGCAGTCTACATTTGCATTTCGTCTACCATATAAAATAATTTGATGTATTCTATAACTTCATATAAAACAATTTATTTAGTTCAATAAACATTTACAATCAGTTTTAATAGTAGCCTTAGGCTATGCATAGCATCTGTCACACACATTCCTGTGAATTAGCCATTGGTAGAGTGACAATATCATATTAAACAGAGTGCATCAATCCACAGCTTTGCAGCTTGCACTATTGTCAAAGCTCCTGTTTTAGAAAATAAATCAGTTCGACCAATCAGAATTGAGAATTCAATAGCGTTGCATTGAATATACAATAACATCACCCGGACTGAATATGAAAATGAACCGTAGAAAAACTGATCGCTAGGACCAGTGAGGAAATGTATTTTTGGTCTTTAGTCTTTTCCTGGATTTTTCAGGTCAGAGTCAGTACAATGTTCAATGTACGTAAATCAGAAGATAGAAGAGAAAGCTTCCCACAGTGTCAATGAGAAATAAAATATATTTAGGACAGCTGAGCGACTCGGGGAGAAAATAGCGCCAGGATGGATTAATGGGCAAAAAGTTAGCATTGCATTGAGCTTAAATAGAATTAAGTCTACTACAATTGCCCGTATTGCAACATCTATAAAGATGTCAGCGATTGGGAGGATCGTTACAAGCGTAAATTGCCTGCCAGGGATATGAGAATAGGCACTGGGCCATTTATTACCCCCAGGCCTGCTGCAGAGTGATCGAGCTGCGCCTGGTTTGCTCAGGAAAAGCATTAGTACGTCTCTCTTATAGACGAAGCGAAATTCACTGCTTTTGCTAAGCGGAGAAGACAGTTGATATTCTCCGCACTATATAATGAATAACTAAAGTGGAAAATGATATCAGTATCAGTCTAATGATAGAGCTGCTTTTATAGGGTGAAGAATCGCTCATCAGTTTGCTATTTGCAGATTCAAATTAAAGGACGGCTCCAAAACGATCGCGGTACCGTTGCGGCTGAAGAGCCATTCGTCATATTTTGATGTGATCCTTATAATTTGGACGTATACCATATACAGACGAGCAACTGCGGAGAATCGGGAAACACACCGACAATCTTCCACAAATGCAAAATGAGGCAATAAAGCATGTAATAAAATCAGTAATACCCTGATGTGGAAGTTTATCCTGTAATCATGTTTTGGCCTCAGACTTCTATTTCTCACCAATTAAAACAGTTAAAGAGAACTCAGCCAGCTGCATCATATTTCTCCGTGCAAATGATGGGAATTCAGCCTGTTCTCTGGTGACAGCAAATCTAATAAATAGCACAGTCTTCTCTTTTTTCTGGGGTTTTTTTTAGGACGCAGGTGCTGGCTAACTGTGCTATTAGTCTTATATGATGTGATCACTAGTAGAGGTTGAGTGAAGCAAGAAATCTGGAGTAGATAGTGCTTTCACAGGAAATGTGTTAAGTTTGTAATGGCTGGAACACTTGTACAAAGCATATATTGAAGCTTCTTAGGTGTATACAGGTATTTCTATGAAAACCTCAACTGTCTGCAGGAGTCGTGTAAGTAATTCTTGTCACACACACTTCGAGGTGCGGCTCGAAGCTTCTTGTTTGTATCGAGTTTGTTATTTGAAACAACTGATCAGCATTCAATTTAAGTGATATTAGCAGTGCGGGACTCACGTTGACTAATTTACTCCTACTCTGATGTACAAACATTAGCAGCCATTGCTTTTTTTTTCCTTCCCTTGTTTTTTTTTTTAGGTTGGACGTGGTAATGCCTCTGCCTCCCACTCGATTGTGGCTAAATGAAAGACTTTGGTGGCTATATTTCCCCCCAGTTCCTCCCACTCTCCCCTAACAACATTAGCTGTACTTTAGGGCCGATATTGTTTCCTATCAATTCTATTCAGGAGAAATGTGAGCTCGCGAGCGTCATTATGAAGCAGTTAATGAAATCATACAAGGTGTTTATGCATGCCGGATCTCGGGACGGCGTAATCTCGCGGCTTATTAAAAGTGAACTTACCTCCAGTCTTGTCTGTAGAGGGCTGATTAGCTTCGGATGCTTGCGAATCAAATGACAGGCTTTGAGACTCGGGGTCAAAGGTCACAGTTTGATTATCACTCACGCGTCAGTTTAATTGTCGGACTAATACATGCGTGAGCAGGCATCCGCATCTTCGGGGCGAAGGCTGCAAAAATGAAGTACAGAGCCTAAACAGACATATGATAATGTAATTTGGGAATATAGTAAAGATAATAGTGATGAGTGAGTGGGGGAGCTTTTGTTTTTCTGATAAACACACCCACACCTGACCGACTTTTACAGAACTTAAGTTTTACAGGTAAACTTTTATAGATTGCTTTTTCCCTCGCATTTATTTGCATGATCTGATAAAAAAAAATTCGGCTTCTGC
>NC_139585.1:22858448-22915948 GCF_946808225.1 Silurus aristotelis
CGGCTTTATACTGCAATTCAGTGCGAACAATTTTACATTCGTGTCTCCATCTGTGAACAGTTGATAGCTGAACGTAACTTTTTTTTTCATGAATTCATGTTAAAGGATTTCCTGGGTACACAATTACACCATTTGAACACACAGGTTACAGTTACAAAAGGGAATTACTTACATTAATTACTTTGGTGGCATCCAGGTGTGGTTTTATTTTGAGTCGGGTTCCTCTCGAGGTTTCTTCCGTTATATCGTCTCAGGGAGTTGTTCTTCACTACCGTTTCATGATTTGCTCATCATTTATTGTGACCTTTATAAGCAGTATAATTCTCTGTCATTAGTGATAAAGAAAAACCCCAAACGATAAAAAAAAAAAAAAAACGAAATGAAAACATGATTTATTGTCGAGTTCAGGATCACCGACACTGAGTTTGAGACTGTGACCTCTTTGATTATTTCGCACTCTGGCATCATGAACTGCAGCGTGGAAAGTGGAAAGTATGAATTTCAGATGTACATGTTTCTGTTAAGCTGCTTTGTGACAGTGTCCAAGTTTTAAAGGGCTTCCAAAATGAAATAATATTGAATTAAAATAATGATTATGGCACAAGCCTAAGATTTTGAATAATTACCATTTGAGAATGTTTTCACAACCAGGTTTGATCATTTCATTTGAAATAAAAAAAAAATAAAAAATTTGTGTAGGAACCACAAAAAATACATTATACAACGTTGACACCTGACCAATAGGTGTGTATGATGCGCATTTTGAACATCCCATTCACGTTTAGATTTTAAATTATGCTTGTGGAGGTTTAGTGCTCATTTAGCTACAAAGGTGTTAGTAAAGTCAGGTTCTGATGTATGTGAGGTGAGGAGGCCTGGGGTGCGGTCACGTTCACATTGATCCCAAATAGGGTTTAATAGGGTTGAGGTCAGAGCTCTATAGCAGGCCACTCTACTTTCTGAAGATCTTTTACTCCAAATCATGTGAAAACATATCTTCATAGAGCTGGCTTTGTGCACAGGGACATTGTCATGCAGGAACAGGTTTCAAGTGAAGGGAAAATGTTATGCTCCCACATCCATAGACATTCTATGCAATTGTGTGCCTCTAATTTTGGGGCAACGGTTTACTCAAAAAAACATATGGCTAAAAAAGTCAGGTGTCACGATACTTTTGCCTATATAATGTATATTACAGTTGCTATTCTTGCATATATCAATGCATTTCTTTACACTGATTATTTAATAATATATATATATTTTTTTTTTAATTATAAAAGAAATAAAATAACATTTTACTTTCTTTTTATTATGTGTGATATAATAAAAAAAAACCACTGTGATATGTGTAAATAATTTAAAAAATGCATATACTCTACTTGATGGTGCTTGCGGATCATGGTTTCTCCCTGCAGCAGAGCAAACTCACCTCATCACCACAAGATTGACTTTAGCGCTTCTCT
This sequence comes from Silurus aristotelis, assembly GCF_946808225.1. Taxonomy (NCBI): domain Eukaryota; kingdom Metazoa; phylum Chordata; class Actinopteri; order Siluriformes; family Siluridae; genus Silurus; species Silurus aristotelis. The sequence continues at coordinate 22,859,912 of NC_139585.1, forward strand.
TTGCTTTGACACACTTACGCCGAAATGCATCCATCTGTTGAGAATGAGATTTATTCTGGATTCTAAAGAATATTTTCATATTCAGATTTCATTACCATCGCTCCAATCTGTAGAGTTATGACTCTAATAATACCAACAGTATTGCGAATGTATCTTTCTCCCAGCAATATAGAAAAGCCATTTATGGAATGAATCATTAGCATTATGAGTTATGTTCAATGCACAGCCTTTTTTTTTTTTTTTTTTTTTGTCGTTGTTGTTCATTTTCCTGCCGAAATGCCATGGGAATTATTTAACAATTGAATGTCATAACGATTTGTGGTAAAATTTCAAGATATACGGTATGTCAGTCTCTGGAGGAGATTCTATCTCTCATATTTCGTATATAGCAACAAGAGAAAGTGTGATTCATCTTTTCTTATCGCAGCAGTTTACTCTCAAAAGTTACTTGTGGTTACCAAAACATTTGGTTATACAAACTAGAGGTGGCCTTTTTTGCAAAAAAAAAAAAAAAAAGAGTGTTATGTGTCATGGGTATGGATATAACCGTTTAAAGATTGGGTTTGTATGTAATAGTGCACCAATTGCCTTTTTCTGGAGGACTGAAATAATTCATAATAGTTTCATAATAATGCGACAAGTAAACAGGTCTTTTCCAGAAACCTCGATTTGACCTTGCGGTCACCTAAAGTTCATAAAGTGAGTGTCTTGTTAGCAGGCATGAACCACTTCCTCCTTTTCACAGTTCTAATAAAAATGCATTTGTTTCAGAATCATTTCTGGGACTAAATTGCAGAAACGTTTTTTTTTTTTATATAAAAAACAAAATTATTCATACAAATTTTAGGAACTGTGATCTAACTTTACTATACAGAATATCTCTAAGTAATTTATAATAAAAGACCAAGTTAAGTTTGGATGACAGAAAGTTATTAGTATTGAATCCTCTGGAGAGTAAGTGGAAAACCTGACAGTGGTGCAGAAGCTGAGAGCAGCACGCTAGCCAAACGTGTGTCGTGTAAAGAAAGAAATATTTGTCGAGCACATTAACTCACCAAGGGGTTCCCATTGTAAGCCAGGGGAGTGCCCGCAAAAGCCCCACACATTCCCCTTTTTTTCTCTTTAGGGACTGCCTGTGTGGGAGGTTGTGTGGGCTTCCCAATACAGTGGCTCTTAAGCAGACAGGAACTTTCCTGTGCGTTTCTTCAACCCAGAAACGGCCGGCCTAAGCACAATCCCGCCATCAGGACAGAGGCGAGAGTGGAGGACAAAGAGGAGAGCGGCGTACAGAGCGTGGGCTGGAGGATCCTGTCTCTCAAGGAGTCCCGGGGGCTCGGGAGCAGAGCTGGCTCATCATTACTTTTCAGCCAGGTGAAAGCCACGTCCTCCTACACCCAAATTCCACCATATTCATGCCTGTCGACCTCCCAGCTGTTGGACAGGGCGCTGTAAAAGCCAAGACAGCAGCCGAGGAGTGGAGGGGCTCCGAGCAGTGTGGGCAGATGCTTACTGTCGAAGTTAATGCAAATGAGCTCTATTATCCAAAAGATGATTTCCACTTTCCACGCTGCTGTTCATGATGCCAGAGTGCGAAATAAACAAAGAGGTCACAGACTCGAGCGCAGTGTCGGTGATCCTGAACTCGACAATAAATCATGTTTTCATTTTGTTTTTGTTTTTTTTATTGTTTGGGGTTTTCTTTATCACTAATGACAGGGAATTATACTGCTTATAAATTTCACGATAAATAATGGTAGATGAGCAAAAGAAAGCCAGTTTTGGAGAGAGAGAGAGAGAGAGAGAGAGAGAGAGAGAGAGAGAGAGAGAGAGAGAGAGAGAGAAAATGAGAAAGAGACAGAACAAGACCATTTCTATTCCCCTGTACATTTTTTTTTTCAATGAGTTATGACTCGATTCACATTTGTCTGTTGGCCCGCTGGACACCCACGGAGTTCCTCTGAGCTCTTTATTCCTGCTTGAACACATTGTGCTGAGAACAGAACCGGCTTTGCACAGGACTCATTAAATCAGGATATTCATGTGAATTCCAGAGACCCAGAACAATTCAAGTCTCATGATTGTCAGAGAACTCACATGTCCAGATGCTGAGCCGGTTATGCTTCACAAGATTAAGTAACATGCAGGTACTGTTTGCCCCCGTCTAATACTACAGGCCATGACAAGGGCGCAAAACTTTGAAGAAGCTGCTTAGTCTTAGAAAAGGCTTGGTATAAGGAGACATGGGCAAATGTTTGTGGACACCTGACCATATTGCGTTACTTAAACTTCTGTGACAGACAGACAGACAGACAGACAGACAGACAGACAGACAGACAGACAGACAGACAGACAGACAGACAGGCAGGCAGACAGACAGATCTCATACAAAAATTCACAAATCACAGAAGAAAGCAGCATCAAAATAATTGAATCAGCAGAAAAAAATTTTAAGAGGAAAAAAAATTTTAATAAGTCGATAAATTGTAGTAAGAAATAATAAATAACTGTCATCAACAACCCTTTAAGTAAATGTAAATGACGTCACAAATATGAACAAGAGATATGACGTGAAAAAGGAACTTCCTATCCCACTTTATATTAGAAACAAAATTGCCTTTTTATACTAAACCATTAGAATTTTCATCAGTGTTATGGTTTACATAAGTTTGTACTGCAACCTCCTGAGCTAACTTAGTAAGGGGCAAACTCACCTGACACAATGCCTGGCTTAAACTAATACACTTGTGGCTGAAGGAATACAAAAAATCACCACAGCCAAGCTTCAAAATGTAGTGGAACGCCGTCTTGGTAGAGTGGAAGTTATTAAAACAGGTAAGTACGACTGGCTTCATGTTAATGCAGATGTTTTTTTATTTCAAACTGTTAGTGTCTTAATACTTTTGGTGATATAATGTATGTGCATAATGATGGCAAATTGCTTAAAAAGTGCTATACAGTAAAGTTATAACGACACAGTAAAGCTTTCATTCTTATTTTCATTACCAGTTTCATGTTTCATGGCCCCGTATGTGAGTGTATGTGGAAGAGTCACTGACCTGTACCTGAGATTACTGTACTCTCTAGTAAATAATTACCAGAAACTTGACTAAAGCATCCAGCATCGGTCAACACAAACAAAGCACTCAAGCGGATGACATCATCTGATAAAAAACGACCACAGTGCTGCATTAATGTGGCTGCGTTGCTTTGTAAGGAATTTCCAGCCACGGAAACATAACAGCTTTGCATACCGAGCTGAGGACTTCGCGCCTGTTATCAGATCTGTGGTTTTACATTTAGCACTGAATATCACTTTTATTTGTGAATTTTATATTTTTATGCACGTTTTCACTGCTCATTTAATTCAGGGGCTGTCGATCTTAAACACCTGGATAATCCACGGACACTCTGTACACAGTCCCAGTAACGCAATAAACATTAGTAGGGTTAGTTAAACACAGTGTTAAAAAGTAATACACAAGCCAGAATTCACTCGTCTCAGAGATTAGGAGCTAAGTTTCCATGATGGACAATGATGTCTCCATGACTGTTTGTCTCATTTCAAATGAAACATAGGCATAGAAATCTTAAAATAATATAATTTGTAATATATGTAGTGTGATCTACTAATGAGTGTGTGGTTTATTGTTATTACACAGCAAAAATTCCCTACATTAATATGCGCAGAGATGTTCGGCTGGGGATTTTATTGTATAAAGAATGTAGACAGGAAGGATTCACTAATAGTTTGGTTAATGGAGAAAGGTAGACGTTTTTTTTGCCCTTTTTTCTTTATTGACATAAGATTTTTATTGTTGAAAGAAAAACAGATCAAAATAGTTTTCTTTCTAATTCTTCCTGGTGTTTTGTCTATTATATTGGAATTTCACTTCATAAAAATGGGACAGGGGCATTAGTAAGATTTGACACTGATGGTTCGTTCTATTTTCGAGGTTTAACCCTCTATTTTCGAGGTTTTTCCCATGGACCCTTGATCCATGGAACAGGATTTGAGTCTTTTATTTCATGTAACACTAGAGCATACAGTTTGGAGAATGTGGGTTAAGATGTTGGACTTTTGTTTAGAAGGTTGTGAGATCAAATCCCACCATTACTAAGCTGCCACTATTGGGCCCTTCCCGAAAGGCCTTATCATTGTATGTGGCTCCGGATAAGGGCGTCTGCCAAATGCTGTAAATGCAAATGTAGGAGAATAGTTGGGAGGTGAACACTTGTCTATAAATGTGAAGGTCAGGTGTCCACAGATTGCTTGGAATAAACACAGGCCTGTTTTTTCGTCACTAGTTCATGCTACAGGGTAAAACAGAGCTCTGGCGCACCCTGGTGGTAAACGTGAACAACTGCAGCTTTGAGGAGCAGTAAACCAAATACCAAATTATCAATTTAATTTAGTTTTTTATGTGTTGAAATGTATTAAATGTATACAATTTATATAATTATACCAAATTTGAAAGATTCTAAATAAAATAAATCTAAGAATTTCAAGCCAATAGTAGACAGGAAGTGACGCCAGTACTACGGCCACGTCATATGCGTGCGTCCGTGTGTGTTTTTCTACTGTGTTGTTGTCAAAGAAGGAACAATGTTGATTGCTGCTGGGATTTATAGTGTGACGTCACGGTGGGCCACTGAGCGCCTTTGAACATCAACACCACACTCTAATGTAGCCCAGACGCGTGGAGAAGAGAAGCATGGAGGTGGTGGACAGTCCGGTAAATCTGGTGAGTTTCTCTCTGTTGCTCCAGGTAGCATTAGAACTGAGCTTCCCGGTGGTCGGTTCCCAAGCAGCGAAAACAAGTGCGCTTCGTAGTGTGTAGAGTCTGAAAGTAGTGCCCTTCTAACTGGGGGGGGTTTAAGGGGTCATTCGGGTTCAGGCGTGAATTAGTGGCTAGTTCACTTTATCGCACGCGCTAGCTGTGAAGCCATGGCGCCCTGAACAAAGCGGCTTGAGGTGAGTCATGAACGCGCGCCTGAGTGTACGTGTGCGCGCCTGAGGGTGCGTCTTGGGGTGGGTGTGCGCGCTTGAGTGTGTACGTGTGCGCGCTTGAGCGAGCTTCTTCCTCTCTCAGCTCATATATCACTTCTGTTTTTATCTCCTCATCAGTCCATCATGGCCTCTGTGTGACACATATCGTAGTATATATATTTTTTTAATCTATCTATCTCTATCTATCTATCTATCTATCTATCTATCTATCTATCTACACACATACACACACACACACACACACACACACACACACACCTATATTGACTTATGTAGACTGTACAGATGCATGTTCAACCTGTCAGCCCTGTTCCTAATGTCCAGCCAAACAGGAAGTCAGCTGCGGTTTGTGTCTCTCTCTTCCGGTCACACCAGAGACCACCAGGACTCCCCACCTACAACTCCAGAAATCACTCAGAGTAATAATAGAAACCCCCAGGGTCTACTTTCTTATACCCAAATTCAATTCACCCAATTAAATGTATTTGTAGAACACGTTTTCCAATGCACACTATCATGGAGCCGCTTTATTGAGCAAGTGAACGATTTGTCCTCAAAGTCGATGTGTTGGAAGCAGAAAAAATGGGCAAGTGTAAGGATTTTGACAGAGTTTAATAAATTGTGATGGCTAGAAGGCTGGGTCACAAATATCTGTACTTTATTCAAAGCTAACAACAAGCACAAGAAGGCAACAGGAAGTCTGAGGTTAATGTGGAGGAGACAGAGGGAGTCAGTGATGTAAACATGACTTAGACATTTCTGATCATCATCAACATTTCTCTGCTTGTGTTTTATATGGTGGATGTTCAGCCTGGATACATTCGTTGTGTAAAGTACATGTGAGAGCTCAAACTTCTTAACTTTAACTTGAGTGAAAAAGTGTAGTCAGTGCTTCAAGTCTTTCAAAACATAAGTATCTGCACTTCTGAGTGAAGGATGTGTGTACTTTTACCATCTCTGGTGTTCAGTATCTATCAAAACTGGTCCAAATTGCAGTACTAAGCCATTGTAGTACAGTGTTTTATAATAAATTACAGTCCAATTCATCTAGATCAGGACATCGGGCTGAGGAGGATATTGCCCAAGGCAACTTTGAAGGACTTGCAAACCTTTTATAGTTCGGACTGGTCAGTGTGCATGTGACAAATCTCCCAAGCTTTACAAAATGTTGGCCTGTCTGGCAGGGTGGCAAGAAATGAGCCTTTCCTTAAAAAGTCTTGTTTGCACTATGCAGAAACACATCTGGAAGACTTTAATGTCATCTGGAAAAAGGCTTAAGGATAGAAAGGTGAATATCTTCGAGGGCCAAGACTTAAACCCCTCATGGACGGACTTGAAGAGATTTGGAAAGTCCAGTCTGCTCAACCAAGGAATTTCACTGAGCTTGAAAACTTCTGAAAGGAGGAATTGGCGAATTTTCCTCAATCTAGGTGTGCAAAGCTAGTACAGACCAAGGGTGTAAGAAAAAATCGATACACATGAATATCGCTATATTATTTTTTTTGCAATACTGTATCGATTTTTCCAAAATGCAATATCCATATTTAAAATCGATTTATGGCAGTTGTTTCTTTTTGAGTTTATAATCAGCAGTGTTCTTATCTCTGAACCTGAACAGTCACAGGAAGTACTAGCACAAAGGCACGCCGATAATATTAGCGTTAATATCCACCTGTTTTCTAGGGCGCCGCTGTAAAACGGATTAGGGGTAAAACTTCCACCAGACATAATAGCAGCGTTGACTGGCTCGGGAACACGCGCACGGACGAGCATATGGTTGTGTTCTTAACGTCCGATTCCTTCAAATTAGATCCTATACCTAAAATAAGAAATATCCCAGTATACCACTTTGCTTACAATATCGCAATGTATCACAAAATATCGTATCGTGGCCCCTGTATCGGGATGCGGATCACATCGCCAGATTCTTGCCGATACGCAGCCCTGGTGCAGACATATCCCCAATGCAATTTTAAAGGGGTATGATTATGTATGTGTTTATTATCTTACACGTGTGTGTGTGTGTGTGTGTGTGTGTGTGTGTGTGTGTGTGTGTGTGTACACAATCACTAGATACAGTGATTGGCTTTATAACCTTTTCCAGACTGATAGATCTCAATTACTTTCTCTCATTTGTTTCTGAATTTCTTTGGATCTTAGCATGATGTGTAGCTTTTGAGGAACTTTTGGTCGACTTCACTTTGTCAGGCAGGTCCTATTTAAGAGATTTCTTGATTGTGAACTGGTGTGGCAGTAATCAGGCCTGGGTGTGGATGGAGAAATTCAACTCGGGTGTGATGAACCAGAGTTTTAACAGGGGGACAAACACTTTTTCACACAGGGCCATGTAGTTTTGGATTTTGTTTTCCTTCAATAATAAAAAGCTTCATTTTAAAACTGCATGTTGTGTTCACTTGTATTATCTTTGACTAATATTGAAATTAGTTTGATGATCTGAAGCATTAAAGTGTGACAAAACACTAAATATAAAAGTACAATTCTAGTGATTTATAGAAATAATAGAATATGGAATGTACAGTGAACTAGAACTATGTACAGTAAATATTAGACTTCCTTTGCAATTTAGTTATTACTTTACGCTTTCACTTACATTAGAAATAAAGAAATATGTAGGCATGAGAACGGGTTTAAGAGCATGTGATCTGACCACATATCAGTGTTGTAATAAGTTATGCCACAACACACTTTTCAGCATTGTGTAACTCTGACTGACTGACTGACACTTGGACTTTAGACTCAGACTTTAGAAACTGAAGGTTTACTATTTACTTTACTCACAGTAAATAGTGTACATTTTAAAATTGTAATTAAACTTTATTACTATCACAAGTATTATTTAGTATCAATCATTTCAGTCAAATCAGAACCCTATTAGCTTTTTATGTAGTTTTTTTCCCCCTTTCTGTTTACGTGTGTGTGTGTGTGTGTGTGTGTGTGTGTGTGTGTGTGTGTATGTATGTGTGTGTATATATATATATATATATATATATCATGAATCCTGTAAATGTCTAAGTGCTGTGATTTCCCCCTCCTCCTCCTATACTCCCCACATCTAATGTACTCTTGCACCTCTCTCTCTCTCTCTCTCTCTCTCTCTCTCTCTCTCTCTCTCTCTCTCTCTCTCTCTCTCTCTCTCTCTCTCTCTCTCTCTCTCTCTCTCTCTCTCTCTCTCTCTCTCTCTCTCTCTCTCTCTCTCTCTCTCTCTCTCTCTCTCTCTCTCTCTCTCTCTCAGGCCCATCAGCAGTGCAGGAAGGCAGACCGTTTGCTTGCTGCTGGGAAATATGAAGAGGCTATCTCATGCCACAGAAAGGCTGCAGGTTAATTATGTTTTCGCTATCAGTTATATGATGATGTCCCTCACAGGTTTGTATATATGTGTAGGTCATGAGTGAGTGACGAGTGAGGCACCGTTTCCATGTTTGGGAAGAGCAGGAAGCTCAGCAGCTGTAGAGTGTTTGCAAACAATTAGAGATTGTGTCTTTGATGTATTAGAAGTAATCTTAGTATAAGGAGTGAACCATGTGTGAAGTTTAGCTTCTTTTGTGTGTGTGTGTTTCAGAACTGCTGAAGGAGGGCATGAAGCTCACCGAGTGTGAACAGGTGAATTGCTCTTCATATGTATACCGATGGATAGATGAATTGGATGGATGAATTGATTGATTAATTTGATTTTTTGTATATCTATGTAGACTGGTAACCAGTGCAAGAAACCATTTCTTTAGTTTTTAGGAAAATAACCTCAAATTACCTACAATGTTCAAATGTTACACAAATGAAACAATTGGCAACCCCTGACGTAGTATCTTTTTAGCACCCGGTTCTTAAGTGTCTATCGAGTGTTTTGAGTGAACCAGTGATGTTTCCTAGGCTCGCCTGTCTTTAGAGCTGCAGCTAAACAGTCATGTGAAGCAGCAGCGGTTGATCGAGGAGCGCTGGAGGAGAGCAAAGCGGGAAAACAAGCCCAGAGTGCTTCAGGTGCCCCCTCACTCGTCCTCCGAGTCCGTCCCTGAGCTGAGCTCCTCCTCCTGTCCCGAGCGCGAGTACGACACCTGGCTTTACCTGCTGAGAAACCGAAGCTCAACCGGCGCTGCTCTTGAGCCGACCTCGGGCACCAAGGCCCTCAAAGACGACAAGACACGCCTGGAGGAGCAGCGCACCACAATCGAGGACCTGCGCCAGCTCCTGGAGCGCCTGTTAGCCGAGAACGAGCGGCTGACGAAGGAAAACGATCGTTTGCGCCAGGAGAACGCACGCCTGCGCAGGGAGAGCGATGCCGACACTCACCTGGTGGACAGCTCAGAGCTCTGGCATTTTCCTTCAGCACCTGACCAGCGCAATCCTGCGGGTATCACCATTCCACACCTGCCCCCACTCGAGATGCCCCCTCACGAGATCCCTCTAGAGGAACTGCCCGCGCTCGAGCTCCCCGAAGACATCCAGCACGAGCTGCAGGAGCTGCTGGATGGAGAGAAGATGTGAGCAAACACACACTCGCTCACCAAAAGGGAAAACCGAAACAAACCGGCGGCATCAGCGCAGTCGCGCCGCTCAAGTATTTCCATCTTGTAATTAAAATCTAAGGAGAATAAATCTCTCATGGTTAAAGCCGTGATCTTCTGACCAGCTCTGAGAGCGCATGACTGAGTCATGTCAAATATCAAAGCCTGGATTTCACCTGGGCATCTCAAAGAACCCACTTTATCCCAAACACGGACAGCTAACACTGTGAAGTGTGTGTGTGTGTGTGCGCGCGCGAGCGAGAGAACATGCATGTGTTTTTTAACGACGAATTCATTTTTTTCCCGATTTCGTTATTTCACGGCGGCATGCGGGAAAAAGCACGAACTCGCATCTTCACCGCCACGGATCGTGTCCCGACGTTTCCGCCGTCTCCCGACTCGGTCCTGCTCGAGATGCAGAGAGAAGATCAGAAACCTGTGTCACGACGTCTGCACTTTGAACGGTTCCTGTGGCCGCGGGAAAGAAGGAAAATACACAAAACCAGCCAAGCAATAACACATGCTCCTGTTCCCACTGTGGTTTTTTTTTTTCCCCTTTTCTCTTCAGAACTTGTGTTTTTGTCTTCGATTGTTTTTGTGTTTTTGCGCAGGAGCCTCGTATCCAAACCCGCTCGATCTCAACGGACGAATCTCGAAGCTTTTCCCAATCAAGTTCGTTTCGTGTTCGTTTTAACCCGGTTGTTTTTTTCGCGTTTGTTTCGTTATTTCTGACGTTTGTACTGTAATCAATCAACTAATCACACAGTTAATATATTTTCAGGTATAACTTGTGATTTCCGACTTTGAATATGCAGGAAAAACTTTTGAATCTCCACACAATTGTACGGGACGGAACCATGAGTCGGCGTCACGCCAGTCGCACTGATGCGGAACAAATCCACTCTCCACTTGTGCCACACGTGAAAGGAAAAAAAGACACTCTGAACTCTTTTTAACGGGGCGTAGAGACGTGTGTGTGTGTGTGTGTGTGTGTGTGTGTGTGTGTGTGTGTGTGTGTGTGTGTGTGTGTGTGTGTGTGTGTGTGTGTGTGTGTGTGTGTGTGTGTGTGTGTGTGTGTGTGTGTGTGTGTGTGTCATGAGGGAATCAAATCATTTCATTCAACATTTTTTGCAGATGAAATCCGGATGCATCTCAACCATTTCACTTCTCTGTGTGTGTGTGTGTGTGAGATTGTGTGTAACAAAGTCATCTGATGAGCATGTAATGTTTTGTCCTGCATGAATGGCAGTTCTCTAAAGTGTATGATCGTTCACTTATTATTATAAAGAAGGATTTATGTCTTCGTTTGCTCGTTTAATCAGATTTTGTGTTTTGTATAATGACATTCGAGAGTGAAAATCAAATAAATACCGTAGATCTGCAAAAGTTCTTTTATTATTATTTTTTTTATATATATATATATATATAAAAAAATCCTTGTATTGTCTCCCTCTAGTGTTCGATCGGTGTATTACATTATTTACATTACCAAAAAAAATCACAGTGCATGCTTTTGTTGTGCTGTTTGCATATAAAAATTAAGGCATTCAAGGCAATTGTTGCCAAGGATTGTGGGTATCTTTTATGGTCAAATATGTTTCAAAGAAATAACTCTAGTAGCAAGCGAAAAAAGCAATTCAAAACATTTTTTATATATAAATTACATGCATTTAAAAATGTAATGTCTGAAGTAGGGAAATCATGTCATGCATATTACCATAGACACTTTTCTCTGTGGGGACAATTATATGGAGTCGGAAATGTTTCTTTTTTTTATATGTCATGTCCTCCTTATGCACACCAGTATTGGGACAGATGACTTTTCCAAACCATACATTGTTCTCAGACTGTTATCACAAAGCTGGGCCACGCAACTCTTTAGGATGTGTTCGGATGCAGGAGCATGACATTTTTCCTTTCACTTGAACAAGGAGACCCACAGTTGTTCCAGCATGATGATGTTCCTGTACACAAAGCCAGCTCCATGAATCTATGCTTTATATGGGTTGTAGTTGAAGATCTTGAATGGCCTGATATAGAGTTCTGACCTCAACCCTGTTGAACACCTTTTGAGCTGAACTGGAACATTCGACCTCCTCACTTCATCTACATCAGTTCCTGATTTTGTGGCTGAATAAACACAAATGTCCACAAGCACACTCCAAAACCATCTTCCCAGAGAAGCGGAGGTCATATGGTGAGGTGTCCACAAACCTTTGTATAATGTAGTTTTATCAGCAGGAGTATGTGTTGAAGGCAGAGGTGGGAAGTAACGAAGTACAAATACTTCGTAAGTAGATTTTTTCGGTATCAGTACTTTACTCCACTATTCATTTTTCAAACTTTTTACTTTTACACAAATATCTGTACTTTTTACTTATTACATTTTCAAAACCGGTTCACTACTTTAGTTTTAATCCATTGATTTGGTGAAATTTTTTTTTTTTTCACTGTGCGCCGATTTCAGCTGAACAACCGATTTCCTGTCATTGCCTGTCTTTTTCAATCCACTGGTGTATAAAGTCCTGACTCTCACTCACCACAGATGTAGACTAGTTTATGGAGCTAAGAATCAGCAGGCAGAAGGCTGTAAGAAGTTTGGGGTTATTGTGGGTGAGACAGAGGGAGTCAGTGATGAGAACATGACTGAGAACAGACACATTCCTGATCATCATCATCTTTTCTCTGCTTGTGTTCTATATGTGGATCGTCAGCCTGGACACATTCATTAGGTAACATTTTTTAATTAGTTTTGTATTAAAAAAAATATATATATATATATATATATACACAGTGGAACCTCGGAGCTCGCGAGGGTTAGGGACCAAGACCGGTCGCGACCTCTTGATACGCCCCTTCCAACCCAGTAAAAACCCAAAGAACACTATACGAAATCGATTTAAATGAGTAAAAAACACTATTTCACTCCATAACACTTAATTATTAGACTATTTTAACAATACTTTATGTAAATTAACAGCAATTACAATGCTTAATTAAAAAAAATTAAGTACAGGTACAGTAAAGTATGCAGTAGAGAAGTACAGTATAATAATCCATAATAAAAATAGTTTTAAAGCATTTTTTAGACAATTTTAATGAGATAAACCTTGATTAGAAATGTTAAAACTAGCGTTTTGAGCAGCTCGCGGTTGCTCACGAGCCGATCTGAATGAGAGTCGCGAGCATGCGAGGTCGCGAGCGCTGAGGCCGCGAGCTCCGAGGTTCCACTGTATTTATATATTTGGCTGTCAAAATTTAAATTATTTTAATATTTTGACTTAGATATAAAATAAATAAATTAACTCCAGATAAAAAATATTTTTAATCAGTAAACCTTTGTTTTATTTCTGAGTCTCAAATCAAACACCAAAATCCGCCATGATTCTCAAAATTTACCCTCTGGGTGGCGTTTTGTGTGTTTTTCCCTCATAATAGCGACACGAACTTAAATTACTGTCTTTATTGATCGTACAGATAAAAACAATCTTCTTCTTCCTCTTCTTTTTCTTCTTTCGGCTGCTCCCATTAGGGGTCCCCACAGCGGATCATCCGTCTCCATACCACCCTGTCCTCTACATCTGCCTCTTTCACACCAACTACCTGCATGTCTTCCCTCACCACATCCATGAACCTCCTCCTTGGCCTTCCTCTTTTCCTCCTACCTGGTGGCTCCATCTTCAGCATTTTTCTACCAATATAATTCATGTCCCTTCTCTGCACATGTCCAAACCATCTCAATCTCGCCTCCCTCACCTTGTCACCAAAACATCCTACATGTGCTGTCCCTCTAATAAACTCATTTCTAATCTTGTCCATCCTCGTCACTCCCAACGAAAACCTTAACATCTTCAGCTCTGCTACCTCCAGCTCCACCTCCTGTCTTTTACTCAATGCCACTGTCTCTAATCCATACAACATCGCAGGTCTCACCACAGTCCTATAAACTTTCCCTTTCATTCTTGCAGATACTCTTCTATCACAAATCACTCCTGTCACTCTTCTCCACCCACTCCACCCTGCCTGCACTCTTTTCTTTACTTCTCTAACACACTCTCCATTACTTTGCACTGTTGACCCCAGGTACCTGAACTCCTCCACCTTCTCCACCTCTTCTCCCTGCAACCGCATCACTCCACTGCCCTCCCTCTCATTCACACACATGTACTCTGTCTTACTCCTACTGACTTTCATTCCCCTTCTCTCCAGCGCATATCTCCACCTCTCCAGGCTCTTCTCAACCTGCTCTCTACTCTCACCACAAATCACAATATCATCTGCAAACATCATAGTCCAGGGAGACTCCTGTCTGACCTTGTCCGTCAACCTGTCCATCACCACTGCAAACAGGAAAGGGCTCAGGGCTGATCCTTGATGCAGTCCAACCTTCACCCTGAACCAGTCTGTCGTACCTACTGCACACTTTACTGCCATCACACTGTCCTCACACATGTCCTGCACCACCCATCTGTGCATCTGTGGTGCTCTTCCTTGGCATGAAACCATACTGTTGCTCACAGATGGTCACCTCTTCTCTCAGCCTGGCTTCCACTACTCTTTCCCATAACTTCATGGTGTGACTGATCAACTTAATTCCCCTGTAGTTACTGCAGGTCTGCACATCTCCCTTATGCTTAAAGATCGGTACCAGCACACTCCTTCTCCATTCCTCAGGCATCCTCTACCAATCCAGAATCCTGTTAAACAATCTGGGTAAAAACTCCACTGCCATCTCTCCTAAACATCTCCATGCTTCTACCGGTATGTCATCTTCTCAACACACTCTCCTCACTAGTCAACACATTTCCCTCTCCATCCTTTATTGCTCTAACTTGCAGAACATCCTTCCCAGCTCGGTCCCTCTGCCTGGCCAATCGGTATAAATCATTTTCTCCTTCCTTAGTGTCCCTCATATGCCTTTTCCTTGGCTTTCGCCACATCCCTTTTTACCTGCTGCCGCATTTCCTTGTACTCCTGCCTACTTTTCTCATCACTCTGTCGATCCCACTTCTGTTTTGCCAACCTCTTTCCCCTAATGCTCTCCTGCACTTCCTCATTCCACCACAACGTCTCCTTGTCTTGCTTTCTATTTCCAGATGTCACATCAAGTACTTTTCTAGCTGCCTCCCTCATCACTCCTGCAGTAGTTGCCCAATCATCCGGCACCTCTTCACCACCACCAAGCCCCTGTCTGACCTCTTCCCTGAACCTCACACTACACTTTTCTTCCTTCAGTTTCCACCATCTTATTCTTCTTTCAATCCTTTCTTTCCTCCTCTTCTTCTTCGCCTCCAAAACCATCCTACAGACCACCATCCGATGCTGTCTAGCTACACTGTCCCCCGCCAACACCTTACAGTCTCCAATCTCCTTCAGGTTGCATCTCCTACATAGAACATAGTCCACCTGTGTGCACCTTCCACCACTCTTATACGTCACCCTATGATCCTTCTTCTTAAAATACGTGTTCACCACTGCCATTTCCATCCTTTTAGCAAAATCTACCACCATCTGCCCTTCCACATTCCTCTCCTTAAAACCATACCTACCCGTCACCTCCTCATCACCTCTGTTCCCTTCACCTACATGCCCATTAAAGTCTGCCCCAATCACCAATCGTTCTTTCCTAGGGAAAAACAATACATCATTTAAATCTGTAAAATGTCTATAATTTTATATATATATATATATATATATATATATATAAAAGCTTCCTGACTTGACTTGAAGAGGTGCAGTTTCTCCGGTATCACCTCATTAACTGTCCGTGTGGAAACATAGCAAAGGCTCTAAATGATGTCCACACGTCTCTGCACTGATATAGCCTTTATATTTAATCACTGTACATATGCTTACATATATATCACATGCTGTACATATGATACATGTTTAACACCTCCAAGCTGCCAGTTTTGGGCATCTGAGCATGCACTTAACTCACTACTGCTCATTTAGTAAATAAGATCATTAAGAGTCGCTCGGGATAAACACTAACAACAGGAAGTGGCTATATCTCGCTATCTTTGTCTCTCTATTTTCTCTATCTAATTGTCTCTGAGTCTCTTTTAGTAAATGTCTCTGTCTCACTGTATATGTCTCTCTCTTGCTGTCTCTCTATTCGTTTCTCACTCTTTCTAAAGCTGGGTCTGTGTCTCTTTGTCTTTGTCTCTGTCTTTCCTGCTTCTTTACATGTCTAACAAAGTTTTGAGTGTTAAAGTAATGCCATTAGTGATCTATGATGAAAGACTTCCCTGGTTTGATTCTTACCTCTAGTTTCATATTGAACATTATAAGAAGTTTTTAAAAACAGAACAATGAAAGATCATTAAAATTGGTTGCTGGTAAATCATGGTATATCAGTGGTGCAGGTGTTGGAGATGTGGCTCTTGTACCTGAGTCACTTCTCATAGACTTCGAGTTACTGAGAGAATGTACAGGAAGGAGAAGTTTTGACCCTCTACCATCATGATCTAAGAGAAAACACTGGTCTCCTAACTATAGAAAAGCCAAGAGTCCAATAAGCAAAGGCTTGTTTGCCTCTCCTGTGTTGGTGTAATGGTCAGTGAAGTGGTTCCTGCTATCTGACTCACCTGGTTCGATTCCTACCCCTTAGCTTTCCTTTAAATTGTTTAAAAAGTTTTTAAAATGAACCAAAAAAGGTCCTAAAAATCAGGTTCTTGCAGGAGATCCTGTGGCTCAATTGGAAGAGCTTTACCTCTGGGTTGAGAGGTTGCCGGTTCAAACCCCGGCCAGGGCTCAAAGTTAAAAGTGTGGAAGGTTCCGGTGGCCGTAGTGAGGGAGGTGTCAGAAATGGCTGCGTGGAAGGTTGGATGTGGATTCGGAGGGCGTATCCTGAAGCAGGGGGGCAATATCCGGGCATCTGCCCCCCCCGGCGTCTGAGAAGCTGAAAACAGGGGGTTATGAAGCAAAAACGTTAAAAAAAGTATCGACTTAGTTTTGCATATATAGGGAAAAATTCTGCCAAAAACCTATCACCCTCACTTTTTCTGAGGCTGTGAGGCAGCAGGTCTTCATAGCCTTTGTTTACAGTCAACTAACTCATTGCTCACCAGACACTACTTTCCACACAGCTTACCCAGTGTGGGGACAAGCCAGATTTGAACCAGCAACCTCTGCACTCAGAGGCAAGGCTTTTATCACAAAGCCATCAAGTCCCACAACATACCTTCTTTTTTTGGGGGGTTTATCCTTCGTTTCATGCTTCAAAGCAAGAAATTCAGACCAGACAGAAACACAGAAAGCAGGATTCGAACCCTGAACCCCACCAACAGCAAAATACTAGTCTTAACCCACTGAACCATCGGGAAGGAACGGATGCGACGATTGTTTAGAGCAGGTCTTTCTTTTCTTTCAAACCATCAACACAAGAATATAATGCTAAAGACAGACATAGGAAGCAAACCCATAACGTGACTAGCAGGGACAAAGCAGGATTCAAACCCTGATTCACACCATTAGCAAGGCACCAGCATTAACCCACTGAACCATCAGGAAAGACAAGCTGGGAAGCTTGTTTAGAGCAGGTCTATCTTTCTTTTTAACCCATCAAAACAAGAATATGAAGATGTAGGAATCAGGAATTTAACCTACCTCATGACTAGCAGACAGAAAGCCAGGTTTGAACCCTGACCACCAACATTAGCAAAGTACCAGCCTTAACCCACTAAGCCATCAGAAAAAAATAGGATAGGAAGCTTGATTAGAGCAGGTCTATCATTCTTTTTAAACCATCAACACAAGAATTTAACGGTAAAGAAAGATGTAGGAAGCGAAAACATTTGTAAGTAGCACAAGTTGAACCCACATTGTAAATAATAGGAAGAAAGCAGGATTCGAACCATGATCCCCACCACCAGTGAGATAACAACCTTAACCCATTGAACCATCGGTGAGGACAGGCTAGGAAGCTTATTTAGAGCAGGTCTATCTTTCTTTTCAACCCATTAAAAACAAAAATATATCACTAAAGAAAGATGTAGGAAGTGAATCCTGATCGTGACTGGCAGACAGAAAGCAGGATTTGAACCCTGAACCCCACCAAAAGCACGACACCTGATTTAACCCACTGAACCATCAGGGAAGACAGGCCAAGAAGGTTGTTTAGAGCAGGTCTATCTACCTTTAAACCATCAACACAAGAATATAAAGCTAAAGAAAGATTTAGGAAGCAGGAACATAACCTACATCGCAACAAGCAGGATTCAAACCCTGATCCTCACCATCACCGAGGCACCAGCTTTAACCCACTGAACCATGGAAGAGACCAGACTAGGAAGCATGTTTAGATGAGGCACAAGCTTTAAAACACTGAGCGACCACTGCTTAAAAGCATGTGTGCTTTTTGGAGGGTTCATACTTTGTTTCATGCCAGCGCAGTAAGAAAGAAGGCATGTAGGACTGGCTTTGAAACCTTATCACCAGCGTGGACTATATTAAGGACCATGTTCAGGCACAAGCCTTAACCCACTGAGCTACCACAGATGTGCTTGTTTTGGTGGAGTTATCTTTCATTAAAGACCAAGAAATCAATCCAACACAGAAAGGACAGAATTGAAATGTTTTCAGAGGGGGACAAGGTCCAGAAGTTTTATTTACCAACACAGCAACCAGCTCGACCAGGAATCAAACTCTCAAACTCATCCTCATGGGGACCCTGACATTAACCTACTAGGCTATCACATCTATCCATCCATCTATCTATCTATCTATCTATCTATCTATCTATCTATCTATCTATCTATCTATCTATCTATCTATCTATCTATCTATCTATCTATCTATCTATCTATCTATGATGTAAGGTCCAGTTAACAGCTAAAACAGGTAGCAGTAATAACTACTTTTTACTTAAGTACATGTCAGAGCCAAAAAAAAAGTATAATCAGTACTTCAACTTTTACCTGAGTATTTTAAAACATGAGGATCTGTACTTCTACTTAAGTAAAGGATGTGTGTACTTTTGACACCTCTGGTTGAAGGACGAGGACGGCTTGTCCGTGTTTTTAATTCTGTTCCGGGAAGATGGTGGCTTTGTGGTTGGACTTTGGATCTTGAGGTCATGAGTTTAAATCCCTCAATCTCACAGCTGCTTAGTTGTATGATTGAGATCAATGTAAATCAGACGTACAGCTACACATCGTGTCCATCACTTAATAAATGTCGAAGTGAGTGATTTATAAAAGGTCAGATAGTCATATAAAGGGATACGGTAGATCATGACTGTGTGTGTGTGTGTAGCTGTGTTTTCATATCTGAAGCTCATTAATGAATCCACACACACGAAATGAGGTGCAGGAGAGCATCTTGTCTGAGCTGGACAGCGAGTCGGAGAGTTTCGTGGTGAGATAACGATGAAACACGTCCACGAGGAACCGATTAAGACACGCAGTATCAGCTGGATCGACGCAGGTACGTTATGGAGACGTGTGGACTGGAGCACAGACGTTCGGCTTTGGGACCGAAGGAGGAGGTGGAAAAGGAAAGGTTCCGCTCGAGATACGACAGAAGGCGCGTGTCTGATAAATCCATTTTAATGGAAAATGTAAAACCTTTTGAACTTCAATGTACAAAGCATGTAACACTTGCACTTTTAAAATCTGAAATCGAAGCAAGCTGTGTTTTTAAAAAAATACATCAGTGAATGTATATATGTATATATTTACACAGCATAGTAACTCTTTCATTTTTTTTTATCATCAACTTCAAAACTTCACTGTAGTAAATTTTCCAAAGGAAAAAGAAAAAAGAAAAATTTGTATTAAATAAATTACACCTTTTTTTTGTAAATGTCTCCATTTTACAGTGAATACTTCTTCATAAAATGCTGAAGTGTGTTATTCATTTAGGCTTTCTTTACATTATATAACTTTACAATGTTTACAATAGTTTGGCAGTTAAAGTTTTTTTTTTATATTTATTTGTATTTTTTTTTTTTAAGATATGGCATGAGGACTGCGATTTCAGCAACGATTCCCAAAAGTACAGGCAACAGCTGGTGTTCGGATCCCGACTCACAGTTTAACCGTCTCGATGTAGTGAGCTGCGTTCGGATCCTGTTTAGCAAACTGTACAAGTCACATTTACATTTTGATCTAGAACGTAGGAGCGTCGACCTCCTGAAAATAAATACATCATTTTCACAAACACTATACAGTATGAAAAGAAAATAGGGGAATCGAAACAAAAACAAAACGAACCGAACAACAGACAAACGAATACAGTCTGAATAACGCTGGAGCAGCGAATGCCGTGTGCTCGCGGATTAGCTTCAGTTTTTTTTCTGTAAAAATCACAGTAATCCTGATGCGTTTTGGAGCGATACTGCTGTGGCGTCGGTAACAAATAAATAACGTCTGTCTTTTGTTTTTGCGTCTGCTTCTAAAGTCTGCTTGGCACTGGAGGTTCAGGACGTGAAGGTTAGTGTGCATATTCGGGGTTAAGTGATGAAGGCGTGCTGACGGCAGCTTGAGGAAAGGTCATGTGTTCGCCTCGTCTTCCTCCTGAGCCTCACCACCGCACCGCTTTAATGTTCCCACAGCATCCTTTACGCAGTGGTAAAAGATATTCTTGACCTGATAGAAAGAAAGACACAAAGAGAGAGAGAGAGAGAGAGAGAGTGTCAGTGACATTATGGATTGCAGCCAGACTCTGACTCATGTGCTTTAAATAGGCTGAATAGCTGCTGAGACGGGAGAAAAAAGGGCTAAAACGCTAAACTACACAGAAACTCATTAACGGATGCTGTGCACTTAGTGGAGAACGAGAGCCGAAAGACTAACGAGTTCCACGGGCTTCAGGAAAACACAAAGCGGGGAGCGGCTGCGTGCGGCCGGAACAATCTATAGATGCTTGTGAAGAGAGACAGAGCAAAGCGACTTTTAATATAAAACTGAGACATGACGATGATGAAGATGATGATGATGATGAAAGGAGATTTCAGTCTGTGACACTGTATATGCAGGACATCGCACTGGCGACGAAGGCGTTCGGAGACGTATTTAGTCGTCAGGCGGACGCACTCATCCTGAGCCGAACAGTTTTTGTGGTTTATGCTCTTATTTATTCTGTTTCATAGTTTTTCTGCTCTTCTATAAGGGCAGATGGAGTCCGTGCATCAGGGAAGTTCAACGTTACAGCTACTGCACTACGACGTGTAGTTTCCCCAAACATCATCTATCAAATACTACTGTCAGTTTAGTTGTAGAGGCTAAGAGAAAGAGAGAGAGAGAGAGAGAGAGAGAGAGAGAGAGAGAGAGAGAGAGAGAGAGAGAGAGAGAGAGACAGACAGAGACACAGAGAGAGAGAGAGAGAGAGACAGACTGAGACACAGAGAGAGAGAGAGAAAGAGACACAGACAGAGAACACAGAGAGAGAGAGATAGAGAGACAGAGAGAAAGAAAGAGAGAGAGAGAGAGAGAGACACAGACAGAGACACAGAGAGAGAGATAAAGAGAGACAAAGAGAGAGAGAGAGAGAGAGAGAGAGAGAGAGAGAGAGACACACAGACAGAGACACAGAGAGAGAGAGAAAGAGAGAGAGACAGACAGAGAGAGACAGAGAGAGACAGAGAGAGAGAGAGAGAGAGACACACACAGACAGAGACACAGAGAGAGAGAGAGAAAGAGACACAGACAGAGAACACAGAGAGAGATAGAGAGACAGAGAGAGAGAGAGAGAGAGAGAGAGAGAGAGAGAGAGAGAGAGAGAGAGAGAGAGTGAGCGCAGGGAAAAAGTCATTCGTTTCTGTAGCTGGAGTGAAGCTGAGACTTTGGTACATGATGTCACAGTTAGTATTTATAATCCAGAAACAGCAAAAGGTAAAAAAAATCCTGAAAATCAACACAGATCCTCTCTTTTGCAGTCAACTCTTAATATACTGGATGTATAATATACTGGCAAAAGTATTGGGACACCTGACTTTTCCAGTTATATGTGATTCTTCCTCGAACTCTCACCATAAAGTTGGAAGCACACAATAATTTTGCATGTGTTTGGATGCAGTAGCAATACAATTTCCCCCCTCACTTCAACTAGAAGACCCACAGCTGTTCCAGCATGACGATGCTCCTGTGCTCCTTTGCATGAGTTGGAGTGGAAGATTTTCATCAACCCTATTGAACATCTTTGAATTGGAACGCTGACTGATTTTTACAACCCCCTGGTGGTTAAATAACAAATCTTCACAAGCTCACTCCAAAATCTAGTGGAACACCACACGTGAATATAGGATGTTCCAAAAAACGCACCCTAATCTTATGCTCAGGTGTCCACAAACTTTCTCTACACAGTAAAAGGTATAGATATGTATATAAAAAAAGTGTTGTTTGTGTGGTGTGTAGAAACCCTTCAAGACTTCTCGTACCTGTAGCTTATCTTCGTAGTTGATTTCCTCTTTGGACGAGCGCAGCTCCTGGGTTAAGTGGAAGGAGTGCACCACATGCTCCGGCGAGACAAAGTCATTGATCACCTGAACGCAGCTGTGCAAGTTCTGCACCTGTGAAGGCGAGATGAAGGATGAGTCAGTGGACACACCGTACACCTCCCCCTCCCAGACATTTACTAATTTATCTATTCATTTAGCATTTTCACCGACAAAAAGGTGTCCTGTGGCATTTATTATTGAATTTTTTTAAACATAAGCATCGTACATGCGCTCTGAAGAGTGAATATGACGTATCGCAGCACTACAGATACCGAGACGTGTCCTTAGAATCACGTAGAATGCAGATTAACATGGCAGAGGTAGAGCTGCATCTTCCTGGAGACAGAACAGAAAAAGGACGAAGAAGAAGGCCTGTTTGTGGAAGGGCCATGCGTTAGAAGTCAGAAGGTCCTTTTTTATAAAATTTATGATTTGCTGTCTGTCTGTAGCCAAGATTTCACAGCGTACTATCTGTACCATGGTGAATTTTATAGCACCATTTTTTTTTTTTACCACAGAATCGTATCGCACTGAAGTCGGTAGAAGATCGCAACTGCGTCGAAATAGGGCTGTATCGTATCGGTATCTGCTTCATATGTATCTTTAATGTATCGTATCGTCGGCTATGCATCGAGATGCGAATCGCAGCCGCCTCAGTTATGGAGATGCACATCCCTAATACAAGAAATTGAGGTGTCTGACCTGGTGCAGGGCTCCAGCAGGGACCAGGACCGAGTCTCCCAGGAACTGGACGACGGTGCTGCCGTGCACTCCGTGCTCCTCCAGCAGACGCTGCCTCTGTTTGCGACTAAGGTACCAGCACGACTCCCTGATTGGATCGCGCTCAGGCGGGATCTCCACACCCTGCTCTTTAGAGATCTGCAAGCCAAGAAAAAACACAATACTGGGTTAGAAACGGTGGCCCTAGTATTAACATCACCATCTCTCTCAAGTGATCTGATCAGAATTGGAGAGTTGAGACTCATCGCTGTTCACACCTGCCACTCAAACGTGTGACCGTTAGCATTCGGATTTGATTTGTCCGATCCGCATTGATGCGTTTCTTTTCCATGAAAGTCCTGCTGCATTTATTTTTCATCTTGAAAATCCTATTGATCATCTACCTATATAGACTGATTCAAACACTTGGTCACGTGGTCTGCTAACAAAATGATCTCTGACAGTCTCATAATAAATATGTATTGTACACTTTCTGATTTCTCTCTTGCAATGATTTGTGTTATATTTGAGCTATAAATCTGATGTAGCCATTCGCATATGACTCTGTTTACACCTTACAATCTGATCACACTTTATTGCCAATCGATGTTCCATTAGGTTTTGTGCTAAAACGGTGTTTGTGAAGTCAGGCACTGATGTAGGTGAGGTGAGGAGGCATAGGGTGCAGTTAGCGTTCCGATTCATCCTAAAGGTTTTCAGTAGGTCAGAAGTTTACAGCAGGCAACCCAAGATTTCCACTCCAACTCACGGAAACCATATAGTACAGTGCCCCTGCGCAAGTCACATGACCTCACAAAACGGAATAATTGCACTGCCTAAAATATATTTTAGGAAAGGATATGACCTTGCTAATCCCTTTAAATATATATTGTCCAATTTCTCCCCTCGTCTTTCGTTCATATTAGTTGTAGCTAATGTTGCCTCATCATAAAAAAATCCCCATCTAATAAACAGAAACAAACCAATGCACAGTCGATACAGAAAATAACTGCTGCTCATGAATACCAGACAACCAACCCTACAATAAAGTGTGCATGCTGTAAAGTAGTTTGGGTTCCCATTCGCCCTGTAATTGCTGCACGTAAAGGCAAGGGCAAACCGAGGAGAGCTCTGCGAATCCGCTCCGTTAACCCTGCCGCCTCCTGCATGACAACATGCGACCGACAGCCGCGAGAACAGAACAGGCAGTTGAAAGGAAGGAAGGTAATTAAATGTACCCTATAAAAGTTCCCTTAGGAGGAATGCAGGGTTTTATAAGGACATTAACTCACACTGCACAAGACGTACGAAATAACGAGGCCGCGAGAAAGACAAAGACCGAGACGCTTGAGACTTGATGCGGCGTGAAAAAGGAAGTGAAAGCGGTAACCTTGTGCAGAAATTCTTTAACTTTCTCCACGTCTTTGCTTGTGTAGACGTGCCATAAGGCTCCGGGTGTCTCGCTCGAATCCTTTAATCTCTTCTTCACGTTGTCGTCGAGATCCTCCTCCTCCAGCCTCTTCAGCACTCCTGGGCACAAACACATGAATATATTAACACACACACACACACAATATTACACGTCCAGCTTGAAGGACACGCTGCCTGATAATCGCTTCGCCTTTCCTATTAAGAGGTTGTAATTTTTTTAAACGAATACAGACGAGGCGAAGAGGCGACTGTTTTTAAAACGCGTTTCCCTCTTCCACTAGACCCAGGAGATGGAGCTCTATTAATAAAGCCCGGCCTGAAATGGACGACAAGGTGGGAGAAAAGGAAGGAATGAAGCAGCGAAGTAAAGTTTTCTTGACAGAGCACAGCCGAGGCATAGTGCCAGACCTGAGTTGCTGCCAAGACACGAAGGAAGGGAGGTATGGGTTTTGAAACGGAGGGAAGATGTGAGCTTGAGATACTGAGAGGTGTGGGCTCGGCTCTTGCCAACTCTGCAGTAATCGTTCGTATCGAAGGCGCAGCTGCGCCCATTAGCACTTGTTCACTTAACGTGGTTCTCCCTGCAACCTGGGAGGCGTTTCAGCCACAGATATGTGGCGCTTTACGCTGCGTTCCACACAATGTGTCTGGAGAAAGCGCCCTCTCTGTGTCTGTTCGCTCGAACAGCAGCCTGAACCGTGGAAAGGCTCGTCCAGATGCTCATAACCTTCCGCCCAAGCAACACTATATTGTTTCCAGAATTCCTTAAAGTCTGTACCGTGCGTGTTTCTAAGCGCTGTGAGGAGAAAACGAGGCCATTTGGTTCCCAAAAAGAAAAGAAAAAAAAATCAGCAGAATGACTTTTCCTTCTGTTACTGGCTCTCCTCACAAAAAAAAAGAAGCCCAATGCTGACCCAGTTCAGCTTATTCTGGTGATTAGGGAAGGATAGAGGTTGTACCTGTTTTGGACAGGACACCGTTCCCTTTGGCCACTCCAACGTAAACGAGCACGCTGACGACGTCGGACACTTCCATGTGCAGGTTGGCGGTGCCAAAGTCCTGCTCCTGAGATGATGCAACGCCTGAAGCACAAAAAAAGAAAAAACAAGCTCACTTACACACTCATCTCTCGGTCTTGACCGCATATTGTTTGGTTACGGTTTTTCCCAGTTGCTTTGGAGCGATTCTCAGATCGGAAATGAAATTCTCAAATCAGCTTGTTCAACCTCCACATCGTGCAGTCACTAAATAAAATCCATCATAAAGGCAGTTTGAACAGATTGCGAATGCTTTGGTACATTTATTGCATTGATTGTGAACAATTGTCTGCTGTTTCCTACATTATCAATGTTCATGTTGAGCAGAATATATTATACTGGTTCTCAACCCACAAATCATCTCACCATCGGTTCATTGAACGCAAAATGGTTAAACTGGTTGTCATAATCTGTCAAACTTTAATATGTATTTAACTTTTTTGAATGTGTTTTGAAGTGTATGGAATCAAGATCAACCAATGATCAACCGGTTCTCTAAACTAGTCAAATCTCGTGAACCTTTAATTTAGTGAGCAAATACAGGAAGAGCAAAATACTAAATCACAATTTCAGAAAACGCAACAACCAGGAAAGGAACAAATACTATTACAGTAATTACATTAAAAAGTTTTAATCCTGTCTGGTCTCTTACTGGTCTCAAATCAATATCCTTTACATAAAGTAATGTGTATATTTGTGCTGTTGAAATTCATATACCGTATTTTCCGGATTATAAGGCGCTACTTTTTTCCACGCTTTGAACCCCGCGGCTTAAACAACGAAGCGGCTAATTTATGGATTTGTCCCGGGTTTTTTCCGGTTTCACAAACTTCAAGCCAAAAAACTGAGCCCCAAAACATTAGACCAATAAAATTGCTGAACGGGTTCAGGTGAACCAATGAAATTCTTTATATTAAATCAGATGCGCTCCCACTGAATCGGGCCGCACCACATTATAAATATGGATGATGTTCCTCTGACGTTTGACCTGCCGCTCACCCGGACTGTCAACAGGAAATGTGAATCATTCGTCACACTGAAAACAACCGGGCATGAAAAAACACACTTCACCTGTGTTCTGAGCTGCACGGCATCGGGAGAAAAGATTCAGCGATGGTGATTTTTAAACTCACGACGATGCCAAAAGATAAACTCTTTTTGGGTGCGCTGTACATTATACAGAAGAAATTAAAATTCTCAATCATTGTAATCCGAACTGTAGTTTACCTCAGGAAATAGTGAAACCGTGCACTACATGACTAAACATTTAATCTGTCTTGTTATTCTGATCTGGTGATCGACACAAACATTTACTTCTGAGATATAAACTAAGGATTTTAAGAAAAGTAAAGGCTTTTAAAAGAAATCCAATGTTTGTAGTAAATGTTTGGAGAAATACACTTACAGGTTTGCAAAAATAACAGACGAATCGAAGCTCAAAAGCAACTTAGAAAAACTTAGAACTTAGAAAAACTTAGAACTTAGAAAAACTTAGAAAAAGCTCATTGTGGCAATAACAGACAGAAGCGCAGTACCGTATGCGCAGCAGAGACGAGGGCCTAGGTCTGGTCGCACAAAGAACGAGGGGAGATGGGAAGCCAGGTTCAAATTCCCCTCTGGATCCGAATACTCCGGCAGAGGGAGGTTCTTCATCAGATCGTCATACCTAGACACATAGACACATCCGCTTAACACTCGCTTTCTGGGTAAACACGCAATGAAACGCGTTCTCCAGACTTCAACACGACATCGGCAATGTACCTAGAAGGCATTAGAGCCATGAACTCTTCTCCTGAGGGCCAGTCTTTTAGCCTGTAAACAATCGCCTCTCCATCTTTCGATTTGGGCCGTTCTGAAGAGATAAAAAATCAAATCAAGACAAAGATACATATGGCGGTATGATTGCGTTTAAACGTGTTTTCCGTTTTTTTTTCTTTCCCAGAACTACTCACTTGTCAGGTCCTCAAAGCCATCCCAGAACTCTTTGATGCCTGAGTTGGAAACCACGCTGTCCTTGCAGTTCAGCAGATCCCCCTGGTGGTCTGCGAACTCCTGGCTAAAAGCTTCAGCCTTCCACAGGCTGCTGTTGAGCTTCTTGTGAACCCCTGATACAAGCACAGGCTGGGAAAACACCACAGAGGAAATGGGCCTTTAATGACAGCCAGGATCACAGCAACGCTCAAATCGTTCCTTTTTTTCACTCAGTGGAAAATATGAAGCCTGGAGGAAAGCGAGAAGGCCTTAACGACTACAGTGTGTAACACATCAGCAAGCAGCACACTTTAGTTTTATCTGCAAATGTCCCAGCTCTCCTGCATATGTGCAATATTTCGAGAAGCAGAACCAAAAACCCGCTGACACAAACATTTTTACCCAAAGGACGTACAATAAACACCTCAACGTGCCTTCTTGATGCACGGCCCAGTGGCCTTCTAAGACAATATTCACAGCTGGTTGCTGCTGTTTCAAAACGTCCATGTTCAACCGTGTTTTTATTAAATGTTGTATGCTCTAAATGGCAGTCGTGGAACAAAAAAGAGAGAACAAAAACAAAGGAAAGGTAACACCTCCCCAGCAGGGGGTGCTAAAGACCTGCACCAGCACACTAGTTAAAAATAAATAAATAATAAAAAAAAAAAACAGAAGGGGAAACAAGCAAAAAACAACCTACATACTTTTGCCTTCTTTGTCTCTCTGAGATACTTTGCTATTTTCTGGTGTCCATGGTAATCACTTAGCTAAGGGTGGTTTGCAAGTAGCTTGACTAACCTGGCCCTGCTTCCAGCACTCTCTGAACAGTTTGCAGTTGTTGTTGTTGCGGTGGTCTTTGAGCCAGAGCAGTCGGCGCTCATATAACCAGCAGTGGGGGATGTCTGCGTGTTGCTCAGGCACGTCCTCTGCTTGTTTCCTCCTCTCGGCCTTGGCCTCTTCCTGGGGTTTAGCCTTTGGGCTCTGCTTCGTGCTGCGGTCTGCCGGTATCTTGTTCTCTACCACTGAGGCAATGATGTCATCCAGGATGTTAGGCATAGTGCGACCACTTTTCCCGGTCTGAACAGGGGCACATGGGAGACCGAGAAGGGAGTATTATTATGATCATTATTATTATTATTATTATCAACGTTACTTTTAGCAAGAACATTTAGCATTTATACAGTGGTGGATGAAGTAGAGATACACTAAATAATATATTACCTCAGTAAAAGTTAGTAAAAATATTAAAGTATTTGCATTCAAATGTACTTAAGTATCCAAAGTTCTGTGATTTATTATAACCCTAATGTTCCTATTATCATTTTTTGTCACAAGACTCTATGCTTTGTGTGAAACGTAGACTGAAATGTAGTGAAGTTAAAGTAAAAATCTCCCAAATGAAAACACTTCAGTAAAGTACAGATGCGCAGAAAAAAAAAAAAGCTACTCAAGTACACTAATGGATTACGTTGACTTCCTTACTGTCCACCACTGCATGGATATGCAGGGAATGTGAAAGTCAAAAGTCACGTTTTGACAGAAATATATATGCGATGCAGTCGCGGTCAAAAACTCTAGACTTCACAACCAGACATTCAAGTTTATGATCTGCCTCGAAATGGAAACAGAAGCCAGAAACAGCTTTGCATGTGTTTCTTTATCTACTGCTCAATGAGTAATTCGGAGGACATCCTTCACTCGGCGTGACACAAATACGCGAGGTATTTAACTGCATGTTAAAATCACGTACTTCCTGATTACGTCGGATCGTGTTGCCAATTGGCTGCAGATGCTGCAGTGTGCGATTTACGAGCGGAATAAAGAAGCCTACTCTCACGGTGAGTAAAGTGTTGTGCGTAACCGTATGTGCCGTGAGACCTGCGAGGCGGTGGAGTAGACCGGAGCGAAGGCGATTCCAGCGTCGGTGGAGCCCAGGCGCAGTTTTCCGGCAGTGGTGGTGAGAAGGTCTCGCAGTGTGGAGCCTTGCTCTGTGCTGTTGGCCACCAGAGAGGAAGCTTTACAGTGCAAAGTCTCCAGAGGGTCTGGGCTCTCTTCCTTTACTTTCCCCACAGCTGACTCCTTATTCTCTGCAGGATGAGACACAATGAAAGTGCAATTAATAAATAAAAAAATACAAGAAAATTTCACCGGGTGTGTTCCACCCTGTTAACTCACAAAGGATCTTGACTTTTTATACCACATGACTAAGATCATGAATGGACTTCCTAATACAAGTTCAATAGAGAAAGCTCAGAAAATGTGCGTGCCATTCACTGTGACTGAAAGCCTTTCGCTGGTATAATAACAGATGAAACATGACCCAGTTCAGTTCTGAAAAGGCACTCTCAGAAGAAATCTGTGAATGAGCTGCTTTGTGTAGTGCAAGACAATGACCCAAGCCCACATATCCGACATTCATCTAGCTGCTGCTCTGTTTTAGAGTAGCATGGAAAGCCAACTGAAATGTTGGATAAACATCTGGTAAGGTGAACTCTTGGCACTCGGAGCAGCAAGTTACTGTATGTATACCACTTAATATGAGGCGTATGGAATTTTGGCTGCCTGTCAAATCTACATGTGTACACTCAGACTATGTGACCACACCATGACTCATATAACCATATGCCTCTCCTTCTCTGTTTCACTCCGTTTTTGCTCACCTTTCTTCTCTTCCCGCGATTTCTGCTCGGCCAAATCGGCCAGAAAGTGCAGAGGCGACTGAGACTCGGGAGGTGTGAGCTTGCTATCAGTGCTGGTGTCGCTGGCTGGGCTGCTGCCCCCGTTTGCTTCGACCTTCTGCCCTAAGTTGTGCTGGCCGACCTCAGGTTTGCACAGGGAAAGCTTGTTGCTGTGGTTCAGCACATTCTGAAGGACCTGTGGGTAAAAGTGCATGAAGGCTTAAAGCTTGGAATACACACACACATATATTTCAGTGCTGTTGAGATGCAAAAAACTGTGAGTGCACATCCCTTTATAGTATACAACATCTATACAGACCTGAGAAACACCGTTAGTGGATGGGATCTTGTTGAGAATGTTCTGCTTGCTGGCACAGGCGCAGAATGCTCTGATGCCAAACTTCTCCCTGAGCATGTGCATGGCATTTACCAGGTCTGTCAAGACTGCGAGGGACACACAAAAAAAAAGCCTCATCGTGTTACTTTTCACAAGAGTTAAATACTGAAAAGAGGTGAAGAGTGTACAAAGCAAAGGTCGATAGGACTCGGATTTGTTTTGCTCAATTCGGCATGCGCCTACACATCGAGAGCGACGAACTATGCTATCTGTCAAGTATGCTTCAAGCCTCACAACAGCCCTTTGTTCCAGACTCGCAGGGTGCCCACTATGCACAAGGGCTTGTTTTTATATATATATATATATATATATATATATATATATATATATATACATATATATATATATATATATATATATATATATATATATATACACACACACACACACACACACACACACACACACACACACACACACACACACACACACACACACACTGAATGCATAATCCAGACAGTAGCCTCAAATTGACTTTTAAATAATCATCAGTCATTGCGAAATTTTATTTGGATGTAATAATCTTCATTTGGAAAAAAGGGATCTTGTTTCTAAATAGCACGCGATCTACCCATACTATCTTTGCGATCTACTGTTAGTTCGCAATCGACTTATTGTGCACCCCTGGTTTGAATGTCAATCAAAACACTTTATTCTGTTAATTATATTGTGTCTTCTGTGGCTCTGTACCTGTTCCTGGAATAATCTGCGTCGGCATCAAGTGCTTGTGATCGTGCGGCTGTCCCTTGACGCACTTCAGCCAGGCGTACAGCTCTTTGTCTGTGGGACAATAAAGGTAACGTTACTCACAAGAGGAAGTTTTGCGACCCTTTTTTTTTTACTTCAAAAAGACGAAAGCAATCATCGAAAAGAAAACAGTGCGGCACAGATTGTCTCTCCAGGCAGAGTGAAAGAGCCATGGTGTTTCTAGCTCTAATTAATACAAAGTGGAACATTAACATGACAAGAACAAGAAATGTTGTCGGGGCTTGAAGAATCCAATCGGTGCGTGCTTTTGTTAGAAGTGATTTTTGTCAAGTCCTACCTACTAAAATATAATACTTGAATCGACTATACAGTATTAATCGTTAGTTGGGGACACCTCTAATGTACCTGAGCTATATATAAGTGCATGTAAGAAATAACATCATGCGAGGTCTGTCAGGGCATAAGTTAGCTGAGTCTACTAAAAATGTCCTTATTAAACAGAATTTAAGAAGATAAACCCGCCAGGACAGCGGGAAAGTGGACCATCTGCCCTGGCCCGTTCGCAGCAGGAGTGTTGTAGAGACGGTGGCATGGTTGCATGTGTGACCCTTGCCAAGCTTGACTGAATATCAAAACA
Organism: Silurus aristotelis; assembly: GCF_946808225.1. Lineage (NCBI taxonomy): Eukaryota > Metazoa > Chordata > Actinopteri > Siluriformes > Siluridae > Silurus > Silurus aristotelis. The sequence continues at coordinate 22,891,461 of NC_139585.1, forward strand.
AAAAAACTGACCTTTGGAGCTCTTCTTCTCCTTCGCCTTGTAGCAGTCCAAGCACACCACAAATCCACATTTCTGGCACACCCAGTGAATGTTGAACAATGTAGCCTCGCATGCGTCGCAGCTCTCACGCACCCCCCTCACCGCCCGTTTCCAGGCTATCTTGGCTGCGAGGCAAAGCAAACAGAGCATGGATAAAATGGATGTTCATAGAGCAGATTGTAAGAATTTTCTTTCTCTCTCTCTCTCTTTCTCTCTCTCTCTTTCTTTCTCTCTCTCTCTCTCTCTCTCTCTCTCTCTCTCTGTTAAAAACAACAGTCTGACAGATGGGATAATTTCATATTCCACAGTCAGTAGACAGTAGACAAAAGCTACAATATGTGTAATGCTGTAACAAGAATGTTTCTGGTGTTTCTCTGGGCCACATTTTCCGCCGTTTAAAACGATAAATCAAGTTTGCGCTGAAATATTTAAACGCATATATTAAATAATCGACGTCGTGACAGGGAAGGGAGACATTCGGACATGTGAAAATACCGTCTTTCTTTATCCACGTGGCTGCGGTCTTCTCGCTCATGACCAGCTGGCAGAACTTGTCTCCAATGTAGCTGAGGATGTATTTCGAGGTTTCAAGGTCCAGATCGTTCTCTTCGCATGGATCTGGAGCCCAGAGACTCAAGGCCTCCTCATCGTGCTGGTCAGGCGACGAGAAGCCGTCGATCCGAATAACTCCATTCTTACTAAATGAAAGGCTACAGGAAGAGACGGGAAAATTGAGGAGGTTGCGTAAATGGATGATACAGATATGAGAGACCATGATGGAAGGGTTTTAGCAGGTCTCTGACTCCTCTGAGACTGGAAGTGATTGCTAACTGAATGAAAAATGAACGAAATGGAAAGACTAACTCACTTTCCGAACCCTGTCATACAAGCTTTCATGTCCATGCCAGTTCAGGTTAGGAAGAGAATTCATTGGCCAACTGGATGAAATTGCCCAAATCTGGGGAGATGTCAGTATGACAACATTGGAAAGTCTGTCACTACCTGCGATTAATCATGAGAACCTCCACTATGAAAGAACTCACATCCTCTGAGAGTAATAGAGAATGACAGATGGCCAGAAAACAACTAAAATAAATAAATAAATAAATAAATAAATATATATATATATATATATATATATATATAAAAAATTTTAATTATAAGAGCTGCAGTTTTAGAGATGCTCTGACATAAGCTTGCCCATTTTTCCTTGTTTCTCTAGCATCAACTTTGATATTTATATATATATATATATATATATATATATATATATATATATATATATATATATATTATATATATATTTATATGAACATATATATATATGTTCATATAAACATATAGTTTATATAGTAATTTATACTAGGGATATATATATATATATATATATATATATATATATATATATATATATATATATATATATATATATATATATATATCCCTAGTATAAATGAGCTGATAAAATGAATGTGTTAATAGGGCCTTAACGCAAATTCATTTAGTCGATTCATTTATTCGATTAATGCAGCACGCATTTCAGTTTGACCATTTTTATTACAAATATAGATTTATAACTATAAACGAGGTGAAATTAAAACGCAACACATTTATTCGTGAAGTCCTTTCTTTACTCGATTATAAAATAAATGATTTTCTATCACTACACATTTGTTTTACTGATGCGACAAGTCTCAAATCAAGCACCAAAATCCGCCCTGATGCACAAATCCGACGATTAAGACCAGCCGTGTGGAAACATAGCAAAAGTTGTGTTTGGTGTCCTGATGATTAACGTAATTCAAAACATAGTAATTACTTTAAAACATTTACAAGAAGATTTTGTCTTCATGCTCTATGTTGAGTTTGGTCTCACTAATAATAAACATACATATATACATATATACACACATACATACATATATATATATCCAGATTTTTATATATATATATATATACAGTGGGTACGGAAAGTTTTCAGACCCCCTTAAATTTTTCACTTTTTGTTATATTGCAGCCATTTGCTAAAATCATTTAAGTTCATTTTTTTTCCTCATGAATGTACACATAGCACCCCATACTGACAGAAAAACACAGAATTGTTGACCTTTTTGCAGATTTATTAAAAAAGAAAAACTGAAATATCACATGGTCCTAAGTATTCAGACCCTTTGCTGTGACACTCAAATATTTAACTCAGGTGCTCTCCATTTCTTCTGATCATCCTTGAGATGGTTCTACACCTTCATTTGAGTCCAGAAATTTTTGATTATACTGATTGGACTTGATTAGGAAAGCCACACACCTGTTTATATAAGACCTTACAGATCACAATGCATGTCAGAGCAAATGAGAATCATTAAGGTCAAAGGAACTGCCTGAAGAGCTCAGAGACAGAATTGTGGCAAGGCACAGATCTGGCCAAGGTTCCAAAATTTTTTTTGCTGCACTTAAGGTTCCTAAGAGCACAGTGGCCTCCATAATCCTCAAATGGAAGACGTTTGGGACGACCAGAACCCTTCCTAGAGCTGGCCAACCGGCCAAACTGAGCTATCGGGGGAGAAGAGCCTTGGTGAGAGAGGTAAAGAAGAACCCAAAGATCACTGTGGCTGAGCTCCAGAGATGCAGTCAGGAGATGGGAGAAAGTTGTAGAAAGTCAACCATCACTGCAGCCCTCCACAAGTCGGGGCTTTATGGCAGAGTGGCCCGACGGAAGCCTCTCCTCAGTGCAGGACACATGAAAAACCCGCATAGAGTTCTCCAAGATGGTGAGAAATAAGATTCTCTGGTCTGATGAGACCAAGATAGAACTTTTTGGCCTTAATTCTAAGCGGTATGTGTGGAGAAAACCAGGCACTGCTCATCACCTGTCCAGTACAGTCTCAACAATGAAGCATGGTGGTGGCAGCATCATGCTGTGGGGGTGTTTTTCAGCTGCAGGGACAGGACGACTGGTTGCAATCAAGGGAAAGATGAATGCGGCCAAGCACAGGGATATCCTGGACGAAAACCTTCTCCAGAGTGCTCTGGACCTCAGACTGGGCTGAAGGTTTACCTTCCAACAAGACAATGACCCTAAGCACACAGCTAAAATAACGAAGGAGTGGCTTCACAACAACTCCGTGACTGTTCTTGAATGGCCCAGCCAGAGCAATGACTTAAACCCAATTGAGCATCTCTGGAGAGACCTAAAAATAGCTGTCCACCAACGTTTACCGTCCAACTTGACAGAACTGGAGAGGATCTGCAAGGAGGAATGGCAGAGGATCCCTGAATCCAGGTGTGAAAAACTTGTGGCAGCCTTCCCAAAAAGACTCATGGCTGTATTAGATTAAAAGGGGGCTTCTACTAAATACTGAGCAAAGGGTCTGAATACTTAGGACCATGTGATATTTTAGTTTTTCTTTTTTAATAAATCTGCAACAGTGTCAACAATTCTGTGTTTTTCTGTCAATATAGGGTGCTATGTGTACATTCATGAGGAAAAGAAATTAACTTAAATGATTTTAGCAAATGGCTGCAAAATAAAAAAGAGTGAAAAATTTAAGGGGGTCTGAATACTTTCCGTACCCACTGTATATATATATATATATATATATATATATATATATATATATATATATATATATATATATATATGTATATATATGTATGTGTGTATATATATATATATATATATATATATATATATATATATATATATATATATATATATATATATATATATGTATGTGTGTGTATATATATATATATATATATATATATATATATATATATATATATATAAAAATCTGGAATAAACTGCCTTTTTTTGTATTTGTTCCCTTGAAATGACAAGCAGACTTTGTTATGACTAGTGTACTTTAAACTCACAACAATTAGTAATAACCCTTTATATGTAAAATATAGTTTTGATCACTGAATTTTCAAGGGAATGTTACTGTAGTTGGTGTGTGTTGGTGTCAATGACTCTCTTACCGGCGGAAATAGTAGAAGCGACAGAAGACGGGTGAGTGGGTTGGCTCTTCTCCTTTCTTGGTGCGGATGGAGCGGCACTCGCGGCACTTCTGAAGGTTGGGGGCGATCTCGGAGCATGAATCGTCCTGCAGAAAGGATTCACTCGTCTGTTTCAGCTTCTTCACTTTCCTCCAGTCTTTTAGCACTGAGCGAGGGATACCATCTGAACATGCACACAAACGCACACAGCACAAATAACATTAACAGACTTCTCAATGGTATTTTATTTCCTTTATGAACATATGTGTGAAAAATATATATATTGTGCAAGTTGCTGTATAAGGAATAGGAAAATAGGTGTGGTTTTTTTGCTTGTATGTCTCATGAGCAAAAAAAACTATTAAATTCAATTAAATACCACAAAACAAATATTAACACTTCCAACAATCATGCTAAATGATCTGATAGGGACGTGCTTCAGGCTGATGTGTGATACTCAGCACTTTACAAAAAAACAAATAATTGGAACACTTGTTGGAAGGTTTTGCGATTTCACCATTCTGTCACACCCGGGTGACTCCACTGGCTCACGTATTATGACTACAGTTATGAAACATGACAAGAGTGACTGTGTGTACTGGAACATGTATTGAGTTACAAAGGGGGCTCCTCTCTGCATGTAATAATAATACGTGGGGCCTGCTAAAAGCTCTCCGCTTAGAAGAACACTTAACATGCCTTGGCAAGATTTATTTCACATAAAAGTTGAACATTCCTATAGCAGCTTTGAAATCTCCACAGCTGCAGTCCAGATGTGAGCACAACCCCCACCTCCGACCCCCACACTCACAATCTCGGTCTATTTCTGAAATACAATATCTTTCTGCTTAGGAATAAATAGCTTTGCCATTGAGTCAATGAAAAGGGTGGCAAAAGATTTGAAAGATTTAAATGCTATTTTATATATATACATATAATCTCTTGAATTTCAGTTCAAAAAGAGGGAGAAGAAATTCCAAAAACCTTGAGAACCTGGTTTTGTTGAAATTGACAAAAAATATTGCTGCTCTATAAAACTGAGAGCTGCATCAAATCACACTAAATATTTGGTTTTATGTTATCTTCATTTACTTTCATTTTATTTGTCAACTGAATACAAATGCTTCTTCTACTTTGTGCCATGATTCTGTCATTATATTTGTTAATTGAAGATACCTTTGTTGAAAGATCGCTTTACTACTTTATCCTTTTATTTGTTTTTTTTTTTGACCGACTTGTTTGTTTCATTCTGGCATGTTAAAGAGACTGTTGTGTTGATGGTTAATGCAGTGTCGAGGTGCACAATATGATTTGTATTTTAGGAAATAAAACCTTACAAATCAACTGTTTTTGACTTCACTAATGTCTGTCTGGTGTTGAGGACTACGTTCAATACGAGTCAAATACTGTACTAAAAAGTACTGTTCAATACAAGTCAAGATACTCCAAGGCTTTTTACGTGAGTCATATTGGAATCGGTGACTTTGAACCTGTAATAAAGTAAGTAAGGACATCTAAACATTTACCTGATTTTCAGGTTCTCCTTACATCTATCTAATATCCTACACATATCCAGATGCTATACAGTAGTATTTATATTATTTTATGATCTCTTTTATTATGGTATATCCATGCTTGTTTTTGATCTCTCTGTTCCTGTGAAGTAAATCCTAAACTGATCCCCATCTGGTATCTAATGTGGTATCTGTAATTTAGAACATGAACATGTCCATAGTCGCTGTAATTTATTTGTTGACTAATCATTGCAACCTGACTGTAATCCACAGTAAGACTTATTATGTTGGATGTTCTACAAAATGTACACGGTTGTAAAAAGTTTGCTTTCGTATACTGTGAGGTAAAAACTTACTGCTGCTCGCCAATTTGAGTTTGGTTTTCTCCTTTGCACTTCTGAAAATGCCGTTGGGCTTGACATCCTCCTCGTCATTTTCCCCTTTCTTCTTTTGCATGTCATTCTGCTTCTTCTTGTAGGTGGGCTTAGGCTGCCTCTTTGCCCTCTGCTCATGCTTGCCGTCGCTGCCATCAGAGTCGTCGGCACTGTCCGAACCTGACTCATGCGGCCGCTTTGTGGGGCCCCGTCGCGGCTTCCGGTCTTCCTGACTCATTTTATCCTCTAAGCATTTGCCGTCTTTACCGATCTCTACGTCACTCGAGGTGGACGCTACTAGGTTCACTGTGCATGGCTTAATGATCTCGGAGACGGCGCTGGAGGTCTTCTCTACCTTGTTAGTGTTGCGATCTTCCTCAGAGTGCCGAGTAAGCCAAGCTTTCTTTAGCTTGTGGTAGTTCGGCTGGTTTATCTGTGATGACTGACCATTGGGTATGGGGCTGGATTTACTGGCTGTGTTACCTGGAGAGGCACGGTCCTGGGTGATGATAGTGGGCGATTCCTGAGAGGATCTACTGCTGCTTTCGCTCTCTGACGCGCTGCTTGAGCCGCGGGACTGGGCAGCAGCTAAGGCGGCCTTGTGCTTCTTTAGGTGGATGAAGTTTCCAGAGTAGGGCTGTGAAGCTGGGGCCAAAACAGTCTGAGGCAGCTGCCCACTGGGCGAGGCTGTCCTGGCATTGCACTCTTGCAGCTCCGAACCTGTGGGAGTCCTGCATTTGAGTTCAGGCCCCTCTAGTCTGTTAATGTTACTGCTACTCTGAGTGGCTGAGGGTGGATATGGTAGCTCAGCTGTGCCTCGACTCAGCACGTTGTATCTGGAAGAAGCAGAGGCAGACGTGGTTACATCAATACTGCTATTGCACACGGAGTTAACAACAGCTACCGCAGAGTTGGGAAAGCTGCCCTGGGAGACTCGGACAAAGTTCATTTTGTACTGCGAAAAAAGATCCTCCCTATTTGTGTTCTGCTGGATAACTCTGCCAGGTTCTCTTGTCTCAGCCAGTTTGGTGCAGTCCAGTTGGTTTTTGCCCGCATGCGGCCTGCTGCCAGACGTCTCCTTGGTGCCAGACTTAGAGCTGTCATACTTAATGCAGGTTCTAGAGCGAACAATAACAGAGGCTGTGGCTGCTGGTGGCTTCCCTTGACTTTTGTCCGCATGCCACGGGGACGTTTTATCGTGGCTCTGTGAGTCAGAGTTGGACCTCCATGGCTCACTGGAGGCCAGCTCGACATTGCTCTTTACCTCCCTGAGCTCTGGTAGCAGAGTGGGGGGCTTCTGTTGCTCCGACACCTTCCCAGCCACACTGACTGGCTGAATGGGGGTGAGCGTGGGTGGTGAGAGGCGACCGTAGCCAGCCTCCTTGCGGTCCAGTGTTTGTTGTGTAGGCGGGTGAAAGACAGGCGCCCTGTGCAAGGCAGGCATGCTCCTGAGTTGGTTTGAAGGTGAGACAGCTGGACTACGGCGCTCATTGGCTACGGCTGGAGAACTGAGAGGGTTCAGAGCCACCTGCTGACTGAGCTGCTCACTGATCTTTCCCACCAGGCCCTCAGCTTCTGGCTGGTGCTTGATGAGTGGGGGAGGTTTGGACAGGGACTTGACACTAGCTCCACCACTAGCATATGAGCCCAGAGGCAGGGTACCAGAGACAGAAAGAGAGTTAAGCTCTTTGGAGGGGTAGAGACGAGGTGGCTCATTTACCACACTGTTGGACAGGGTGGTAAAATAGTTGCTCTGCGGCAATGACTGAGGAGCAGAGTGCTTGTACTTGTAAAGATCAGAGGGTGAATGCTCATTTTCCTTGGGTGGTCCACTAATGGGGAGGGAGGGAATGCGGGCATAGGACTCACGCTCTGGCTCTCCTGACCGGATCTTGGCAGTAAAGGGGGCCACCTCAATGCTCTCCTGTAGGATGCGCCGGTTCTCCTCCTTGTACTTAATGGCCCGGTCTGGTGTGTCCAGTGGTAGGCGTGGAGGCTGCACCTGCTGCTTCACGTGTGATGAATCCATGTAGAGGCGCTGCAATTCTTTGCTGTTGGGTGTTCGGCTCCGGTCCGGCTCCTGCTTCATGTGGGCTGTTATCAAGCCACGCATGGGATCCACAAAAACCTTATTTTCCAGCTCCCTGAAGAAATAAACAGAATAGATTGTTTTAATACTTATAAGTTAAATGGTACAACAAATGTAATAGTCTGTATTTCTGCCTTGTATTCAGTGTTCTCACAATAGGATCCACTGACCAAAAATAGCAGCATTTCATTTGCATATTCTTTAATATTTTAAATTTGTTTTATTTAATTATTATTTTATTATTTAAAAGGTAATCTATATTGGTTTTTTACAAACCCCATGGTAAAGACCCCAAGGTATGTTTGATTTCAAACAAACTTCATGAAAATATTGGTTTTGCAAAAAAAAAAACTATTCTCCTTGTAATTCTTTAGAATTATATAATACAAGCCACTTTGACTTCCCTAAATTCCAACATGGCCATTTTCATACTTTCCTTGGAACCAAATCTAGACCATATCATTATCCTACCACTGCCAACATACTCGATGAACTGGTCATGCAGAGAAAGCTTGGTTGAAAAAGCTAAATATGTTTTGTGCAAATGGAGACGGTGACTCAGTCACAGCCTAAGAACAAAGAAAGATCTTAACTGGCCCCTGTATTAGTCCTTATAGCGCATTATACTTTACCCAAAAACATATCACATTAAAATCATTTAGTTATCTGCATGGTTGTTAAATAAGCACATTTTTTTGTCAAAGTATTTTAACAGTCAGAGCTTTGTGTGAGTGTGCTTACCCTTTGTGGAGGTCTGCAGATGTTTTGGATAGTGGAGGGCTAGAGTGTGAGGTGATTTTAAGGGGCCTGTGGGAGTCAGCGCTGGCTGGTCGACCCGGGACATGGCTCAGAATCCCGAGGCTGTCTGCTGAGCTCACAGGGGTGGGCTGGTGGAGCCAAGGACTGGAAGTGTTCTAAAAACATAACACACCCAGGTCAAGACCAATACATGCATCTAGGTAGCATCAGATATAATTGTGCCTGCTTCCTTTTCTCATTGTCTGAAAAGGGGTCTAGATTACCAGTACTTAAACTGACTTCTATTCCTCTCAGAATGTCATTTTAAATAGCACACTGTGTACAAAAAGACTGTTTCTATTCAGTAATCTACTTGAAAACACATAAAAATGATAACAATGCCAGTCCTGTGATATCCTTACCCTTGGCAGACTTCCGTCTGAGTTTACAGCATTCTCTGGATGTACCCACTTCGACCCAGGCAGGTTAAGTCCAGGTGGATAGGAGTGCTGTGTGCCATTATGGTACTGCCAAATGATAGGGTAGAGGCCTAGTTGGTTATAGCTGGCACCACTGTGTGTCTGGGGCAGCAGGGGAGGTTGTTGTTGGAGAAACTGCTGCTGCTGGTGTGGGTGATGGTGCGCTAGAGCCAGATGACCAAGTCCACTTGAGTCAAGGCGAGGGTGGCCACCCAGCAGGGTGGATGGCGGCATGGCGGGCAACACAGTGGGGAGCAAGGGGTGGTGCACTGAGTGGTGTGGGCTGAGGGAAGAGGCAGACAATAGGTGGGAGTGGTGGTGCGAGCTAGGTGTTAGGCAAGTACCGTGGGAGGAGCTGTGGAGTGGATGGAGGTGGGGAGGAAGGTAAGTCATGTGATTGGTCTCGGCCTCTGGCCGCACCAGTGCTGGGTCACGATACACTGTGAAGTGCTCGTTTTTGTCGACAATGAGAGGGCTCTTAGAGGGAGTAGTGCGAGTAAGAACAGGCTTGAAACTGGAGCGAGGGGTCTCTGTGTCTGGCTTGGCTGCTGACCGGGCAACCGAAGACAAAGGGTTGTCGTGGTGGCGTGCTTTGTGTTTGGTCACCTCGGGGGAAGTGTTTGGTTTAGGCTTCATAGCCTCCAGGACACTGTGGGTTTTTGACTTCATGGCATCAGGTGAGGGATTGCACTTGGGCTTAAATGTGTCAGGTGAAGGGTTGGACTTGGACTTGGCCACGTCTGGTGACGAGCTAAGTTTCTGTGGCTTTCGCACATCTTCAGCAAGTGTAGCGTTCTTGACACAAGGCATGATTGAAGGGTACTGCTGCTGTACTTTCTCTCTTTCCCTTTCCGCCACAGCTGCCAACTCGCTCACCGAAGCCACCGGTCGGATCACTTCAGAGTGTGCGAACTCAATCTTGCTCCCCATGCTCTGAACTAGCTGCTGTTGCAACTCACCCTCTGGCTTCCTACATTCAGAAGCTGAGGAGTTTAGCACCAAATGTCTGGCCTCAGGAACGCAAGTTTCACGTTTCTGAGGGGTCAAGAGTGCAGACACAGCCTCTGAGTTCTCCCTGTTGGTGGGGTGAGAGCTAGAGTCCTCTGTGATATCAATCACACACTTTGGTGTGTGTGTTCTGGGTGCCCCTGTGCTATAATGCTCCTTGGGAAGAGTTTTCACAGTGCTTTTGATTTCCACTATGCACCCCTGAACCTCACCAAGACTCTGAGTCTGTCCACAGGGACTGGAAGGCTGCACCGGGGATCTCCTCTCCACCGTATGTTCACTCTTGGCAGAGGGCACCACTTCCATGGCTGCTGTGACAATCTTATCCATAGTAGGTACCTCTTCCCAAGGAGACACCCTGTTATTGGTATCTGGCACCTCCAGAACCTTGCACGTCTGGGACTTCTCCTCTTCCTCACTGGCTTTTGAAAGGCCTTTAGTTTTCAGTTCATTTTCAGAGCTTAGCTCTGAGGACGAGTCCAGAAGCCTCTTATTGGAGTTCTCAGAGTCACTGCTTTCAGAAAGATCTGATGCCTCCATCTTTATCCGTTTAAGGCCAGCCTTCTTCTCCTCATCCTCAGCTTTTCTCCGCTTGCTCACCATCTGTTTCGATTTGTTCCTCAAAACATCTGTAGTGCAAGAAAACACACATCAGATAGGTCAGTTAGGGCCAGAAACTCGCCACAATGTCTAGAAAAATACAAAAACCTATGCTTTGTGGATGGTCAAACCAAGGCATGATGCCACTGTCTACTTAAGTTAAACATGTATAAAATCCTAAGTGCTCTATTAGACATTATAGAGCAGCAGAGTAGCTCCTGGCACATTTATAATAATCTAAAAATAGTTCAAATCAATTAAGCCTTGTGGTTTCAAAGATTTTATTTTACTAGGCACAAATCCAGACTACTCATGAACAGGATAAAATATAACATTATTTAGTATGTGGAAGGTGCGCGCTACCGTTTTGTTTGAGTTGATATTAACAAAATCCGGGGCAACGTTATGCAACGCTATTTTGAATAGCTACAGCGAGAGTTCAGTAGAAGGTTACCTCCTCTTCCACCTCCGGAGTCCATCTTTTCCTCTTTGATCTTTTCATCATCTGGGATGCTGCTGTCTGATCCCTTCCTACGTGTTGACCGGGACCCACGCTGTTGCCCTGGTGATGCTTGCAGCTGTTGCTGGTTCTGCTGGGATACCTGCTGCTGAGCATGCTGAGTCTGTTGCTGTTGGGCCTGTGAGCCCTGCTTGGTGGCGGAGCCTGAGGAGTTCATTACTGGTCTGGGACTGTTGGCTTGGGCACGTGTGTAATGACCCTGTGAGTGATCCCCAGACAAGCAGACACACAAAGACATTAATGATGGTGGAGGTCAACCATGAGTCTGATTGGAATGTGAATAAATGGGTTTTTTTTCCAGCACTGGGTGCAAACTCCACCACAACCACTAGCACCACTAATTTAAAATACTGAGACTTCACAAGAACTATAAGGAAAAAGAAAGGCAAGTCCATTTCAGCACATTCTAGTCTTGTGAATTGCAACTGCACTAGAAAACATTTTATAAAAAAAATGGAGTCACAGCACTAGCCTTAAAAGGAGAGTTCCTATGACTTTTCTCTGCTCCATAGTTTAATAGACTCTGCCACAAATGTGCTCATTTATGATAAAAAAAAATCAATGCTAAACTAAAAACAGTACAAGTGGGATATGCAGAGGCTAGACAAAAAAAGTCTACAGAACAACAGAGGGATATGCAGATTCTAGATAAACAGCTCTAAAGCTATTAAGAGGGAGGGATTGGGGTAGGGGGGCGGGGGGCAGCCCGGTACCTGAGTGCTTCCTGTGTTGCTGCTTGGTCTCCCTCCTGTGGTCTGCTTGCATATCCCCAATTTATGTTTTTCACAAAGAAACAAAAGAGAAGAGAACAAAACAGAAAATAAAATAAAAATGGAACAAAATGGAACAGAGACGTCTTGTTAATAATAAAGGGACCAGTGATTACTACAAAGGTTCTAGACTTTAATTCTTGAAATGACGAGGGAAAAAAAAGGAAAAAGAAAAACAAGACTTCTAAGCACATAGGAACTTTACTTTATAAGCTAGCTACAAACAGAGCACATGGCTGGCAAATTGGGCGCACAGTGCAGAGAGCAAAGCGTTACACACAAACAGAAACACTGACGATGTGATGTTACCATTTCAAAAGAAAACATAAAAAGGGTAGGAATACTGAATAACTACTACTGACTACGAACAGCATGACACGAACAGGCAGTGTGTGAAAGTATGTGTGTGACTAGGCTTGCAAGCAGCAATTGCATTACTCACGTGGGCAGTGTTGCTATTCTGGCTAGAGCGTGATCTCCGTCTGGATGTGATGCCTATGTTTTCTCCTTTCAGCAAAGAATGGACCACATTGTCCAGAAAAGTCATCTGTACCATAGATGGATCGACGTTCTGAGGCTCTAGTACCTACAGACAAGATCGAAAAACAGTCAGGTGAGAGTATACGGTCTGCCTACAGGTTACAGGTTGACTAGGGATGGTAAGATTCAAAAATTCAATGAATGACAATGTGAAAGAAGTGGGTTTAAAATCTTTGCAAATGTATAAAAATTATTATTTTTTTTTAATAAAAAATCTTATGTATTCACAGCCTTTGCTCAATAATTTGTTGAATCACCTTAGGCAACAATTCCATGTATTTTTGAGTTTGATGCTACAAGCTTGGCACACCAATTTTTGAGCAGTTTCTCCCATTCTTCAAGTAAATTTACGTTTTTGCTGTCTGTTGAAACCAAAGAAATAAAAGCGAACTATCTGTACCCTATTGAATTGCATAGAAATATCTTATCTGCTGCATTGTATAGCATTAAACTAAATCGTGTCACAGTGCATCGGTAGCTGCTTCATATGTATCTTTAGTGTAACGTCTCTGTGGCTAAACATTGAGATGCAAATCGTATCGATTTTTATGGATACTCAGTTATGGAGATGCGGATCCCTAGTATAGACTTGTTGGGTATTTAATAAAGTCGACTGTTTTAACCGGCCGTACCTGGTCATTCATCACAACCATAGTGCGGCTGAAGAGGTCGTGATGAGTAATGATGCCCGTGAACCACTGGGTGGCTGAGTCTTGCCTGTAAACTCGTACGCGGTATCCATTTAAAGAATAGGGACCTGAAAAAGAGAGAGAAGACAAGACGAGCAAATGCTGGCGTTAGATGCTGCAACAGAAGAACAGATGACTTGTTTCACTTCACATCACTCTATACTATTTATATTAACCTTTTCTGTATTAACTAATCCTAAGAAAATACTATGAAAAGACTATTCATTTAACCGAAAGCGCAGTTGTCAAGGGTGCACACACAGCCAACAATTCAAACTCTCGGTTTCCCAGGATATATGCGATATGCCATCATGGACTGTACAGCTGTGATTAAGTGTTTAACGGCGTTAAACTGTTTCAGAACAAAAACCTGAGCGAGTCTGGCCTCGGGCCTCTGTCTAAACACCAGACCTGCCAAGTTCACAATACTGCAAATGGAATTTCTTAATGTTACCGGAGCCCTGAAGATCATGTGGACAAAAAAAAAGGGAAGAAAAGTACATCGAATGAAAATAAATGACACCCATGACACTCATGATGCAATTAATTTTTATTACAACAATCTATAAACAATAATTTCTATATCCAAAAATATCCTAATGCCAAAAAAAAGACACCACATATATATTTGCCCAATCAAAGCTTATCTTCTAGTGTAACATGCTACAAAACAGAGTTTTTTTTAAATGATCAAGCACTCAGGAACAAATGGAGGTGCTTTAAGTGTGCTAATTTGACTGAATGAGTATGGCATAAAGCGTCCTGTATTGCGTGAGTCTCGGTAATCTAGCTTAACAAGTCAGCCATCAGTGTGGAATAATTTTATTACCTGAATTAGCTCTCAGTGTAAGCGAGAGAAAATGACACATTTAACATTGTCTGGTCTGGCTACATCCATGAAGTTACCACAGCTTTTTTTAGCTGGCTAGCAAATCATCACTCGGTGTATAGCATTAGCATTAGTTCTTACCGCAGCAAAAAAAATGAATAAATGATCACACGTTCTATTCCATCCATCTTCTACCTTGAACCTGGTACATATTCGCTATGTCTGAAGTAACAAAATTATAAATGATTGCTTAGAATAGAAACTATTTAATAACGCAATAGTACCGTATTTTTCGGACTATAAGCCGCTACTTTTTTCCCACGTTTTGAACCCCGCGGCTTAAACAACGAAGTGGCTTATTTATGAATTTTTTCCTGGGTTTTTCCCGGTTTTACAAACTTCAAGCCAAAAAAACTGAGCAACATAACATTAGACCAAAGAAATTTCCAAATGGAAACGAAAAAACGCACTTCACCTGTGTTCTGAGCTGCAAGGCATCGGGAGAAAAAAGTTTTTTTTTAAACGCACGACGATGCCAAAAGATAAACTCCCGAGAGAAATAGTTGTGAAAGGAAGGAGGAAGACAGTGAACAATGACTTTCTTGGTCGGCTACTGTTTAGATACAAGTCGTCTAACCCTAACCCTAACTCCGGTTGCAACAGAAATCATATAAGCACAGACTTATTTTTCTTGGCAACAGCGTTATGGGTTAGTCAAAGAAACTTAGAAATGACCATCAGAAAATAATAAGGACATATTCCTAGGTCTTGCACACATGCAGTAATAGCGGAAAAATGCGGCGGCAGGCTATTCCCAAAATGCCGCTCTGCTCTTAAAGGAGTCACAACATATTTCACCCATTACACCGTGTAACAGACACTGTCTTTCGTTAAAGCCTGTGTAAAGTTCATTAGTTTCAGTGTAGACACCTGCGGCTTATAGACAGGTGCGGCTTATTTATGTTCAAAATAAAAATCTTTGTCAAATTCAGTGGGTGCGCTTTATAGTCCGGAAATTACGGTAATTTTAAAACAAATCATCCAACACTCTTGGTGTCACCCAAACGAGGATAGGTTCCCCTTTGAGTCTGGTTCCTCCCAAGGTTTCTTCTTTATACCATCTAAGGGAGTTTTTCATTGCCGCAGTCTTGCTCATTGTGGAAAAAATACGTATAAATCACTAAATTTTTGTTTTATAATTCGTACATTCTGTAAAGCTGCTTTGAGACAAAGTTCGTTGTGAGAACCGCTATAGAAAGAAACTTGCAACTTGAAACATTCAGCCAGAAGTAACATCAATGCCTTGATGCACAACATCTCAAAACTTCCCCTTTATCAGACGTAGGTCATGAGACGTTTGCATGATGGCTTGCTCTCTGCTGAGAAGGCCAAGCATTGGTGAGAAAGCTTGCCAGCAGCGATGTGCGCTGGTCTGTCGTCGTTCACCTCGAGGGCCACGACTAATTAGAGGAGTCCGGACTATTTCCTTTCATTGCTGCTCAATAGTCCCGCTGTACTCTGGTCCAAACCTGCCAACCCAGCAGCTCTCGAAGCAGAAGCACGCGTGTGCGCAAGAACATACACACAAAAGCCGGAGTCAAAGTACAGACCTGAACCATGCTTTGCACTTTCTGTTCTTTGCTGTCGCTCATATTTCACCTCTCCGCCCCGAATCGCCCACTAAATCCCTTAGGCGTGGAGATTCTTTCCATTCTGCCGTCTTTTGCCAGCTGCCAAGTTTACCAATTATATCTAATTGTTGGACTGGAATGCTGCTGCTGTGGACCTTGTAAACAAGACCTCGTGCCAAAAGCCACCAGAACACTCTTCTGGCTCAACACACTCACACATCTTACTATCTAAATGAGGACCTTACTTTGATCTAATAATTCATCCTACACTTAAATCTTTAATCGCATTAATCAGAAAGACACATGACTCACATTGACTACAAATTTAAAACAAAAACTATTCTTAGACCAAATAAATCCTTTTTTATTTCTTGGGGAAACAAATATTTAAAGACTAGCAAAGATTTCTATGTTGCGGTTCCAGGAAAGACAAAAGAAATGCCCAGACACATACACACACACGTCTTACACACGTCTATGAGGACCTTACTTTGATCTAATAATCCATCCTACAGTTAACTCAAACACTAATCTTAATCTCAGTAACCAAAAAAAAAAAGCACACCAACTCAAATTGACTTTACAAATTTGAAATGAAAGCAAATTTTGGACCAAATAAAGCTTCTTTTTTTTTCCCCTTGGGAAACAAACATTTCAAGAGTAGCAGCGATTTTTATGTTGAGGTCCCAGCCAAGATATAAATAATGCCCACACACACACACACACACACACACACACACACACACACACACACACACACACACACACACGTCTCACTATCTTTATAAGGACCTCACTTTAATCTAATGATTCATCCTACACTTTAATCAAACCGTAATTTTAATCTCAGTAACCAAAGAAAAAAAGCACACTGACTCAAATTGACTACAAATTTTAAATAAAAGTAAATCTTTTTTTTCTTCGGGAAACAGCAAATGTTCAAGACTAGCAAAGATTTCAAAGTTGCGGTCCCAGCCAAGCTAATAAATAATGCCCAGACACACACACACACACACACACACACACACACACACACACACACACACACACACACACACACACACACACACACAAACGTCTTACTATCTTTCTGAGGACCTTACTTTGATAAAAAAATTCATCCTACACTTAAATCTAACCCTAATATTAATCTCATTAGCCAGAAAGACACACTGACTCACAATGACTTTACAAATCTTAAATAAAAGCAGATCCAAAAGCAAATAAAGCTTTATTTTTCTTATGAAACAGCAAAATTTCAAGACTAGCAAAATGTATTATGTTGTGGTCCCAGCCAAGACATAAGAAATGCCACACACACACACACACACACACACACACACACACACACACACACACACACACACACACACACACACACAAATACCAAAAAAGGGCAAACATGGCTACATTACTTCTTTGAATGAAAGCAACATGCCACATTTACTCTGGTGTATTGAGTTCTAGCGTCTTACCTTGCATAAAAATTTCCTGCACCTTTTGGTCTTTCACCCAGCCCTTCACTTCTTCATGAAGCTGTGGATTGTCCCTGAGAACAGGACTCAAGCTGTCCACTTCATCCTGCACAACAAGAAACATTTGCACACATTAACAATCAACAAACTGAGAAAAAAAAAAATAATAATAATAATTTTGAACGGCGACGTGACGGCTTTACAGCTAATTTCTTCGGGTTTTTTTACCTTTTTATTATTATTCCTTTTACTCGATGTAAACCCTTGCCTTGCTTTTACGGTGGTATTACATCTATAGTTATATTGATATCAACCCGAAATGTGAGGGACATTCAAGTCACCTGCGTACTGCGCATTAACCAAACAGCATCTGGTGCACATTCTCCGCTATTTCTAGCCTTTTGTTTTATGTGTTGTTGCTGTTTTGTTTTGGGGTTTTTTTGTTTCTCAAATTCCCTGCATAACAGTCAAGAACTCCACAGGGCCCTAGTGGTCCCCTGGGCACACCCCACACCGAAGCACTCATTTTCACTCTAGTGTAACTGCATGAGGTGTGTTATTACTGAAGCAATAGAACGGGGTTCTCCAACCCACGGCTCTTCGTTTGAGGTCCAGCCCCCTGCTCTCGTGAACTGACTATGCATTCATGTAAAAAAAGAAAAATCTCGGATAAAAATAGAGATCTTAATTCTGCATGGACAGATTTATTCACTTTCCCTGCCAACGATGCTGGCCAGCCCCCCGGCATGTTTAATATCTGGTGAGAAATGAGCAAACTACAGCTGGAGATGAATGGAAAAGAACCATTTCAGATGGGCTTTACAAAGCTAAGCAAATTTTACTTCACACAGTGGATAAACACTCCAAACTCAATAACAGTTGCTAGTTTTGTGGCGACCCAGGCGATTATAAAGCATGAAAAGCCGGCGATTATATTATACTCTATTCCGTGATGCTACTCTCACATAGCCAGGCAACGCTCCCACATCTTTCCAGGGAGGTATAAATTGCTAACATTCAAATACAACAGAAATCACACTAGTGCCAACTAGTGGTGTAACTCTGCAACTACCTTTCATTTGCATTAAAACAACAAATTTTGCTATTTTTATTTAAAGGTCAAATATGTTTTGTGGCTCCAGGCAAATTTGATTTTTGTCTGAAAGCGGACAAAATGGCACTTTTGTTTCGCAAAGGTTGCAGACTCCTGCAATAGAAGATACGTCTTTCAGGTCGCCAGGCTGTAAACTGCAGATGATACTCTCAGACTATTTTTCGAGGTCATGACAATGACTTCGCAGGAGAACTTAACAGTGCACTCAGCTTATTTCCTGAGGATGTCCTCTATTTCTGCTGACTTCATTCTAAATGAAAATGCTTTGTCTACATTCGTCCACAACTTCGGCTCCTGTGACCTCGTTAGCTTGGAGTCACCGCTAATATGCATGAACGAGCGGCCTTCTACAGGCTGGCAAGTTTTCAAAAGCCGTGTATGTGTAAGTATCTCAATCAATTTATCTATTTATGCAATGTTTATAGAGTACCATCACCTATAATAAGTGTAAAGAATTGTAGGTTTGCTACAAAACTACGGTTATGACGGTCATTTAACTGTAACATAAGCAACACTTTTCCTAAACATCACATGGGCATGAACCTACGAAATACATGAAATGACAAACTCCAACCACAAGGCTCTCCTGTTTTGCACCGTCAAGCCCCACTCAACATTTTTTAAGGAAATGTCCCATTCTAGTTTATATTGCACATAATAAGAGTCAGCACTTTGTAGAGGCCAGAAAGGTAAAATGTGACGGGTTTCTCTGCAAGCTACACAGAAGTACATTATATGGAGCAAAGTTTGGGGACACCTAAACATAAGCTTTGTATGTGCTTTCTGAACGTCCCATTTGATGTTGTATGCTTAATCTGTTACCAACTTCTCTCAGGGTAAGAGGTAAAGTGGTGGAATGAACTTCCCCTAGATGTCCGAACAGTGTCCCTGGCAATCTTCAAGCGACGAGTGAAGACCTACCTCTTATCAAATTCATTCATTCATTCACTCATTTTCTCCCGCTTATCCGTAATTCGGGTCGCGGGGGCAGCAGTCTAAGCAGGCCCCCGCCTTCGACTGCTGCCCAATCCTCACAGCACCGTCCCTTATGGTCCCTCCTGCAGGTGGTGAGCCCACGGGAAGCTTATCAAATTTACTTATCAAATTTACTTTGTTAAAAAAACAACCTCTCAAAAGAGCTGTAGGCTGATTTATCTTAAGTTGTAATCCAGCGTACCAGTGGAGATTTATTCATTGATAGAGACTCGAAGCACTTTTGTACGTCACTTTGGACAAGGGCGTCTGCTAAATGCTTCAAATGTAAATGTATAATAACCTCCTCTTCTGTGGGAAGGTGTTCCACTAGACTTTGTGGAGTGTGCTTGTAGAGGTTTGTCCTCATTCAGCCACAAGGGTGTTAGTAAAGTCAGGTACTGATGTAGGATGAGGAGGCCTGGGGTGCAGTCAGCGTTCAATGACCACCTGCCTAATATTGTGTCGGTCCCCCTTTTGCTGCCAAAAATGTCCTGAACTGTCGAACATTAACAACATTTACTTCTTCAGCAGTTTGAGCTACGGGAGCTCGTCTGTTGGATCGGACCACACTGGATTTGTCAAACTTGCTCAAATCCCTACACTTGCCCATTTTTCCTGCTTGTAACACGTCAAGTTTAAGGACAAAATATATGTACTTATAAATGGGTAAAAAAGCACGGAAGGTTGTTTAATAATGCTAAAATAAAGAGTAAAAACCTCAATCCGTGCCTTTACAGGAGAATTATTTGCTCATGGTAATTAATATGCCTGAGCTGCATCTCACGCTGTATTCTGCCATCCTGACTTGATTTTCCTTTGACCCTCTGGTGTGGGTATTACTCTTATCAGTGCCTCATCTTCTCCGATTAACTACTACGCAATAAAAGAATCTTGAGTGCACTTGTCTGAAAGAGAGATCTGATCCCTCGGCTCGCAGGCCCTCAAAAGCCGCCTATTCAAACTCTCGTGGAAACGCGAGCTGCCGATGAAACGGAAAATATCCACTAATTAAGCATGCATGTGTAGCCGTATACAAAGTGATCTCGAGCAAGACGTCTCGTGAATCTCAGCAGCATCGTTATTCGAACGCAAAATGTGCAGCTGCAAATCCACAGTCCTTTATTTTTGCAGTAGCCCCATAGTCAGGCAGGTGTGTCAGAAAGAGCATGTGTGTGTGTGGTTTTACAAGGGTCAAACGGTGAGAGGGAAATCCGCCCACCACTTCCATTAATTGTTGTTGGTGATGAGAAGTGGGAGGAGGCCTCAGGAGCAGGAGTCGAGCCAGACTACTTACTTACACACAGCGTAGCTGATAAAGGAACTAGCACACACACACAAAAAGAGTACAAAGCAAACACGGCCCACTGTTGGGTGGAGCTGCTTCCCTGCGAACACAAATAGCACAAAATTTGCACAGCGACATCTCGCGCAGGTCGGAAAATCTGGCCCACAATTAGTACTAGAAAGTGCGCACTTCTGCTTCTGTGGCTCGAGCGGAAAGAGGAAGTCGTAAAACAAAGGAACAGGTCTGGCTGTGATCGCTGGGTCATCTAGGCCGGTTGCGTCATCTAGACAGGCCGTGGTTACTCGTAAACAGATGGGGGTTGATGTAACGTTTCGGCAGCGGCATGACTCTGGACGTGACCGGCCGTGCCGCTTCCTGTTCCTCGGAGACCACACAAACACCTCCATGGTTTCGGGATTTATTTGTCGATCTGCAGGCGTGGCGTGTGGATGAATCACTGTGTTTCAGTAAATCTAGAAAGAAAAGCTTCCTTTCATCTCCCTTCGTCTAATCACACTAACAGTCTTGCTCTCAGTGCTTCTGTTTATCTCTCACCATCTATTTCTCTGTTGTAGCGGAGAGCAAACGTGGCTTGTTTGGGGAGGTGGTAGCGTGAATGAAGTGGAATACCTGCGTGGATGAAAGGGTCGTTTTCAGAAAAAAGAGATTTTCTGTCACGTCTAGCGGGCCTTCTTTAATAGCCAAGGCTCTGTAATCCATCTCGAGCGGCTTCTGTCAATTTTCTCATTCTCATATATATATATATATATATATATATATATATATATATATATATATATATATATATATATATATATATATATATATATATATATCATGGAGGCTGTGCTGTGAAGGGCACAGCAGACGTCCTGGGTGTGTATATGTGTGTGGGGGGGAGTTCGGTATACACTCTCCTGCAGCAGTGGGCTGCCATCCATCACTTTAACAGCAGTATGTTGCAGGATTTTCCACATGGCCAGCCGTGGAAGACAGAGAGAGAGAGAGAGAGAGAGAGAGAGAGAGAGAGAGAGAGAGAGAGAGAGAGAGAGAGAGAGAGAGAGAGAGAAGGAGAGTAAAAGGAGAAAGAAAAGAAGGGCGGTGTCGTGTTTTGAAAACTTGGAAAGCATTAACAGATACCGGCCTTCCCCCCCATCCATATCACTCTCTTTCTCTCGCTCTCGTTGATGGAGTGGAAGTGAGGTTTTCTAACACAGACCTCTACCTCAGAGCCAGTTCCAGTCCACAAATTCTGCTTCTCAGAATAAAATAGCAGCTTTGGGAAAACATGCGATACAAGAACAACAACAGAAGCAAAGCGACGGTCTGTGTGTCGCTGTGTTTCAATCCCAGATACCTTTTTCGGTAAATGAGGAGCAGCAGGACTTCTGCTGTAACAGAACGGAGCCATTAGTCTTTGCCTTTCGTGGCGCGCCACCAAACCACACAGGGATGACGTGGAGCCTGCTGGCGAACCTTACGACCACGTGCCCGTGCCATCTGGGTGCAGAGGAGGTGAGGGCCTTTTTCTACCAGCAGTTCCACTGCGCTGCACTGACTCAGGGACTGAGCAATCGCAAACAATCAGGATGAAAATAGCATCGCCCGCATAAAGCCTGACAACGGAATCGAGTGCTGCTTATGTTATGAACTCGAGTGACCCCGCTTGACGTCCGAGCCGGCATGAATATCATAGAGTTGACTAGCCAAAATAAGGGTGTAGCAGCGCTCTGGCTTTAGGGGGCATCTCTGGGTTACTGATCAGCAGTTTGGCAGTTCAAGCCCTGGTATTGCCAAGCTGCCACTCTTGAGGGGTCTCGAGCAAGGTCCTTAACCCTCTGTGCTCCAGGGTTGTTGTATCATGGCCTTGCATTTCAATGACCTTGCATTTGACCCCCCAGTTTCCAAACCTCGAAAGGATATGCGAAGAACGATCGCATCATAAACGCGTCATAATAGAAACTTCAGCACCACACGCTGTTCCAACACTGCAGTCTGTAATCTTCATTAGCAGTCTCTGGACTGGTAACAGGACACAACAGACACTTAATACTCGTATAGTAAAATGAACATTGTGTTAATTTTTAACTACTCGTGAAACGCACACTCGTTCCCCAAACAGTTAATCACATTTACCCGCTAATTCTCACTGTGTGGGTTACACACACTCGTTCCCGTCCACGTTTGTTTTGCCTTTGTCTCAAGGCGAGAGTGTACAGGAACCTTTTCTCTTGATCTCCTTTCCTTCAATCTCTCCTATGTTTATTTTCCCTCTCCTCTCTCTCTCTCTCTCTCTCTCTCTCTCTCTCTCTCTCTCTCTCTCTCTCTCTCTCTTTTCACGCCCGGTTCATTCCCTTCATTCTAACTCTGCTCTCCTTTTCCTGCCCCCCCAACCCCCCCTTGCCTGATTGATAGAGTTGCTCTGGTTTCGGTTCTTTTTTCCTCATCCCTTGCCGATAGAGCTGCACTTTGTAGACCGAACACGTGTTAATATGCGGGTCGATTTCACATCAAGAGCCCTGCTGAAATGGTTAGCCTATATTAGCAATCAGCAAAGAGTCTGGAGTGAAGAACAGCTGCACTGTGTGACCTCTCCAAGTCTGAGCCCGAGAGAATCGCTATTAGTCCAAACCGCCACTGACCTCGACGCTGAACGCCTCATGGGTCATTAGAGAGAATTGGAGCAGGACCATCATCTAAAATACCTTTTGTTTGTGTGAAAAAAAAAAAAAAAGAACACGACACTAGGATGGTGTAAATGCTGATAGAAAGTAAACAGAAGGAGAGGCTCAGGGACTGTTACCATGGCAGGAGGCAGCATGGGAGAGCTGACACAACGCTTGCATCAGACGAGCGAATAAACAGGGGGAAAAGAAAGAGAGAGAGAGAGAGAGAGAGAGAGAGAGAGAGAGAGAGAGAGAGAGAGAGAGAGAGAGAGAGAGAGAGAGAGAGAGAGAGATAGTGGACTCGAAAGCGCTTTTCAGCCGGGTTTTTTTTTTGCAGCAGCACATTGCTAAAATTGTCGGTTGAGGATGACTCACAAAAAAAAATGACAAAAAAAAAAAAGTGAGACGGAAATCAGGAATAATCGCGCCATAATAGCGCTAAAAGCTTCGCGCGAAATAAAGGCACATTACGATATCGCTGTAAATGTCGGAGAAAAAAAAAAAAAAAAAGGAATAAAAAAAGAAAAATGTCCATGTGCTCGATGGAGCTTTTGTTGGAGCGCGCTGACATCATGGATACTTGGTGCTCCTGTTGCTATGGCGATACTATGTATGTGGTGTGTGTGTGTGTGTGTGTGTGTGTGTGTGTGTGTGTGTGTGTGTGTGTGTGTGTGTGTGTGTGTGTGTGAGTGTGAGTTTGTGAGTGTGTGGGAAAGTCTTGTTGCTGGGGTAATAAAGGTGTGTATTTGTCTCTGTGTGTCTCTGTGTGTCTTGGTGTGTACATATGTGTGTGTGTGTGTGTGTGTGTGTGTGTGTGTGTGTGTGTGTGTGTGTGTGTGTGAGTGTGTGTGTGTGTGTGTGTGTGTGTGTGTGTGTGTGTGTGTGTGAGTATGGGGGCAGAAATAGAAGCTGTTTCCAGGATAAGGTGCAACATGACAGGGTAGAATGTTAAGTGTTCGGAAACAGAGTCCCGATGCGGAGCGAAGTGTTTCTGGGGATGTTTTGTCATGCAACACGAGAGTCTGTGACAGCGAGGATGTGTGTGTGTGTTTGTGTGTGTGTGTGATGTATGATTCTTCATTAAATAGGGAGAGCCTGTGCCAGAGTGATGTATGGCTCTTCTGTAAATGAAGTGTGACTGTGTGTATGTGTGTGTG